>NC_135647.1:4227672-4532068 GCF_053574225.1 Canis aureus
GCGTCGCCAGGTACCCCCGCGGCGGGCGGGCGCGTCCCCGGGGACCCCACCGGCCGCCTCCCGCCCTGGGCCTCGGCTGCGCGCCCCGGCGGTCAAGCGGTGCCCACGGGACCTTCGCCGGCGCCGGCGCGGAGGGTCTCGGAGGGGCCGAGGGGTCCGGGAAGCTCCTGCCTCCTCCGTCGCCCCCGCCTCCTGCCTTTTCTCTCTCGACGCACCTTAGGCTATTATTTTGGCGCAAAGTAAAATCTGGGCAATTCCAGCCAGAATCTTATCTGCTTTCATCTGGGGAGCAAGCAGGCCATTGAGGGGTGAGGCGGCGAGGAGAGGAAAGACCAGGGATTTGGAGGAGCAGCACGAATAGGGCGTGAGCAGTGGAGCCGGAGCATCCTTCCCCTGGGTGCGTGCGTAGGGGCGCGCCTGCCCTCCTCCGCCTCCTCCGCCTCCGGCGCCCCTCGGTGGGCGCGCGTCAAGCCCTCCCGGCGCCCGGGTCCTGAGGCTACACCTGGGCTCCGCGCTTAGCGTGCGGGGCAGGTGTGCTGCGCGCACGGCGAGCGCTGATTGGCTGTGCAGACTCTGGTGAAACACCTGGACGAGGGCCCTGAGTCCCGCCACCCGCAGGGGCTCCGCGGGGCGCGAGCCGGACGCACCTCAGCCACTCTGCCTTCTTCTTCCTTTTATTTTTATTTTTATTTTTATTTTTATTTTTATTTTTATTTTTTTTACCGCGGGCTTGTCTGTTTCGCGTTGGTTTCAGGCAGCTACCGGCCGGTGCGCGCGGGAGGCCGCCGGCAGCAGCGACTCGTCCCCGGAGAAGCCCGCCGGGCGCGTCCCCACGGGGAGGATGAGCGGCACCAGCGCCAGGTCCAGCCACCTGTCCCAGCCGGTCGTGAAGAGCGTGCTGGTGTACCGCAACGGGGACCCTTTCTTCGCGGGGCGCCGCGTGGTCATCCACGAGAAGAAAGTGTCCAGCTTCGACGTGTTTCTGAAAGAGGTGACGGGCGGTGTTCAGGCGCCGTTTGGGGCGGTCAGGAACATCTACACGCCGCGGACCGGCCACCGCATCCGGAAGCTGGACCAGCTCCAGAGCGGGGGCAACTACGTGGCCGGGGGTCAGGAAGCCTTCAAGAAGCTCAAGTGAGTCCGTCCGTCTGTCCTCGCCGCCCAGCACCTAAGGTTGCAGCAGGTGTGCGGTGCGCTTGGGCCGGGTCCGGAGCCCCGCGTCGCCCGCGCTCGGCGGCCGCCCCGCGCTCCCGCTGCAGCCGGGCTGGGGCTGGGGCTGGGGCTGGGGCTGGGGCTGGGGCTGGGCTGGGGCTGCGCTGGGGCTGGGGCTGCAGCCGGGCTGGGGCTGGGGCTGGGGCTGGGGCTGGGGCTGGGGCTGGGGCTGGGCTGGGGCTGGGGCTGGGGCTGGGGCTGGGGCTGCAGCCGGGCTGGAGCTGGGGCTGGGGCTGGGCTGGGGCTGCGCTGGGGCTGGGGCTGGGGCTGGGGCTGGGGCTGGGGCTGGGGCTGCAGCCGGGCTGGGGCTGGGGCTGGGGCTGGGGCTGGGGCTGGGGCTGCAGCGGGGCTGGGGCTGGGGCTGGGGCTGGGGCTGGGGCTGGGGCTCGGGCTGGGGCTGGGCTGGGGCTGGGGCTGGGCTGGGGCTGGGGCTGGGGCTGGGGGATTGAAAATGGGACCCGAGAAGGAATTTCACTCGGCCAGAGGGAGGAACAGGAGGAATCTTAGCAAAGTATTCAGTGACCAAACTGGTACTTGACAATTTTCTGTTGTTGTTGTTGTTGTTTTTTTCCTTTTTCTTGGCACCTACTTTTTTGAGTTTAAATAACGATTTCTTAAAAATTATTTAGAAGTGTTTGATACTATCTACTCACAAGAGGAGAAAATTGCTTTCTGCATACGGAACCCCGCCCCCCCCCCCCCCCCCCCCCCGTTCAATTTCTTCCAACTTTTCCTTCCAAGTAGAAGTAGAAGCCTTTTTGGTAACTGACTACGTCCCACTGTTGTGACCCTCCTCCCACGGCCTGCGTGTTTATGTTATGAACATAATGCTTGGAAAAGCTTACTGGCTCGCTGGATTTGTCTATATGTCTGTCTTTAGGTACTTGATGGCTAGATCTTCAGGCGCGGGGGATCAGCATTGGTGCTTATTCCTAGTTCCTGGCAGGGAGCTCACTCACAGTAGGTGTGCAGGGAGTTAAGCTGTGCTTAGATCTGTGAAGGGAACAAGGATGTAACTCCTCGTCTTTAAGAGTTTGAGACTAACAGGACAGTCCCAAGAGGCACACTAATAATTTTAATGTAAGGTACAAAGGAATAATTGCAATGGGAAAAATAAAGTTATGCAGAAATTCACAGTTGAGGGACATTGTGGGGGTGGGTATTGCAGGATAGGTAGAATTTAATATTCCATAGGACTATTTATTTAATATTGTGTTTATTTATTTGTGAGAGACACACGAAGAGAGGCAGAGACACAGGCAGAGGGAGAAGCAGGCCCCCTGCAGGGAGCCTGATGTGGGACTCCATCCCAGGACCATGAGCTGAAGGCCTGTGCTCAACCACTGAGCCACCAGGTGCCCCTCCACAGGACTTTTTTAAAAAGCTCTATTGAGAGCTCTTTCACGTAAGGTAAACTTTATGTATTTCAGTCATTTTTAGTGGGTTCATGGAGTTGTACAACCATGATTACAAGCTAATGTTGGAACATTTCCATCACTCCAAAATGAAACCCCATTCCTCCCAGTTTCCCTTTCTGCCCATCCCCTGGCAACTGCTAATCTACTCTCTGTCTCTATGGATTTGTTTGTTCTGGATATTTCGGATCAATGGTATCATACCATATTTGGCCTTTTCTTTTTCTGGCCTCTTTCACTTGGCTCATCCATGTTTTCCAGGCATATCCATGTGTAGTATGTATCAGCACTTTATTCTTTGTATTGTTGAGTAATATTCCATGGTATGGGTATGCCACATTGTGTTTATCCATTGATAGACATTTGGGTTGTTTCACTTTGGGCTGTTATGAAATAACGCTGCTAGAAACAATCGTGTACAAGTTTTCATTTTCTTGGTTATATACCTGGGAGTAGAATTACTGAACCCCTTGGAAACTTTCCATTTCATAGTTTTTAATTGAAATTCAGCTTGGATCACAGGATAACAAAAAAATATGTTTACTGTAAAGCTTTTACTTGTGAATTCTAATTCTCACTATGTAGAAGTATTTCCCCAAATGTCACTAATCTTGTCTAATATTATTTTTCTTTTCCTGAATGTGCTTAAACTGATTTCTAAAAGTGTTCTTCTTTTTTTCTGCCAGGCATTCTTTTTAAAGCAAGGTGATAGATGCATTTGGACTTAGTGTTCCCTTCTTGGAAACTTCCTTTAGCACACTTTGTCTAACTTCATAGACAAGAACTAAATGAAGTGATGTGTTTCAAAGACATTTAGAACTTAAAGATCAGGAGACCTAAGGCTGAGTTGTTTATTAGCTATGTATCCTTGGGCAAGCCACTTGACTCAGCTTCCTGATATGGACAAAGAGCATAACCATTCCCGCCTCACAGGGTTTGTTAGAAAAGTGAATACTATGGATGTGAACGTGCTTTGTAAACATCAAAATGTCATATAAATACAAAGCATCACTATCCAGTTCCTTTCACCATGTTTTTTGTTGATTTTTAAAATTAAATAATCCCCATAAAAAAGCAGTTTCATGGGAATGGAGATCTGTTTTGGAATCTACAGCCCAAATTTGCAGACTCACTTTTGTAACTCATATTCTCTTTTGTTTGTTTGGCATTATCAACTCAAAAGATAAAAACAGGTCCAGTTCCAAACCGAATAAAAAGTGTACTTCAAGTCATTCTTTATATAGATATAAGGGATTTGCATGGTTATTTTTGCCTTTAATTCACATACAAAAAAATACCTGAGTCTTTTATAGTGGTTTCCATGGTTAGTTTTTACATGCTGACAGATGAATAGTTTATTTATTTCTGTTAAAGTGGTAGTATCTATGGTTATAATGATATAAGCCAAGAAGATTTAAATGCTGAATATATTTGAAGCTTAGCAGTTGCAAATTTACAAAACAATTGAGGCAACTGGCAGGATGAAAGAAAGCCCAGAAGATATTGAAGGTAATTTATGTCATTTAGGCCCTACATGATGTTGGGGAAATTTAGCAATGGTAGAAAAAAATTATTCAAATGAAAATGATCAACTTCCTTCTTGAATTTCTTTTACCCAGATTTTTCCTAATATTTTTGAAACCATAATTAGACTTGAGGTAGCTATTAAACTTTCATTTTATAGTGGAGAAGTCTAGAGATGGTTATCTTCCCTAAAGTTTTTCTATGTGTTTCTGAACATTGACTCTACTTCACTAATCATGTGGATCTGAGGTCACTTTTCTGCACATGGCAGTTAAGCTGTTTTGCTCCTATGGCAGAAATCAATCCCGGTAGATCTGCAAAAGAGTCATTTTATTGCTAAACAGAGGGAGTTTTGCAATATTTTATGTAAACACTGTTTATATAAGAAAAACATGATTTCTAGTAGCATTGATTGACTAAAGCATTCTATCAAAAAATGCAAACAACAATAATAAAATACGGCTAAAATTAACTCTTAGTATAAATTCTTTTTTGCCAACTCAACAATAATGTAGTTGAGGTATCTTTGTATCCCTGGTTATAAATTAAATGCACCTGCTCTGTGTGAAGGACAATGGAACCAGATCACAGTGATGGACTTAGGGCTTGACGGTGACAAAAGTGTAGCTTGCAGGTTGTATTTGTGCTATATCTGAAGAATGATCACAAGTGAATATCTATAGCAAGTAGGAGTTTAATAATAGGGGTCTCCAGAGGTTAACTAGTCCACCCATGTGCATTGATTTAGCTGAATCAATGCCTAAGCTCTCCCGTGTGGCTGAGCATTTCCATATCAAGAAAGTGTCTTCATAGGAAAGAAAATTCCCCAGTCTTTCATAGATGTTCTAATGCACACTACCAGTACTTTCTTTGTTTTGACCTAAAAGCTGTGATTAATGGAACTATTAAGGACCTGTACACACAAACCACTCTTTATATCAAAAGTGGTATAAGAATTAGAAATACCACTATATGGTCAGGGGCCAACCACCGTGGGGGAAAAATGTTCCCTCTAAGAAGTGTGTGTTTCTAAGACTTCAATTTCATTGAAGTTGAGAGAAGAAGACAGTGTATCAGCTCTGGCTGGTGATGCTCAAAGCTGTTCCTGCTACCATAATTGCTTTTGATTAAGGAGCTATTGATTTTGCTTTAGGCTTACATATTTCCTATGGCTTGCTTTACTTTTTAAAAATTTTAATAAGAAATTTACATAATGACTCAAAAGCAACAAAAGAAACCCTTACTGTTTTTTTTTTTTCCTCCCCCAGTTACTTGGACATAGGAGAAATGAAGAAGAGACCTATGGAAGTTGTTAATACAGAGGTAATGCGAATAATATTTTGAAGGTTCAAGTAAATAGCAATGCCATTTTTGCATTTCTTATAGCATGTCTTAGGATTTAGACGGCATTCTAATTATTTATAGACAAAGGTATATATTTTTCAGGTTTTGCTTACGTTATAGCTGAAGAATGACCACTAGTTACTATCAGTAGCAAGTAGTAAAAAGTGTATCAGTGAATTGGTTCTGGATGTAATTTGTTTGAAGGATATACAACTGTTCAAAGTAGGCAGACCTTGCTTGAAATTAGTGACCAAGGCCAAATTTCTGTGATAGAATATGAGGTATGTGAATTCTTTAAACATGAGCATATATCTGCTCTGGATTCTTTGTCTTTGATGAAGATGCTGGCAAAGTGCAACAGGTATGCAATATATTTTTCTTATATACTTTCTTCAAAAGATTATCCTTCACAGGGGATGCATTCACGAGGACTCTAGTTAATTTAATTTGCTGACTGTTCTTCCACTGAGGGGCAATAGCTCTTGGTGTCCTTTATTGTGGGTCTGTGTCCCAGCCCCCCAGACAAGGTTCTGACTTATAGGTGCACATGTTACCTGTGAGAAACCCGCCCCTTCCCTCTAACTAGGAGACTGCATCTCTTCTGCTTTATTTCTTCCTGGTGATTCCCTTCTCTTCTCTTTTCTTCTAACTATGCAGACCCAGCTGTAGCCTTTCATTTCTTCTCAGTTCTTCCCCATAAAGTTTTGTGGAGGAGATAAAGAGAGAGCAGTAGAAGAAGTTTGGAGATGCAGAGGAGATGGGAGACGGAGGTGCTCTTTGACTATCCAAGCCCTACTCTCCCTCTTGTTCCCCTGGGGCCCTCTCTCCCACTGCCATCCTCCCAGCCTAGATAGGGATGTATTCATTGCCCTCACTCTGCATTCCTGGTCTTGATCTTCAATGCAGAGACCCTCCTCCTGGAGTCACACCATGACTACACTCAATGCCTGCTGTGAGCCAGGGGAGCCCCTAATTTCATTGCCAGCAAGGGAGAGTTTTGGGTTCCTGGCATCCCAGAAGGGAAGTGTGGATGCATTTGCTCATAAAGATATCACTTTAACTATTGGCTCTGCAGGATTATCCCTGATGTTTGACATAGGGCACAAGATTTTGTGAACTGTTCTGAGAACGTATTATGTGTATAATTCTTACCAGGAGCAGGGGAGTACCCCTCTCTTTCCCATGGCTGATTTCCAATCAAACTTGTAGGATTCAACAAGTTCAAAGTCAGAGGACTATCTAGGAACAGACTTGATAGACACTGGCCTTTCACAAAAATTATAGATGCTTTCTTGATTTAAGCTGGTGATTTCATTCAGTGTTCGAATCAATCGAGAAAAGATTGCATACCTTGTCAAAGGCTATTGACTGCTCTTTGTTGGAGGAAGAGAACATATCTTATTCCCAGTCACAGGGAGGGGTTCACAGAATTCTTGAAGTGAGTCTAGAACATGATGAATACATCACTTAGGAGGGTGGAGAGCAGTTTCAAGGAGGGATGTTTCAACACACTGGTAGCACAGACCATGCTTATTCAGAGATGTTCCAGAAGAAAGGATGAGTAAGGTTATTTATCAAAATCCGGGTCATTTCCCTCAAAAATGAGGTGATGTCATACTGTTTGAGTTGTCTGTGTTGGCGACGTGATAAAGGCCATCACATCAGCGTACATGATTCAGTCATCCTAATTGCTCCACACATCAATTCTAAGAATTCCCCGCAAGTGTTAGTGTAGAAAAAGACCCTTTATCATTCAGAGGCATTCTGCTGGATGTGTCACGTTGTGTCCTAGCCCCTGTGGCTCCGTTTGGACACGATGGATTCTGGGAGTCAGAGACGACATTCCTTCCCTTCTCCCAGAGCACCCTCACCCAAGTCCATCATATGATCTGGGTGCTCTTTAGACAGTTAATAATTTAGACACAATGGAATCCACTTGCTGACCACAGGTCACAGTAATGAGAACGTGCATGTCACCTTGACATTTGAAGTCCTTTTGTGGTTTCTGTCATTTTCTGTTCTATGAGGCTCATCTTTGAAGAGATGCTAAAAGGACAGCTAGTCCTGTTCCTCTTGCTCTTTGTGGCCATATCACTAGGATGGAGAAAGGCAGAGCTCTGGTGGACCTCTTCCACTAGCCCCAGAGAAGTACATGGTCCTCTTTGGCCAGCACTTTGGGTGGCAGGAGGAAAGGGGGAGAAGAGAAAGGAGATAACGATTAGAAACCAAGAAGGTGCATCTGTGGGCGTTTGCACCTGCTCCAAGGTGGGGCAGCACTGTCACTGTGGGCTCAGAGAAGACCTCCCTTGTCTCCCTACATGTGGGTCCTGCTTTTACTAACATCCAGATAAAGGAAGCTCCTAGGTCAGGTTTGCATTCTTGCTCCCGGTCCTCAAGCATTTTCTAGTTGCATTCTTATCTTTCATCCCATCCTCCCTCCATCAGTTGTGGTCTTAATAAAAACGGGTTGCTCATCTTTTGACCTTGGTGGCACATCTTTTATTCTCCATCTTCTCCTTGCTTCCTTCTCCCCTCCTCTCAGCCCAGGGCAGATCTCTTGCGATATATCCATATACCAAGTCAACTCACCAGCTTTTCTCTTTCCTCTGCTACCTAAGCCGGCTGTGGGGGTCCTCTGTTGGCAAGTGCTAGAAGCCTCTCATTGGCACGAAACACCTTTCCTTTTCCTTACCAGCATGCACTGTGCTTTTGCCCTGAAGGAGTTTCTCCTTGCATTTCTACCTCATCTCTTTTGCTTTCATGGGATTAGATGCCTAAACTGCAGCACAGTAGGCAGAGTGCTGGGAGCAAAACTCAACAAGACATGCGTAACCTCTCAGCCTCAGGAATTGATAGTCTGGGTGAACAGATGGATGTGTGAACATCTCTAGCACCAGAGGATTAGTGATTCAATTCAGAGGGATTCAGTCCAGTGTGTGTGGAGCTGTTTAAGCACAGTTGGCTCCATCATGTTGCAACAGAGCCCTTGTGAACCCTTCAAAAGGAGGCTCCCCCTCTTGGACACAGAGTTGCCCTTTTGTTGGTCATCCTGCCTGGCATAGGGCATCCTTCAGACGAATAGCTGTCTCGCATGCACAACCTGTTCTTCCATGTGCAGGGCCTCGATGCACATCGTGCAGGAGGGGTGAGCAGACAGCTCGGCCCCAGAGAGTATGTGGCAGGTTGGGGTCTGTGCGGGGCCCTGGGCGGCACTGGAGACTTCGCCACTCTCTCTCTGGAGGGATGTAGAGTCTAGGAGAGGAGATGGGGTGTGTGTGTGTGTGTGTGCAAATCATCCTCTTATTCCCCAGGGTGCTGGCCCAAAGGTTTGCTCAGAGGACTGAGGAACTGAAGGTGGGCTCAGGCTTATGGGTCAGGACTGTCTACTGTGGGGCTGTTTCCCCTAGATGAAGGCTCCAAGGGCATCCCTATCTACAGCTTGATTAATGGGAATTAATTAATACTTAGATCTGTGTGAGAGGCAGAGCCTGTCTCTTGCCTCAAGAGTGGAGGCCATCTGGGCTAGACGAGAGACGGGGCAGCCTTGCCCTCAGTGAGGCTTGGAGGATGGACCGACAGCAAGGCGGCTGCAGGGTGAGCAGAGGCATTGCATGTCCTGCAGGCGTGCAGCAGCTCCAGGCTGCCATCAGGATGGCTTTTCCAGTGATTCCCGCTTTCCTTTTGCTGACGTTCCAGGCCTGCTTTGCGCTGTCCATGTTTTACTGGGGATCTTTTTTTTTTTCCTTCAAGATTTTTAATTAATTTATTCATGAGAGACACAGAGAGAGGCAGAGACACAGACAGAGGGAGAAGTGGGCTCCCTGCAGGGAGCCCGGTGAAGGACTTGATCCCAGGACCCCGGATCATGATCTGAGCCGAAGGCAGACACTCAAATACTGAGCCACCCGGGCACTCCTTACTGCAGATCTTTAATTGCTACACTGTCCTCACCTCGTAATAACCCCAGTTACTCTCCACTCCTCCGGACCTCCCCTCCAAACAGCTCTGTCTAGAATGGATTCTACTTCCCTTAGCCACCACCTCAGAGTCCTTCGGGGAGAACCTAGATCTTATGAAAGACGATTCCCTCCCCCCTCTGTCTCAGCCTTGTCCTGTCAGCCTTCTCCAAGAGCTGTCCCTTGCTGCACCAAGTCAATAAATATGATTTCATGGGATAAGTTTGTCCCCATTCCTGGTTAGTCTTGAGCTGATCAGTCTTGAACATATGCATCAGAACTGCCTGTTAGAATTGTAAGTCTCTAGGAGGTTGTCTGATTCTGCACAGTACCTAGCATTAGTAGGCTGGTAACAGTTTTTCCTTTTTTTTTTTTTTTTTAACATTTTATTTATTTAAGAGAGAGAGAGTGATTGAGAGAGAGAGAGAGAGCATGAGCAGGAGGGGCAGAGGCAGAGGGAGAAGCAGACTCCCTGCTGAGCAGGGGCCTGATATGAGACTGGGTCCCAGGATCCTGAGATCATGCATAATCTGAGCTGAAGGCAGACCTTTAACCAACTGAGCCACCCAGGCTTCCCAGGCTGGTCGAGAGTTTTAATTCCCTCTACTTTCAAATATTCCTCATCAACAGTTCAGAGAGATGTCTCTTTGCCTTTTGCATGCCCAGTTGTTCCGGGTTTCACATATGAGTGAGATGTTGCAAATGCCTTGAAGGTTTTTGTGGCCACCCTCTATTTAGATTTGGTTTCAGGGATAAACTTAGTTGTGGTTGAGCCTTTGTGTGATGCATTAGTGTCTCCCTAGTGTGATTTGGAGCTGTATTAAATGAACATTGTTCACTTAACAAGGATTTATTGTGTGTCTGCTGTGTGCTGGGCTTCATGCTTGTCCTCTGGGAGCCAAACCACATGGCCCCTGTCCTCGTGGACTTGGCTACCAGTTAGCCTCTCTTGCTTGCTGTGATTGATTTTAACTCCATTGGTGATGATCTTCTTTGAGGAACTCATACATTTTCTTGGTCAAGGCCCTCATTTTGAGAGCTAAACAGATTTTGAAGTGAAGATTAGACTTCCCCATTATTAAAACTTGATTGGCCTCATCTGCCAGCTCAGCCTCTGGTCTTTGAACGGCCCTCTTGGCCTTGTCTGTCTTCCTCTCCGTGTCTGGTTCGTCTCGGTTCTATCCCCAATGCAAGTTTCTTTTCTTCTTCTTTTTTAAAAAAATTTAATTATTCATCCATTCATTCATTCACTCATGGGGGACAGAGGGAGAGGGAGAAACAGGCTCCCTGTGGGGAGCCTGATGTGGGATTTGATCCCAGGACTCTGGGATCATGACCTGAGCCAAAGGCAGACGCTCAAACACTGAGCCATCCAGGTGTCTCTTCAATGCAAGTTTCCATCGCTGTCTGATACAGAACAGCTTGGAGCTTTATTTTCTTGAATCTCACTAATCTGTGTTCTCAGAGTCAGCAGAAAAGACCATTTTTTAGCCTTTTCTCACATTTATATTTCTAAAAAAATTAATCAAGGATCTATTTGGTTTTCTCCTTCTTTCATCCACTCTTCCTCATGTGCTTCTGGAAGTGTCCGATCCACGTGCACCTGATGACCTGGAGAAGGTCAGGCTTGCTTTATTTCTAAGTGATCCATCCGTGAATAAGCGTGCTATCTGTAGTTTTGAGAAGTGGGGCCTTAAAAAGAAATCTGCGAATTAAAACCTGAAATGAGACCCCAATGACGTCCTTTCAGAGGAAGTGGGAGCCTCCTTGTTGGATGCGCCAGTCAGGTTGAATTCTCTTGAATACACATCCCTTACCTTAGATGTTCAACAGTGGAGAATTTGGATAAGCTTTGTTTCTTCTTAGTGGAGAGGAACACTTGCAGGAGCACCTGGGAGAGGTGGAGGGGCAGGAAGAGAGATTTCTGGAGCATCAAAACTGGAAAGCTTGTGGTGATGGTGGTTGTCCATCCTTTGGGTAGGCCACCCTGGTGCGCATCTTTAAGGCTTTGCGAATAATTTTTACAAGTTCATATTTTTGCCTAATCATTAGGTATAATCTCTAATGAAACATACTATGAGATTTGCTACTTAAAGGCTTTTGGTTGGAAATGGGATTCTAGACATTAAATTGGGTGTAATTATTAACCTCACTGCGGGGAAGGCATGGGGCTCCGTGGTTTAACTTACTAATCTTTAGCCTGGGAATTCTGGGTTCAAAGGGGGAACTACCATATAGTTAAAGTCCTAAATAGTTCTTTCTTTAACTTGGGGAAAGATTTCTAGATTAAAGTTTACTAATTTATTGAAGAATCAAAGAAGATAAAACCACTTCTGTGAGGTCTTTCAGCAATAATTGAGACTTCTTCCCAATCTTTTATTTCTTACCTTCCTCTACCTTCCTAATATAACTGCTAAGTAAGAAGTGTTTTTCCAAGGATAGCTAGTTCTCATCAGTGGTCAGGATGATTCCAAGGTGAATATGACCTTGCCACAGTTCTCTGAAGACACACTTTTCTATTAAAAACAGCTAGCTATATTTCACTTTCCTTCTACATTTTCTCGTTTTATTTATTTTTTCAGTATTGAGCTGTGTATGTATGTATGTGAGTTTGAACAAGAATAAGAATGAAATGTTTGCATCAGTCTGGAAAATAGTGGTCTAATGAAAACTATACCATAATAACCCTAATCAGCTCTGATCAAAAGCTAAAGGTTTGGTGGTTTTAGTTTGTCCATTAGCATGAATCATGACATTTGTTTCAGATATTTTGTATTCTCTATTTGGCATTTAGACATGATTTTAGGAGATTGAATGTGAAAGTGCAAGACATATGAATTAGAATAATTTTTAAGTTTGTAGTAATAAGCTGTTCTAAGCAAAGACAGACTTATAATAGACATTTAGAAAATAATTATCACATTTTAAGAAGAAAACAGAAAAAGTATCTAGTAAAATAAATTGCTAACTAAATGTAAATGTTTGAAAATACCACTTAATTGAAGTGACTATTCATAATAAGACATTACTACTAAACAACAAGACCTATTGAGCAGAGAAAAACTTCTTGTTCTTATACTGGATGGGATTCAGACACATGTGAATATGTACTATGATCTGAAGTTCTGTCGAGGTAAACCAAGCTTCTGGTTGTACACTTACTAATACTTAGGTTCACATTTTAGGATAATTAATAGAAGGAGTTTATTGGGTTTTCTGGTAAGGTCAAAGGGACTATTCATGATGAAGGTATGAAAATTTCCATATGGTAGGAATAATTGGGAAAGCATGATTAAACAAATAGTGAAGGACAGCCTAGGAAGACAAATAAATTATGCTCAGTCGTTTATTTTATACTGCTCATGTATGATTTCCCATTTTCTCAAGAATATTTATCAAGAGACTGCTGAATGCCAGGCAGTGGGCTAGAGTCCAGCCATACAGACATAGAAAGACACTTACCATAGTAATTGTTGTAGGAAGACTCTGGAAAGAGTTTGAAGAGATGAGATAAGCAGATTGAAATATATCAGAGATTGTTATTCCAAGGGGAGAAAATGATTTATTTAGACCTAGTTAATAATTGGCTTCAGTACTTAACAAAGAATACAGTGACTAGCTCTTCTCCACCATAGCTGGGTACCAAAAAGGGGGAAACCAAAATTAAACTATAGGTTGATGGCTGAGGAATTTAAGTCGAATTGAAAGAAAAATTCTTTAAAAATTGGTGAAGACTACTAAACAAGTGTCAGGGCAGCCTGGGTGGCTCAGTGGTTTAGCGCTGCCTTTAGCCCAGGGTGTGATCCTGGAGACCTGGGATCGAGTCCCACGTTGGGCTCCCTGCATGGAGCCTGCTTCTCCCTCTGCCTGTGTCTCTGCCTGTCTCCCCCCTGCCCCCTCTCATGAATGAATAAATAAAATCTTAAAAAAAAAAAAGAAAGCAAGTGTCATGTTTCCTTTCTGCCTATTTCTAATGATAGACCCTTTCTTCTGACTTCCATATCTTGGTTGCAGAGCTAATTGAGATTGATAGGAGTTAATTTCAAAATGCCCTCTGACCCAGAGTTTGTGGGAGCCTTCCTGGGAGACCCAGGAAGACCCAGGCTTGGGTTGTCACATCCCTGGATGGAGGAGGCAGCAAGCATGCAGAGAGAACCGCTGGAGTCACTGGCAATCCATGGCGGTGCCTCCTGCTGTGATTTCTTTTATCAGAGAACCCTTCAGTGTAAATAAGCATGTGGTGCTCTGATTCACTGGCACTTCCAGTCAGAAATTTTGAAAAGCAACAAAATTTGGAGCAACATGATGAAAGTAAAGGGTCTGGAAGATATTCCTGTCTTGGAATGTGGTTTTTGTATTTAGAACTGAAGGTATCCTAGCATCTTTGACAGATACACAACCATCTTGAGAGATGTTTCACTTTTCCCCCCCACACAATGTAAGTCTGGAAAAGACAACCCAAGAGGGTGATATGTTAAAGGAATAAGAGAAATGAAACTCAGAGGAATCAGTAATAAGAAACAAACATATAACATCATTTATGATAATACATTGATTTTTTAAATATATTATTTATTTATTTATGATAGTCATACAGAGAGAGAGAGAGAGGCAGAGACACAGGCAGAGGGAGAAGCAGGCTCCATGCACCAGGAGCCCGACGTGGGATTCGATCCTGGGTCTCCAGGATCGCGCCCTGGGTACATTGATTTTTTGATTTTGGTATTGAAGCTTGTCAGTGCTTACCTAATTTTAAATTTTATTTCCCTTTAATTTAGAACAAATTATCTGTGTGTGTTTACTTTTCCTATTTTACTCTTACATGGGTTACTTGTAGAAACTGTTTCAAAGATCCCCAGTGGCACAGAACAGCAATAAATCCTTAGACTTTTGCTGGTGGAATAGCATGGGAAGAATGCCATACTAATGAAGCCAGGGACTTGTGCTCAGACCCCATGGGCCTCTTAGTTCTGCTAGGTCTGTGGCCCTGGACTGACCCACACACAGCCCCCTACCTTCTCAAGTGTGGTGCTGGTAAAAGCATGGGCCAGAGTGTATGCATAATTTAGCTGCCTCTATCACCATGCTGGAAAGACACCTGTAAAGGTCTCTATCTTGCAGGTAGGTAGCAGGCTAATAGTCTTAATCTTTCCATATAAAAAAACAGGTTTCAACATACTTCAAAATGGATTGATGGTGGTATTTTTTAAGATAGGGCTGTTGGGGTGTCTGGGTGGTTCAGTTGGTTAAGTGTCTGGTTCTTGATTTAAATTTTTTTTTTTTTTTAATTGGAGTTCAGTTTACTTGATTTTGACTCAGGTATTGCTCTCAGGGTCCTGAATTCAGGCCCAGCACTAGGCCCTGTGGCCCAGTGTTGAGCTCCCCACCCAGCATGGAGCCTTTTTTTTTTTTTTTTCCCAGAAAGGCTATTTATTTGCATTTTGTTGATTTCAGCAGGAAGTTTGCAGGTGGTGTGCCTTACTGTCTGGCTCTGTCAACAATGAGAACTCCCACTGATCCTTGTGAAAGACTCCTTTATAAACAGTTAGCCAGATCAAGCTCAGATGTCATCCATGATTACATAGTTTGGATGTTTGGTTTGTTGAAATAAGGCTGATTTCAGCCCACCTGTCAGCTGGGGACAAAACTCTAAGTGGTAAGGGATTGTGGGAGAAAGAAAACTAAATTGACTTGATATATTTGCAATGTCTAATGTTTAACCTGGAACATTTCTCTCTAGGAAATTTCTAATGGTAGTCTGTGCTGCTTTGTATGAGTGGTTTTTTGTTTTCTTCTCACCTTGAGTTTCAGAGATTTATGAGCTTCCATGGCCATTTTTCCTGTTTCAAATTCTATAACCTAGTATACCTGGGCTGCCGACTTTTAGAAATTTTTATGAAATAAATCATCTAATATTTGTTAGATGAAACAATCATCTAATATTACCATCTAATATTGTAAAGTGTACATATTCACAGTCTGTCTTCCTAGAAGTGAACAGACAGCTCAATTTCCAGTGCTACAAGTTTTGCATTACTGAGTGTAGAATCTGCCACTGCTGCTTTTAAAAACTGGATTAGGGACGTCTGGGTGGCTCAGCGGTTGAGCCTCAGCCTTTGGCTCAGGGCCTGATCCTAGGGTTCCTGGATCGAGTCCCACATGGGGCTCCCTGCATGGAGCCTGCTTCTCCCTCTGCCTGTGTCTCTGCCTCTCTTTGTGTGTCTCTCATGAATAAATAAATAATCTAGAAAAAAAACTGGATTAAAAAAGAGATTGGAAATCTCAGTTTTAAATGATATATATATATATATAATATACATCACTACATCTGTATCACTATAGCAAAGAGATTCTTTTAATATAGCTTTGCAAACCGATAACTTATTTCTCATGAATGCTCAACTGGCTGATACTTAATTTAGTCAGAGTGTATGGAAATTGAATTAAATTAACCTTTCTGCTAGGCGGTGCTTCTCCTGGTCGGATTGTTGTCCACTTGTGTTATTCCTGTTTCAATGATTTTATCAATAACATTGATTATCTTTGGCTCTTCTCACCTATTAGTGTACCTAAACACATAAGCATAGGTATGGGTGTAATGAAGTGCAGGGGATGTGACTTGTCACTGGGAACTTTCAGCATTTTCACTTAGTGACTATAACTTCAAACTCTCTTTGTCTCTCTCACCTCCCTATTTCACTTGTTTCCATATAGCCATATTCAATTTATAATTCTCCATCTGTTTGGAAATTCTCTTTGCTTGGCCTTCTGGCATAAAGTCAGTAGAGTTGTGTGCATCTAACTTGGTGTCAACAGGGCATGTTCGGTGCTTATTATAAGTGTATTTACTTGTAGACAATCTTGGCTAGATGTGTACATTTAATCTGGTAGCAATGCTGGTTTAGTTTGTGTGTCCCAGACACCATGTGATTACTCTGAGTATACAGGCAGAATTATAAAATGATAATAGCAGTCTTCTCGTACTCCATCTGAGAAATCCTTAAAGAATTTAAAGCAGACGGCTGTGTTTGCAGGGCTTGGGGGAGCGGAGTCTGAGGATGAATTGCTCTGTGTCTGTGGTATTATTTTGGGCCTTCTTTCATGTAGGAGCATTGGGAGCTTTAGGGAATGACACTAATCACAAGTACGGTTTTTTTCATTATGATTTTATTTATTAGAAAGAGAGCACAAGCGGGGAGAGAGGCAGATGGAGAGGGGGAGGAGGGCAGAGAGAAGCAGACTCCACAATGGGCAGGAAGCCTGATGCAGGGCTCGATCTCAGGACCAGGATCATGGCCTTAGCCAAAGGCAAATGCTCAACCAACTGAGCCACCCAGGCACCTCACTAATCACAAGTTTTATGGCTCTTTTTGGGAGTAAAAAGTTAATATCACAAGTTTTTCATCAAAAAAAAATTATTGAGGACATATATATGTGCCAGACATCATGCTACATTGGATTTGCAATGGCAAGGGAGCCTGCAAGGTCATGGCCTTCATGAAGCTCATTGTTAGGTGGAGGCAAACAAGTCATCATAACAGAGCACGCAGCACAGGAGGCGCGGTACCCTAGAGGGGCAGCTACCAGAGCCAGGGGAATCCTGAAAGGTTTCCTGGAAGAAATGGCATTGAAGTTGAGCCCTAAAGGGATGAGTGGGTGTTAGCCAGGCCGACAGGGGAGGAAGAGGTCCCAACAAAGGGAACAGCATGTGTGAACATCTGCAGATGAGGGAACATGGAGCACATTTAGAAACTCACACAAATTCTCTTTGGCAGAAGAATGGGGAGGCATTGGGGTGACAGGGAGGGGATGGGGATATTGAGAGATGAGACTCGGGAGGCAGAAGGGGACCCAGAGATAAAATGTTTTTAAAAGAGTTTTGACTTTCTTCTAAAATCACCAGAAGTTATAGAAGGGGTTCAACAAGGGGTTGACAAGGTGGCTCTTGCTGCCCAAGCAAGGCTGAAGGCCAGGAGACTACTTAGTGGAGAAGAACGTGGTGCTCATAATGAGGAGGCTGAAGAAAGGGTAGAGGGACCATATTTGAGAGGCAGAACTTAGTGATTGGTTGGGCGTGGGAGTAAGGAAGAGAGATTAGTGGATGATTCTTGGATTTCTGGCCCTGGCCACTGGATAAATGGTTCCATCATCAGTGGGAAGATAGGTTCCCCTTCATGGAGACAGGGAGAACAGTTTAAGATTTTATTTATTCACTTGTAGAGAGAGAGAGAGAGAGAGAGAGTGTGAGAGGAGAGACAAAGAGGGAGGAAGAGAGACAAGCAGACTCTGTGCTGAGCACAAAGCCCAAGGCAGGGCTCTATCCCACAATGACCTGAGCCAAAATCAGGAGTCAGATACTCAACTGAGTGAGCCACCCAGGCACCACCCCCCTTTTTAAAAAAATAATAGTAACAGTCATAAATATTGGAAGTCTTAACTATTTGCAAATGGAGCCAACCCAAATGTTGGGAGTTGTATAAAATCAGAGCCCACAGTGGAGAGAGACAGAGAGTTGTTTTACTGTGTGTGTAGTAGTGTTCCAGGGCCCTGTCACAGTTATCTAATTTAATCCTTATACAGTAGGGATTGTTATTATCTCATTTTGCAGAAGAAGAAACTGGTTACCATGATTCTGTCTAGCTCATAGCTGAGAAGTGCTGCCTGTGTGTCTTTTTTGGTTTTGAAAGGGGATTGAGAGGGTCTTCTTTATTTATTACAGTTTTACTTAATGATGATAGGAAAGAGAAGCTGTATAAAGAAGACTGAAGTTGGGAAGTGAATCCAGAAAAGGGGCACAATTTTCTTTTAATATCCTTTAATATTTTTTAACAAGTCACCATTAATCATAAAATCTTGCCTGGAGTTATTTTAGTTGTATTCTCAATTGACTTTTTTTTTTTTTTAACCTTTGCTAATATTCCCTCTAGGACAAGATATTTATGCTGAATGTTTCCAATACAGCACTTGAAATGGCTTTGGCATGTCTACTTATAAAATGGCTCCCACAGGAAACCTAAAATATTTTTATATGGAAATTTACTACAGGGTGTGAAGAGATTAGAGAAGGAGACATGGAACCAAGAACCATGAATGCATTTTTAACTGTCATATTTACTGTCAAAGGGCTGTTTCTTTTCTTTTCTTTTTTCTTTTTTCTTTTTTCTTTTCTTTTCTTTTCTTTTCTTTTCTTTTCTTTTCTTTTCTTTTCTTTTTAAAGGATTTTATTTATTCATGAGAGATGCAGAGAGAGAGGCAGAGACATAGGCGGAGGGAGGAGCAGGCTCTCTGTGGGAAGCCTGATTTGGGACTTGATCCTAGGACCCCAGGAGCACACCCTGAGCTAAAGGCAGATGCTCAGCCACTGAGCCACCCAGGTGCCCGAGTTTGGTTTCTTTAGCAAACATTCTGACCAGATGTTTCGAGTACCAGCTACCAAGTGACCAGGCTAACAGAGCAATCTTCAGGATGGGCAGAAGGGAGTAGGAAAGGCATCATGTTTTGGACACAAATTGCATCGCCCCCTCCCCCCCGCCCCCCGCAAGATCTTTGTGGAACTCACTTTCTTCATCTGAAATGTGGGAATAATAATACCTCTTCAAATAATTGTGGCAAGGATTAGAAGCATATAGATATATTAAGCTGTCAGCATTATGCCCAAAGCATAGCTCAAACTCAATATGTGGGAATCGTGCCCTGTTACCATGATGTGAGTCAGGGTCCTATGAATTAAGCAGCTGGCCAGTAAAATAAGACCTCATCCGGGCTCCCTTTACAGGCTGTGGCCAAAAGGGGAAAATGTAACTGCAGGTGCTCTATGGACAACACCCTCTATGGATGCTGCATGGTACTTATCACTCCCTCCGACTGGGGTGACTGTAGAGTAGATGCTTGATAAACTGTTGAGATGATGATTATATAAACACATCAGGAAACAGGCAATGAAAATAGCACACAGTTAACTTCTTTGTGTGACTGAATCTTGGTGGTGGTCTTCAACAACAAGACAAAACTTAGTAGCATAAAACAATGATTTATTTTGCTTCTGGGTCCTGTGTCAGGAAGTCAGGGAGGATGCAGCAGAGAGAGTTTTTCTCTGCTTCAGCATGTCTGGATTTCAGGCTGAAGCCTTGACAGCCACATGCTGGAGTCCTTTGAAGGCTTGCTCACTCTTGTGTGTGCTGTGAGTGGTTGCTAGTGTGGGTTATCAACTGGGCTTTACTTCCTCCTCACTTGTCCTGTCCTTTGTGATCTTTCCTTGTGGCGGGATGGAGCATCTTCACAGAGTGCTGGTGGGGTTCCAAGGGCTCAACCGCTGAGCCACCCAGGTGTCCCTAGACCTTACCTCTTGGTGGGGAGTGGCAAGATTCTAGAAAAGAATTGGGCCAGAAATATTGCTGTGGCCATTTTTGGAAAGTACAGTCTGCCACACTGGAAATTTCTTTTGCTTACAACATCTAGAGTTGGTTATTGCCTACCTTCAGGCATCCATAGATTTGATGGTAATTTTGAGAATTAGCACATAGGCTCTTCAACTCTCTCTCTTTTTCCTTTTTAGCATCCTGAAGAATGTAATATAAATTTTCTCCCCAAATGGAAGACATGTAGAAGGAGACTAGTAATATGACAAAAGTAGTTCTGTTTCCTGTAAACAGAATAAGTGATATAGATGATTTAGAACATCCTAAAGATTAAAAAGGTCTTCATCTGTTTATTAGAAGTGCAACTGCAGTTGTTTCATTTGCTACATAAACCACATAAAGATTTTTTCCTTAATTGATAGCAGGTACATTTTCTTTTTCAGAAACTGATACATGTCAGTTGTCATTTAAAGAAATTAATAGGGACTTGGCATAGAATCACAAAATGAACCATTTTTATCAAATCATTTGTAGTGCATAAGGCCTGAGGGCAAGTCTACTGCTTCCTTTTGATGTTGCATGGTCCTCCTACCTCCGTGCTGGGTTGCTTATCAAGGAAGAGAGAGGGGTAGTCATTTGGAGCAGCTAATTTTAGACAGGTAATGCTGAGAAAGGTATGAGACCAGTGGAACAACACTGAGCTAATACTTCGATTTCTTAACAACATGTGGAAGAAACGACTGGGTGCATGTTGTAAGGCTGTGAGTGAAGGGGGACCGTGGAATTGACACGTCCCCAGACAGGAATCCCTTCCCATCTTCACTGAGGTAGGAAGGATTTTATAGACTGGGTGAGAATACAGTAGTTGATTGAGTCAAAGATGGGGGGACATCTGAAGAGCTGGGAACAGAGGAGGAGGTGCTGATGGATGTCACTACATGTCGGGAAAGACCAAAGGAGGAGCCTTTTATTTCAATATTCCTTTCTCCCCAAATACTGTATTTGGGGAGTAAATGTTCCAGTTGCCTTTTGCTGTGATTCATTTTAATGATGGGAACACCTAGTTTCTAAAATTGCAATTTAGACTTGTTGGGAACTCAGCCAGGCACTTCAGTGCTGGAGAGGAGAGCATCACAGTGCAGAACATAGGGTTCAACCACAGCCTCACCTTCTGTTCAGATCGAATGAAGTTCCTTTAAAACCCTTCCTGTGGATCGTATTTCCCTGTCCCTCAGTGCCTGGGCTCTCTTTCCTTCCAAATTCTGTGTTCCTCTTGCATCATGGGATCTTGTCTGCACACAGTAACCTAGAAAGAGATGGTGCAGTCTCACATCAGGAAGGTAGCCTGCCATACATACCAGCAAAGCAGACTTACAAGGATAAAATGTCTTATGTGTTCTTTGTGGCTGCTCATTTTAAAAGGCCATGTTTTTGGATAGTTGAGGAAGCCAAATCCCTCCTCTTTTGAAGCCAGGCAGAAGGACTTTGGAGCTCAAGACTGCCCAGCCCATACGGTTCTTACAGGGTGAACCCTTTACTTTGATATATTATTCTACTCCCCATGGGCGTGAAGGTTGCAATTTATCTTTTGATGCATATGGCAGGTTTTGGAGTCTTTTGGAAAAGGCGGTCTTGAAATTACATTCGCCTGGGGTTGTTTGGCAGTTGGTAACCTGGAAACCTAATTGCAGCAACAAGCCAGCCAAACACAGTTACTCTTCTGAGTGCTCATAATGAAAGCAATACCAGGAGGGATCAGCCAGGAATTGACTGGATGGTCCTTGCAAACAAGACTGGCTTCTAGTTTATGGTTATTGCTTTTTGGGGTCCAGTAATTCTGAAGCATGTGCTGTGGAACTTAAAAAAAAAAAAAAAAACTAAATAATTCTGCAATCCCTGGTAGCATGTTTGCCAAAGACATTAGTAGCAACTGACACTGGATGAAGTCATTCTCTTTCATTTGAAGATTAATGTAGCTATTTTTAATTTCTTTCTCCATATCCAGGAATATATAAGAGGCTTGCTTTCTTTAAATAAATGTGCTTTTTTTTTTTTTCGTAAGCACTACAATTAAATGGAAAGGACCACAGCGTGGAATCTTGAACACAAACAGCCCTTCCCTGTTTTACTCATTCATGTCTTCATTTGGGCATCAGAAATATAAATGCTGGTGGAAGAGCAGATCGTGCAGGGAAAACTCACTGTTTCCTGGGGGAGCCGTTTTGGGGTCACCTCATTGGTTCCTTGAATTACATCCTGAATGCAATTAAAGTGCAAAGTAAGCTAGGCCTCTTATAAAACCTAGATGAATCACGGAAATAGGTTGCTTCCACTTTGGGGGCGGTGGAAGGCATCTCTCTTCAATTTCCTGTTCCATTTGGAATTTAGGTGACTAATGGGAGTTTTCCCTAAAATGGTTGTCTCTGTCCAACGTATCCATAATTTGGAGCAATTACTATTCTTCCTTAGGTTTGTAATTGTGTGATGGATGGCAGGGTGAAAGTGAGGAGTTGAAATGAAGCAGAGATGCAGTGGGATTGTTTCCAATGAACATTTCCACAAATCGAAGTTGATGAGAGACTTAGTTGAACTTGCTTTTCCTTCCCAGTATGACACTTTATGGTCAAGAAAGCAGACACACAAACTTGGTAAAGGCATTGCCAAGAAATCCGTCTTTGTGCAAAGATAGTAAGGGTGAACTTACTTCTTCATTTGTGTTACTGTTTTATTTTGCATGTCTCCCTGCTTACTCTACATCTACATACATTCTAGGTAACAAAAAATATCCACCCTGGATTATATCTCCAGGCCTCCATCAGGGAGGGAATGGCCATCTGTTTTTATTTGAATGTCTCGGGTGAGCATTGCTTATCATGGAGAGATGGCATGGCATGAATCTTAGAGCCAAACAGGCCTGAGTTTTATTATTTATTTATTTAGTTAGTTAGTTAGTTATTATTTATTTATTTATTTATTTATTTATTTTAAAGATTTTATTTATTTATTCATGATAGACATAGAAAGAGAGAGCGAAAGAGAGAGAGAGAGAGAGAGAGAAGCAGAGACACAGGCAGAGGGAGAAGCAGGCTCCATGCTGGGAGCCCAACGCGGGATTCGATCCCGGGACTTCAGGATCGTGCCCTGGGCCAAAGGCAGGCACTAAACTGCTGAGCCACCCAGGGATCCCCCAGGCCTGAGTTTTGATCCTGATTCTGGGACCCATAGTACAGTTTCCTTATTGGAAACCAGAGAAAACTTTAACTTGTCTTGGAGCTGTAGGCATCAAGAAACGTTAAGTGGATGTCTGCCTTGTGCCAGTTACTGACCTGGATGAAAAATGAAAAATACGTCATCCCTATTGTCCAGGATTTAGCCTTTTTAAAGCAAGATGATAGACATGCATCCAAGTGACAGTTTTACATTTGGTTAAGTATGCCAGAGTTAAGCTCACAGTTGATGGGTGTTCCGAGGAGAATGCAATTAATATTGTGTGGCAAGAGGATTAGACATGGGAGGGAGAGGACACCTCAGACAGAGTCTGGGTCTTAAAAAAATCAGTAGTTCAGTAGACCTATTGAGGATGGCGTGAGAATCCATGAGCAAGGACAGAGGAACATAACATTTCACAGTTGTGGTGGTCACCAGTTTGTGCAGCAGACCTGTGGGGCATGAGAGGCCATGGTCCTCACTTGATAGAAATGTCTCCTGGCTATAACCAGTCCCCAAAGCGTGATTCTCAATTCCTGGGACATTCTAACTATACAGACTCGCCCTATGTCCAAAGATGTTCAGATGTAAGTTGCATCCTTAATTCATTGCATGAACAAACACTGCATGTTTGGACACCCACAGCACGGCCTGCTTCATATCCCTTATGCTGTGCTTTACAGGAATCTAAACTCTTCAGTACCTGGAGATCTACTAACTGTAAAGGTAGGGCTACCCCGGGGAATCCACTTGAGAATCCTCAGTTGCTGAAAACTCCATGCCAATAGGCAGGGGACTTAGAATTACCCTGTGACCTGAGCAGGATTTTGTCAAGTGTCTGTATATATGGAGAAAATATTCCTCTGTGGTTTTGAACAAACACCATGCATCAGACATCTTTTGATGCACAAAACTATTTTTGTCCATTGTCAGGGAATGTATACTTTACTGAGAAAGTCATCTCCACTGTCCTCCTTGAAAGAATGAATGAATGAAATCTAGAACTCATTTTCTTGTGTTTGCCATCTTAGCCATATGATGGAGAGTAGCCAATAGTGGGCATGAAAGTATAAGCCAAGCTGGATCTACGTTAAGTGAGCCTAATAAATACAAGGGGAAGGACACATGTATTAGCGAAGAGACTAGGCTTTTAAAAATTGTGTAAAGAATATTCATTTTGTTGACTAGCAACACCCTATTTCTTTATTTAAGTTCATAATGTTCACAGGTTGGTGACAAGCAGATGGGTGCACTGAGAACTAACTCTATCTGTGAGATTCGGACCCATTACATGCCAGCAACTACTAAAAAGAGACCTTGAAGTTATTAGCAGAGGTTATTTTCAAGCAACTAGGTCACCAAAGAAAGCATCAGTGGAGACAAAAGGAAAACGCTTGGGTGTGTAGAAAGATGTCAGGATTGAGAGTTGGAGGTGCTAGACTGGGTTATCTTGTGGGCTCGGTTTCCTGAACCGTGAAGCAGTGATGAGATGGGAACATCATCTGTCCTAACCCAGGCTGGGTTTTTTTTTTTTTTTTTCTTTCTCCGTAATTCAGTTCAGTTCAACTCTTCAGATGCATCCTGTTTGGTTAGTTGTGAGCTCCGATTGTCCAATCGTCCAGCGGCCCGGACTGACCTGCGTGTGGCCCCCTGGGTCCCCTGGGTCCCTGGGCTGTTGCTCACGCTGTGCCGGGGGAATTGATGGGAGGAGGGGGCAGGTGAAGCTGTCCCTGAGCTCACAGGGCAGCTTGTCCCTTCCGGGGAGACAAAGGTCACCAAATGCCATAACCACAGGGCAGGGCGGTATGGGTCGGATGAGGGTGGAAGTGGAAGTTCTTCATGCATTCTCTTTGTGGTTTCTTTTTTTTTTTTATTCTTAGTTTTGATTGCTATGAGCAATGATCAGTTTGTTCTTTTTTCCTTCATGTGCTTGATAAACTATGACTTCTTTTCTGTCTTTTCTCTTGATAGCTGAGATATGTGTCACCAGCTCTTAATAATCTTCATGCGACTTTTGACTTTATGGATCATTTATAGTAAAGTTTGGACTGATTTTCTTTTTTTTTTAAGTTTTTATTTATTGGAGAGTAAGCACGAGGGGGGTGGGGAGAGAGAGAGAGAGAGAACAAGCAGGGGGAGCTTCAGAGGGGGAAGATGACTCCCCGCTGAGCAGGGAGCCCTACCCGGAGCTGGATCCCAGGACCCTGAGATTGTGACCTGAGCCAAAGGCTGATGCTTAACTGACTGAGCCACCCACATGTCCTTGGATTGATTTTCTACTATCTTGGGGGAGCTGTTGAGGGGATGTTCTTTTGTGGGCTGATGTATTCTAAAAGGAAGACTTACTTAAACATTAGCTTGAATTGCAAAGGGAGATAGTAAATATATTGGTAAAATGCTGATTTAACAAATTTTAATTTTGAGTGACTTTTGGATTAGCCAGTGCTGTGATTATCTGTATCCCTTCTTTTCTCCATCAACAAGGAGAATTGGAAGTTTTGTGTGGATGTGCTTACTGAGAAAATTGCAAATTATGTATGGGTACATGTGCTTTTTCATTTACCTCAGTTAACCAGAGCAGAAATTTTCTTCCCTCCCTCCCTCCCTCCCTCCCTCCCTCCCTCCCTCCCTCCCTCCTTTCTGATTTTGGAACTTCCTGTGAAGCCTATTCCCACATATGATGGGATTAAAGAAAAATCATCCTGGTTTGTGGTCTAGGATTGACATAGGAGGGGAATAGGAAGAAGTAATGGCAAGTGAATATGCGGTAGTGAGAATGGTGAGGTTGTGAGAGTGAAGACGGTTTTTGGTCCTCTTACTTTAAAAATCAGAAACATGGTGAGATAAATGTGACTTGTCTTGCACTTAGAGGTATGCATTTGTTTCTTGAAAACAGACTTTGCTGGTTATGCTAAGGAATATATCCTCTTATGGGTGGAGAGGTGAGTGTGAGGACAGAGAAGAGACAGTATGAAAAATGTTCTCCAGTAATTTACTTTTAAAAATAATAAAAATCCAGGCACCTGCGTGACTCAGTGTTTGAGCATCTGCCTTTGGCTCAGGTCATGATCCTGGGGTCCTGGGATCGAATCTTATATCAGGCTCCCCACAAAGATCCTGCTTCTCCCTCTATCTATGTCTCTGCATCTCTCTGGATCTCTCATGAATAAATAAAATCTTAAAAAAAAAAAGTGATAAAAATTCACTTCACCTGCTTGGAATTACAGATTTTGTGGAACACATTTGTTGAAAACTCCTGGACTAGGACTTGGTGTTAATGTTACTTTAATTTGTTCTTTGCACAGCTGCCTTGTAGAAATGGCCCTCCCATGTGATGTGTGAGGGGCAGTTGGTCTCTCAGCATGGAGGGCAAAATGTCCACTGTCTTTGCAGGTGGGAGGGAAGATCTAAGTTAGCTTTCCAAGATGGTTATTGGTCGAGGCTTCAAGACTTTGAGGGTTTATCCATAGGAGAATAAAATAATAAAATAAAATAAAATAAAATAAAATAAAAGTAAAAAAATAAAATAAAAATAACCTACATCCCATGCTGCTTTTCCTGTCACTAGGAGGACCTCCTGAAGTGCCTGTTTACTGTAATGTGGTAACTGTTTGCAGAGTAATTCACGATGGTGGCCTGTGAGTACCTTTATCTGGAAAGAGAAGGGGCAGTATGGGAGGAAGCGGACGCCCTGCTCCCTCCTAGCTGGTGTTCGATTTGAACCAGGCAGTTCTGGAGATCCTGATTTTGGACTGTTCCACAAGATGTGGTTCACTCCAGGGACTTCCTAATTCCAAGGCTTTCCCTGCCAATAGGCAGGCTGGAAGTAAGATGAACTTGGCCTCTCTTAATTGTACTTGATATGTCTCTCCTGAATGGATAGTTGGAATCTTTAAAAAAAATAATTAAGACACAATGTATCATAAGCTTTTTCCCCCCACCCAATCTTAGGATTTTTATGGGCCAAATACAGAGTTTATTTCTTCCTGTGCTTTCCTTAAAACAGTTGCATTCTCATTCATCTTCTGTTCTTAGATGAATGTACTGCATTCACATAGGCAGGAGGTAAGCTCACAGTGGGTGAATTGTATAAACTGGGTGTCGCTGTGCCGGGATAGTCTTGAGCTGTTACTTTTTGAGGTTTTCTTATGATTTTAATGAAGAAAAAAGATCCTCACTGGACCTTGATCATTGTTCATGTACATCATGTGCTTTGATCACCTGGATGGTAGGTACAGTTTTCACTGAAGGGTGAGATTCTTTTGACCTAGTTCTAACCTTAAGGGAATACAAATATTTTCCCACATAAGCTAGGTTTACTGGTTAACAACAAACCATTCTTTCTTTCTTTTTTTAAAAAATATTTTATTTATTTAGTCATGAGAGAAACAGAGAGGGAGAGATACAGGCAGAGGGAGAAGCAGACTCCCTGCAGGGAGCCTGATGAAGAACTCAATCCCAGGATCCTGGGCCAAAGGCATATGCTCAGGATCCTGAGCCAAAGGCAGATGCTCAACCACTGAGCCACTCAGGTGCCCCAAAACCATTGTTTCTTATTGTTCTGACCTGTAATCCCAGGGTGTGATAAAACACCCCTGCCTTTGGCATATTGGTGACAAAAACAATGATCTTCGGGGAGATAACTGTGCCTTCTTCTCTGATTTAGGAGTGCAAGAAATAACTAATTTAGTGTCGCAGGTAGCTTGACAGTTTTTTCTCCTCTTTTCAACTTGTCTTTTGTCTCGACAAAGTAATAGAGGATTGTTTCTTTGCAACTAGTGGGAAAAGTGAATGTAATCATTTGACAGAAGTGCTTAAGCTTCATCTAATTACAAATGGAGAGACTTTTGTTGATTTTCTCAGAAGGTATTTTTTTTTCTTTCTGTTACATTTTAAATGCAGAATGGTGGTTGATAATCGAGAGAAGACAAGGCAGGAGAGGTGAAGACAGAGTGACGAAGGCCTCCTATGTGTTAGATTTTTAGGTTTGATAAAGAGTATTAAACACTACATTTATTTAACTTTTTATTTTCAAACATTTTTAGACAAAGTTGACAAGTAATGCAGAATCCTTTCTATGCTTTACTGTATTCAGCTTCCTTTGTTAGCATCTTACACAACCACAGTACAGTTACTGATAGCAGGAAACCAAAATCGATACCATCCCCTATGTTACAAATCTTACCTAATTTTGTCCGTTTTGACACTGATGTCTTTTTTCTGATCCAAGACCCAATCCAGGATCCCACACTGTGTCTAGTTGTCATGTCACCTTAGTTTCCACTGACCTGCTACTCCGTTTTTCATGACCTTGACAACTTTGAAGGTCCCTTATTTTATAAAACATCACTTGAGTTTGCCTGATGTTTTCTTGTGATCAAATGGAGGTGATGCTCTGCTCAGAGCATATCAGAGGGTACTGTTGGGGAGATATAATTAGAAACAAAATCTTCATTCAATCCAGAAATCCTCTCCCTGAAGGTAGTAGAGAAAAGACTGTTATGACTGAGTAAGCGTTAAACCTGAGTACCATGTGCACCATACTCCAGAGATTGCAAAGACTGAAGGAAATCTTAACTCTTTCATATAGCCAAGCAAGTGCAACCCACTACACACATTTTGAAGATAAAAAATAACTGATCTTCAAGGAGAGGACTTGAGGGCACTTGTAGTTCATCCTGAATTCACCTGGCAATTGGGGTGGCCAGTCTGTTTAGTTGATTGGCTTTATTCAGAAGAAAACAAAGCTACTCCTGTCTTTACAAGGCGACATAGTTTTGTGACTTGGAGTAAAGTGCCCACTGAATTTTGGCTCCAGTCCACCCACTGAAACTAAGAGATGGCGGTGCTTCTCACTTGATGTTTACATTGTTGGTTCTCGAGGAAGACATTCTTGGGACCTAAAGTTGACAGCAGGGTATCTAATCTTCAGAAGATATTGCATACATTTCAGAGACAGGAGAAAGTACTTGCAATTGCAGGTTTTCTACAGTAAATCCTCTAAGAAAAAGGTGGGGAGGGAAAACTTTTATTTTCATCAGGGAGAACTAATCCTGTTGTTTCAACTTCGTCTTTAGAGTACATGTTTGATATGCCTTCTCATTGGCATGTCATAGTTTTGACCCCTTGATCTAAGTGGTGTCTTGTCTATGGTGTGAGATGTAGATGTAATTTTATCTTTTTCCAGAGATACCTGGGCTACCCAGTTGTCTCAGTATCATTTTTTAAAAGTCTATCTCTGCCCCAGTGATTTGAGATGCCAATTTTACCATATACTAAATTGCCAGTGTACTTACTTTGGTCTATTTCTGGGCTTTCTAATATATGCTATTGGTCTACTTGTTTATTCGTGTATGAGTACACCCCACTAAAATTAATTTTTAGAATCGTAGCTTAGAAGTTAACAAGATAGGGGCGCCTGGGTGGTTCAGGTGGTTGAGCGTCCAACTCTTGATTTCGACTTAGGTCATGGTCTCAGGGTTGTGAGATCGAGACCCACACTGGGCTCAGCAGGGAATCTGCTTGAGGATTCTCTCTCTCCCTCTTACCCTCCCTCTGCTTATGTGCATACTCTCTCTCTAAATAAAATCTTAAAAAAATAAACAGAAAATTATCAAAATATTAAATTAGAATAAGTAACAAATATTTATTTTTATTTATTTATTTTTTTATTTTATTTTTTTTATTTACTTATGATAGTCACACAGAGAGAGAGAGAGAGAGGCAGAGACACAGGCAGAGAGAGAAGCAGGCTCCATGCACCGGGAGCCCGACGCGGGATTCGATCCCGGGACTCCAGGATCGCGCCCTGGGCCAAAGGCAGGCACCAAACCGCTGCGCCACCCAGGGATCCCAAGTAACAAATATTTATTTATTTATTTATTTATTTTATTATTATTATTTTTTTAATATTTTTTTATTTTTTATTTTAATTTATTTATGATAGTCACACAGGGAGAGAGAGAAAGAGGCAGAGACACAGGCAGAGGGAGAAGCAAGCTCCATGCACTGGGAGCCCGACGTGGGATTCCATCCCGGGTCTCCAGGATCGCGCCCTGGGCCAAAGGCAGGCGCCAAACCGCTGCGCCACCCAGGGATCCCCCAAGTAACAAATATTTAAAGTGAAAATTGTGTTTTCCCTAAGTCCATCATTGGAAAAATTAGATATCATTTTTGTAAATTCTCTTCCACTTTTTCTTCATATATTTGTCTCTTTTATCATTCTATGTATAGAGTTGTAATCCCAGAATACATCTTATACAAATTTTATACATATCACATGTATTTTATACGTACTTTATAAAGTATGCATACTTTATATTTATATATATAAACATATATATATAAATATAAAGTATACTTTATATTTTTCACCGTATTTCACTTACATTCTCTCACATTTTTCGTCTTTTAGTGCCTGTCATCATTTTTGATAGTAATGTACGCTGTTCTATTGAGTTGATGCTATAAGTTACAGGTATATTTTAATGATCTCTCTTGTTTTTGCCGTGTAATATTCTAGTTAACACCTTTTGGTATATAGCTTTTTTCTATTTCTGGGTTATTATATCAGGATAAATTTGAGAAATTCAGTGTCAGAGGGCGTGCACGGTCCATTGTATGCCTTGAATATGAAATTCCACAGAGTTTTGAAAAACAATTATATTAATTTAATGTTATCAGTGATGTAGTTTTGCCCCAAATTGCCTGGCATTGGGAGAATGGTTTTAAGTTTGTCTCAAGAATATGTAGGGGTTGTGATTTTTTTAAAGCACTCTGGACTTGGCAGTATTTTGGCATGTGCTTCTCTTGTTTGTTGCAATGCTTTAAGCAGTGTCTTTGGAGAGAGAAGAGTAAGATAGCAATTTAGTATGAATTTTCTAGTTTTAACCAGTTTTATGTGAATAATCCATCCTAATGCTGGTACAGATGTGGTGGTTTGCTTTCCTTGGCCTCATTCTTCTCTCTCCTTCGTCCAGCTGACTTCTCTGTGTCCTTTCTGGTCAACGAGGTCCCATGTGAGTCCTGTCTTGGTTGGGTTAAGCACCCTCCTCATTTATGACTGCACACATGTGACCCCTATAACTGTGTGACCCTAGAGGTCTCCCTTGCTTAGCTTCTTGAGTTGAGCTGCGGCTGTGTTTCCCTACTACTCCTGCGGCTGGGGAAGCTGAGAATTCTTTCCTCCTGTCCCAAATGCCTCCTGCCTGTCCTGGCTTTAGCAGATATATAGATAGGAAGGAGCTTATCCTAAATGTATTCTGATAGGAAATGTATTTCCTACAGACACTGATAAGGCCAAGCAGAAAGGTACCCCTCCACACCTTCACCCCCTTTCCAAGCCCTGAACTCACTTCAGCAGGGCTGCGTCCCTTGCACTCCTCCTGTGATGTTCTTGTCAAGCTCTCCCGTAGCTTGACAAGCTGTGGTGATCAATTCAGTGGGCATCTTCCTATCCTCCTCAATCTGGCTCTGAATAGCTGGTCCTTTCTCTTAGCTTTTGGAACACTGCACTCTCTTGGTTTATCTGTTTCTTGTCTGTCTGCTTTTGTCCCATCTCCAGTGGACTCATGTCTTCTCTGTAATCCAACCCCAAGGCTGAGTCCTGAGCCCCCATCTTGGCTTTCCGCTCCTTTCTTTGGTGACCTCATGCTGCCTCATGGCTTCACATGCCCTGCACATGCTTATCACCCCCAATTTGCATCTCAAACTCTGGCTTCTTCCCTGAGCTCCAGCTCACCTGTGTGGTGGCATCTCTACTGGGAGGTCTCACAGGCAGCTCTAATGTAATGTTCACAATGAAACTCTTGATTCTGTTGCCAGGGCATATCTTCCTTCTCTGTCTCATCTGCAGCACCACCGTATACTCAATTTCTCAAGTCCTCTTTCCCTCATGATCCACATGCTTCTTCCAGTAGGTACTAATTTCTGTCTCCAATATGTCGTGGCTCTGCCTATTTTTTCTTTCCCCATAGTCAACCCCTAGGAAAAGCCACCACCGTCTCTTATGTGGGTAATTCAGCAGACCCCCCTTTTGGTCTCCTTACTTCCAGTCTTGCTTTCTCCAGTTACTCTCCACGTAGCAGCCAGCATGACCCTTGTGGAAATCTGCTGCCGAGGGGGATCCCTGGGTGGCTCTAGCGCCTGCCTTCAGTCCAGGGCATGATCCTGGAGTCCTGGGGCCGAGTCCTGTGTTGGGCTCCCTGTGTGGAGCCTGCTTCTCCCCCTGCCTGTGTCTCTGCCTCTCTGTCTCTCTGTGTCTCTCATGAATAAATAAATAAAATATTTGAAAAAAAAAAAAAAAAGAACTGTGCCGCCGAGACCCATTGCACTTAGGCTGACATCTAGCCTCCCTTTCTTGGCTTACAAGGCCCGGCATGGTGCCTGCCAGCTCGTCCTTTTCTGCTCTCACCAGCGTACCTCTGGCTGCTCCGCACCAGTCTTATCTCACGACTGCTTCGTTTTCCTCAGAGCACGTTTCATAATTTGTGATTAGGCATTTTTTAAATTTATTTTTTACTTTTTGTCATTGACCCCTGAGCTATTCTTTGGGCTTCGTGATGGTGGGGATCTTGACTCATCTACCAGTGGACTCTCAACACGGAACCCAGTGCCTGGCACAATTGATACCTGTGACATCCCACCCTCAGGGAGCTGGGTGAGAGTGGAGGCCCCCCTCTGCCCTCCTCCGTACTACTCGTGAGCACAGCACACAAGCAGCACCTGTGGGTGAAAACCTCATAGTCCCCAGAATGCTTCCCTTGCCATCTGCCGGTAGGTTCATAGCTTCCTTCATGCGTATGAATGACTGGATGTAGATTACATATGGTTGGCACATGCTTCAGTGGGAGTCCTGGGGACTCAGTGACTTATTTAAATGCAGGGGGAAGCTGCCGTCAGCCCATGAACCAGGCTGCATACTCAGCATTGCTAACTTTCATCTTGCATTGTTATGGACACACTTCCCACCACTCTACATTCCTAGTGGAAATTTTACATTCCATTGGCTAGATTGGTTTGGTGACTAAAATCCCATTTGGGAAAACAAAAAACCAAAAATGGCATTGGTGAAATAGTAAGCATGCTATAAGAAGTTAAGAAGGCATAACAAAGAAAAAGAATTAAAAAATTAATTTTTCAATGCTTGGTTGGGGGTATTTCCTGTAATATCTCCTGAGTTCTCTTGGGTTAATTGGTTATTTTTTAACTTTGTCGGGGTCATATTATCCTCTTCAGCACAACATTAGGGAGACTCATGCAGACTTACTTATGAATGCCTTAAAAATGACTCAAGTCATGTTCAGCTTTCCTATAAGGTAGAGTGCCCATTGCAAATAATATTTTTAGAATAAAGGTAATAAACATGAATTTTAACATTATATATTCAGACTGTTTAGGATTATCTGATTTTTAAAAATATCCTACTAAGTGCAATAAAGAGAAAATTACACGAGAATGCCAGTGGTTTATAAATTGGTAGTATGCTGGGATATTGACTCAATGGTTTGAAATTTGATGAGATTTGATGGCATTTGCTTTTTAAGGTGAGATGATTTAGCAGTCTGGACACTTTATTTAAATATATAGTTATACATAAGAGTTTTCAAAGGAATGTGTTACTTACAATTGATCTTTTGCTTAACTTTTCCAAAGTTTTTTTTATTAGATGTTAATTATTTTTTTAGAACATTTTCATGTTCACAGGAAAGTTAATGGAAGGGTACAGAGATTTCCCATGTGTACCTTACCTCTACACATGCACAGCCTTCCCCATGATCAACACCACCCGTTAGAGTGGTACACTGACACATCATAATTGCCCAGAGTTCATATTTACATTAAGGCCCAGTGTTGGTGTACATTTTTTATGGGTTTGGAGAAATTTATAATGACATGTTACTCTTGGGTCACTTTTAAGCTAAAAGGAAATCCTTCACCTTGCCATGGTTTTGAATGGCCATGCCATTTATTTGTGACTTTGTTTTGAATTGTTTTCCTGCTTCAAGGAAGGGAGGCACTCATTTAGAGAGTAGTTCAAAAAGACAAATCTGCAAACTGATGCCAAGGTATATTGTATTGGCAGAAAAATAACCCCCTGAATAAGAGATACTAATCCACACCTGACGGATGAATTTAACTCCTTCCTCTGGGAATCAGCCCCTGGACTGAGTACAACAACATGGGGACCTATAGGGGACCCAGGTAGAGATGAGTGGTTTCATCAGCTCGTGGCAGCTAATTGGACCCTTCTGGGAATGTTCTAAACAGCCTGTTCATTGTAATTAGAGACATCTTCTATAACTAGGTTCTCACTGAAGTTAGAGTAGTTAGAATTTTTATCATTATATAACAATGAATATATTCTCTCCAAAATATCTCAGTAGCTGGCCTGATTTTGCCATCATGCTTTTCTGGAATTTCTAGAAGTTCTGGGGTTTAAAGAATTTCAATGTTCATCCCCATTGAGGTTCCATAAATTATGCTGATATAATCATGTTAAGGTTATTTGATAGGTAGCAGCCAGAGAAAGAGAAACTTCAGTGGTTTTGAGAGAATATGGGAACCAAAAATAAGGGCATTCTAAGTTTGTATATATATGAATATATGCCTATATTATGCATATATATGAATATGCATATATTCAGTTACAGATAATTCAATTATGCATATATATGAACATGCATATATTCAGTTACAGATAATTCAAGAAAGATCTAATTTAAATAGGTGTGATTATGTGTCTGCTACTTCTGCTAGTGGCCCATTTCTGTCTTGGGCATCATTAAGCAGTAGGACTGAATTCTGCTGGGCCTGGTAATCAGAAGAAGTGGTTTCATGGGTCTACTTCTTTGCTTACTGTGTGATCTTAACAGATGGAAAGGCTCATCTTTTCCCATTTATACAATTGGAATAATACTAACCTCATAATGTTAGCCTCATATTGTTATTTTAAGGAACAAATGTCACTGTAAATGAAAGCATTTTATCTTTTTATAAAAGATTTATGTATTTATTTTGGAGAGAACACATGTGTGTGAGTGGGGGTAGGGGCAGAGGGAGAGTGAGAATCTCAAGCGGACTTCCCACTGAATGCAGAGCCTGACATGGGGCTCCATCCCAGGATCCTGAGATCATGACCTGAATTGAAATCAAGAGTCAGACGCTTAACCAACTGAGCCACCTGGGTGCCCCAAAGAAAGCATTTTGTAAATTCTGATGTGTTTTATAATTATAAACTTATTTAAAAATAATTATCTTAAGAAGGTGACATAAAGAGTTAAGGCAACATATTGGGGTGTTTGATGCAGTTCTAGGCATGGTATTCACTAAAAAAAAATTGGTTTGGTGTCAGGAGAAGGATCTGGACTAAATATAGAGATTGGATCATCATCAACAAAGTGATATTGATAATAAATAACATCAAGTTGGATAATGTGACCAGGGAGAGTATTTGAGTTATAAAGAATGCTGGGATGATGGAATCCTGAGGGAAGAACCAACATTTAGGCATGGGCAGGAGTATTTATTAACATAGGAGACTGATAATGGTCACAGAAGGGTGGAGTTGGACAATGTATTCTGGATTGGTATGGAATTTCCAGCTACACATTCCATGTTTGCTTTTCTTCACTATTGTAGAGGATCATATACCCAAATATCTATTCCAGATTAACAATATTTATGGAATTTAATTTCCCTAAGTCCAAAAGAGCCCAGTACTAGAAAAACGTGTTTTAGTATGTCAGATATTGTATATGTTTTCTAAGAAATGTCCAAGGTTTTTAAAATGTGTACTTGTTTTAAAAAAAATCCTTTAATATAAATCTGGAGGCATCTGGATTTTACATTGATCAAAAAAATCTGTAGGAGGTTGAAGATGGCAGCCTCAGGAAGACCCTGAACTCAACACTTTCCACATACACACCAAATCAATAGCTGCCTATAGAACAGTTCTCTCAGAAAGAGACCTGAGAATTACTTGAATATCTATTCCAAAACAAAGAATAAAAAGACCACACTAAGATGTCCAGGAGAGCAGAGACACAGTCTTGCCCAAAACCCCACTCCCAACGCAGCTACCCGCAAGATGGAGGGATCTTGCAAAAATGGAGCACGTCTCTGAGGAGCAAAGGGCTTCAGCCCCATATCAGGCACCCCCAACCCTTGGGACCATGCTGTGGAGAGACAAGCTCTCCAGATGTCTGGCTTTGAAAACTAAAGGACTTGTGTCTAAGAAACCAAAATAGCTGTAGGAAACTTGAGACTCTGCTCTTACAGGGCTGGTGCACAGACTTGCTCGCCCTAGGACCCAGTGCAGAAGCAGAGGATTTAGAAGTACTCAGACCTAGACATCACTGGAGGGTTTTCTGGAGGCCCACCTCCAGCTTTCCACACCATGAGATTGCATTTCCTGCTATTTGCTCTGCTCTTAGCTTTTGTTATACATCTATGCACCTAGTGAGGTCCTTTGGGGAAGAATTAGTGGGTGACATAGACTAGCCCTGCATCTCAGTCTCCTCTGGCATGTCCACTCACACACTGGCTCTGTCTGGGAGGTTTTTTTCTTCTGCTTGGCATGCCCCTGGGTGTGAAAAGCTGCTATAGGTTTCTTCTCATGTAGGAAGAGCTCATCACTCTCTGGAATTTAGTTCATTAGACTTCTTTTTTTAAAAAAAGATTTTTTATTTATTAAGAGAGAGGGAGAGAGAGCACAGAGTGGGGGGAGGGGGACAGAGGGAGAAGCAGACTTTCTGCTGAGCAGGGAGTCCCATGTGGGGTTTGATCTCAGGACCCCAGGATCATGACCTGAGCTGAAAGCAGACACTTAACCTACTGGGCTACCCAGGCATCTGAGTCATTTAATTTCTTTGCATCCTAAGTTCTTTGATACATTTAAAAAATTATGGGTTCTAGTTTAAGATGGTGACAGGAAGATCCTGAACTCATCTCCCCCATGGACATGAGTCTTCAGTGGAACAAATTTCTTCAAAAACTCTAAAGGCTGGCTGTGTGACAACTACATATCAGGCAAACAAGGAGAAAACTACATCAATGCAGGTGGGAGACGCACCCGGGACACAAACTTACCCCAAACCCCACCCGTGGCAGGGCAAACCCACAAATGGGGCGAAAACTCAAAACCTGGAACCCCTTCCCAAGGAGTGAAGGGTTCAAACTGCACACTGGGCACCTTAGCTTTCAGAAACTGCATCTCAGCAATGAGTCTCAAAAATATCTATCTTTGAAAACCAGTGGCACTTGTGTACCAAGACCCACAAGACTGTAGTGATCTGGAGGACATCTCTTAAGTAGCTCCTTGTGTGGTTGGACTCACCTGACCCAGGGCCCCAGCTCAGAGGCAGCTGATTGTGCGTAAACTTAAAGTGAAGGAGACTCACTTCCTTCTATTGAAGCATCGGCCTGAAGGCCAGACATGTAATTTAACACTTAGATCTAGGATCCTGCTAGAACATTCTCCAGGGATGGACACCGGTGGGCACCATCTTTGCACTCTCTTTTTACTGTGCTCTAGAGCACTAGGATCTCTCCTGGAAGGGAGCTTATACATGAGTTGGGTCCCCCAGTCTTTGTGGCTCCCACCTCTTGACTGCCTGGCTCTGGAGGCCAAGGGACCTTGTGTTCTGGGCCCTCTGGGACTGTTATAATTAGTGTCACCCAGAAAGGAGCTTAAATCCTCTCTATCACACCCAAGTTCTTGCAGTTACTGCCAGGAAACACTTCCATATTGCCTGGATCCAGCAGCCAGTGGGGCTTACACTCCTGGTTCCCATAGGACTGTAACCAATGGAGAAAGAGTTCTTATATAGCTGTCACAGTCCCAGGACCAAGCAAGAAGCAGGAGATCTAAGACTATTAGCTAATCATGATGGCAGACTGAGGGGCTGGCTTCTAAATTATACATGCTGAGGGACTGCTATCTTCTCCAGAGACCATGGAAGGTGTGTGCTATCTTTGTGTTCTCCCTCTGCCATGCTCCAGAGCACCAGTGACTCCTAGATGGGAGATTTACTCACAGCTGGTACCCTGGTTTTTATGTCTAGAATGCTAATTTTTGTGACTGCTGTCCATGGGACCTTGCCAGATCTCCAGGCCAGTGAGGTTTATGCTTGTGGTCTCCAGGCTATATACAGGATTATATACATTGATATACTTTAAAAGCTGCTGTCGGAGGATCTGGATACCAAACCGCTTAAATCTGGGTGCTGAGAACTTCCCCTTAGGGACACTTACAGGTCTTGGTATATCTTCAACTGCTAGGAGGTATTAAAAATATAATAGGCTATTTGGGCAAACTCCAAGGTTGGGAGATGATAAAGGACTGGGGCTTGGTTGAACAAGGCATACCTGCTACACAAACTACTTCCTCAAGACTGGGAGAGTTGGTTGATTATCTCCTGTATGGAAACCAACACAGAGAGTCAAGAGATGAAGAAACAGAGGAATCCATTCCAAGTGAAAGAACAGGATAAACCTCAGAAAATAAAAAACATTAATGGGGCACCTGGGTGGCTCAGTGGTTGAGTGTCTGCCTTTGGCTCAGCTCATGATCCCAGGGTCCTGGGATCAAGTCCTGAATCAGGCTTCCCTCAGGGAGCCTGCTTCTCCCTCTGCCTATCTCTCTCTCTCTCTCTCTCTCTCTCTGTGTTTCATGAATAAATAAAATATTTTTAAAAAGGAAGAAAAAACCTTAATGAAATGGAGATAAGTAATTTACCTCATAAAGAGTTCAGCATTTTCCAGGATAAATCATAATCCTATGTTAGGCTACAGAAGTCTCAATAAATTTAAGAAGACTGGAATCATGTCAAGCATCTTTTTGACCACTATGGTATGAAACTAGAAATTAATTACATGAAGGAAAGTGAAAAATGTACAGTATGTGGAGATTAAACAACATGCTACTGAATAACCAGTGAACCAAAGGAGAGATCAAAAGGAAATAAAAAAAATACCTGAGACAAGAAAAAGAAATATACCAAAATTTATGGGCTGCAGCAAAACCTACTGCAAGAAAAAAGAAAAGTCTCAAATACAAAACCTAACATTACATATTCCAGAACTAGGAAAAAAGAACAGAGGAAGCCCCACATTTGTAGAAGGAAAGAGATAACAAAGATTAGAGAGGAAATAAATGACATAGAGATTAAAAAGACAAAAAGAATGGGGTGCCTGGGTGGCTCAGTCAGGTAAGTATTTACCTTAAGCTTAGGTCATGATCTTAGGGTCCTTGGATTGAGCCCTGAGTTGGGCTCCTGGCTCAACAGGGAGTTTGCTTTTCCCTCTCCCTCTAAACCACCCCATTGCATGGTCTCTCTCTCTCTCAAATAAATAAATAAAATCTTCTTTTTTTTAAGATTTATTTATTTGAGAAAGAACACAAGCAGGGGGTGGGGCAGAGGGAGAGGGAGAAGCAGAGTCTCCCCACTGAGCAGGGAGCCCAATGTGGGGCTGGCTCCACCCCAGGACTCCAGGATCATGAACTGAGCTGAAGGCAGACACTTAACTGACTGAGCCACTCAGGTGCCCCAATAAATAAAACTTAAAAAAAAAAAAAAAGACAGTAAAGAAGATCAGTGGCACTGAAGTCTGGTTGTTTGAAAAGATAAAATTGACAAGCCTTTAGGTAGACTTACCAAGAAAAAAAAAAAGAGAGGACTTAAATAAAATCCAAAATGAAAGATGAGATCTCACAACTGATAGCACATAAATACCAAGGATCATAAGAGACTACTTTGAAAAAGTGTATGCCCCAAACTGGACAATCTAGAAGAAATGGATACATTCTTGGAAACATACAACCTATCAAAACTGAATCATGATGAAATAGAAAATCTGAACATGGATTACTGGTAAAGAGATTGAATCAGTGATTTAAAAGCTGCTGAGATCAGGGGATCCCTGGGTGGCGCAGCGGTTTAGCGCCTGCCTTTGGCCCAGGGCGCGATCCTGGAGACCCGGGATCGAATCCCACATCAGGCTCCCGGTGCATGGAGCCTGCTTCTCCCTCTGCCTGTGTCTCTGCCTCTCTCTCTCTCTCTCTGTGTGACTACCATAAAAAAAAAAAAAAAAAAAAAAAAAAAAAAGCTGCTGAGATCAAAGGAAATAAAAAAGACCTACCAAGAAAAAGGTACAGGACCAGATGGCTTTACTAGTGAATTTTACTAAACATTCAAAGACCTACCAAGAACCTACCAAGGAAAAGTCCAGGACCAGGTGGCTTTACTAGTGAATTTTACTAACCATTCAAAGAATTAATATGAATCCTTCTGAAAGTCTTCCAAAAAAATATAATTTTAATGGGAGGTCAAGCTTCCAAACTCATTTTATAATGCCACTATTACCCTGATACCTTGGGCCTAATACCAAAACCAGATAAGGAATGGCACAAATTATAGGCCTATATCCTGATGAACACAGATGTAAATATCCTCAACAAAATATTAGCAGACCAAAGCCAACACTACATTAACAGGATCATATGCCACAATCAGGTATTCCAGGAATGAAAGGATGGTTCAGCATCCTCAAAGTAGCCAATGTGATACACCACCATGTTAACAGAATGGGGATAAATGAAATCAAATGAAGGATGAAAATCATATGGTCATCTTAATAGATACAGAAAAAGCATTGTCAAAATTCAATACCCATTTATGATAAAAACTCTCAACTAAATGGGAATAGGGGGAACAGAATAAAGGCCATATATGATGAGCCCACAGGCAAAATACTCAACAGTGAAAAATTGAAAGCTTTCTCTAAGGTCAAGAGCAAAACAAGGATGCCCCTGTCATTATCTTTACGTAACATCATATTGGAAGTCCTAGCCAGGGCAATTAAGCAAGAAAAAAAAAAGGCATCAAAATTGGAAAGAAAGAAGTGGAATTGTCACCACCTGTAGATGACATGATATTATGTATAGAAAACCCTAAAGATTCCACACACAAAAAAAACCTGTTAGAACTGGTAAATGAATTCAGTAAAGTTGCAGGATACATAATAAAACCCAAAAATTTGCATTTCCACACACTAATAACAAACCATTAGAAAGAAAAATAAAGAGGGGTGCCTGGGTGGCTTAGTCAGTTGAGTCTGAGTCTTGGTTTTGTCTTAGGTCATGATCCAAGGGTGGTGAGATCGAGCCCAATGTTGGGCTCCACACTCAGTACTTAAGATTCTCCCTCTCCCTTTGCCCCTCTCCTGCCATGCATGCACATATGCACACACTGTCTGTCTCTCTCTCAAAAAAAAAAAAAAAAAAGAAAAAAAAAAAAAGAAAGAAAGAAAGAAAAAGAAAGGAAACAATCCTATTTACAATTAAATCAAAAAGAGTAGAATACCTAGGAATAATTTTAACCAAGGAGGTGAAAGACTTGTATATTGAAAACTATAAGACCTTAATGAAAGAAATTGAAGAAGACACAAATGAGTGGAAAGATATACCATGCTTATGGATTGGAAGAATAAATATTGTGAAAATGTCCTTATTATCCAGCGCAATCTACAGATTCGGTGAAATCCTTATCAAAACTCCAATGACATTTTTTTCGAAGAAATAAAAAAAACTAATCCTAAAATTTGTATGGAACCAAAAAAATCCCCAAATAGTTGATGCAATCTTGAGAAAGAAGAACAAAGCTGGAGGCACCATGCTCCCCAATTACAAACTATATTCCATAGATATAGTAATTAAAACAGTATGGTATTGGCATAGAAACAGACATATAGGTCAATAGAATAGAGAGCCCAAATAAAACCATGTATATATGGTCAATTAATTTACAATAAGGAGGAAAGCATATACAGTGGGGACAGTCTGTTCAGTGGTGTTGGGAAAACCAGATAGCCATATGCAAAAGAATGAAACTCAACCACTATCTCTCACCATATACAAAAAATGGATTAAAGACAGGGTGCCTGGGTGGCTCAGTTGGTTACATAGCTCCCTTCAGCTCAGATCATGATCCCAGGGTCCTACGATCCAGCCCCGCATCAGGTTCCCTGCTCAGCTGGGAGCCTGCTTCTCCTTCTGCCTGCTGCTCCCCCTACTTGTGCTTTCTCTCTGTCAAATAAGTAAATAGTTTTTTAAAAAATGGATTAAACTTGAATGTTTAAGACCTGAAACGATAAAACTCCTAGAAGAAAACAGGCAATAAGCTTTTTGACATGGGTCTTGGCTATGATTTCTTTGAATCTGACACTGAAAGCAAAAGGAACTTACTGAATGGTAGAAAATATTTGCAAATCATAATATACTGAGCAGTTAATATCCAAAATATATTAAGAACTCATCCAACTCAATGACTAAAACTCCCTTAGGCAATCCAATTAAAAAAATGAGCAGAAGATCTGAGTAGATACTTTTCCAAGGAAGATCAACAGATGGCCAATAGGTACATGAAAAGATACTTAGCATCATTAATTGTCAGAGAGATGCAACTAAAAATCACAATGAAATAACATATTAGAAAGGCCATTATCAAAAAGGGAAGAAATAAGTGTTGGTGAGAATGTGGAGAGTAGAAACCCTTCCACACCATTGGTGGGAATGCAAACTGGTGCAGCCACCGTGGAAAACAGTATGGCGGTTCCTCAAAATATATGATCCAGCAGTTCCACTTCTGAATATTTTCCAAAGAAAATAAAAAGATTAACTTGAAAAGATACATGCATCCTCAAGTTTATTGAAGCATTGTTGACAAGAGCCAAGATACGAAAATGACCATTGTCCATTGATTTGTGAATGGGTAAACATTGTGATATGTATGCTTATAATGGAATATTTGGCCATGAGGAAGAATTCATTCTGTCCATTTGTGACAACATGAATGATGGTCTCAAGGGCCTCTAGGACATTATGTTAAGTGAAAAATGTCAGAAAGACAAATACAAGATAGTCTCTCTTAGATGTGCAATTAAAAAAAATAAGCTCATAGATACAGGGTACAGATTGGTGGTTATTTGAGGTAAGAGACTAGGTAAGAGAAATGGGTAAAGGGTTCAAAAGGGAAAAGGAAAGAAAAAAGTTATGTAGAATGGATTGAAGTATAAAAAGGTGAAAGTAGGGATTACTGGGTGGTGCAGCGGTTTAGCGCCTGCCTTTGGCCCGGGGCGCGATCCTGGAGAACCGGGATCGAATCCCATGTCGGGCTCCTGGTGCATGGAGCCTGCTTCTCCCTCTGCCTGTGTCTCTGCCTCTCTCTCTCTCTCTCTGTGTGTGATTATCATAAAAAAATTTTTTTAAAAAAGGTGAAAGTACCCTTATTACATCCCCTCTATGTATCCTACCCCAGCCTATCCTCCAAGACTAACCACACTTAAAAATTTTACTACATGTTTGTGAGGATATATACTTGGATGCGTTACACACATACTTGACATGGGATGTTTACATATACAAAAACCATGATACTTAGCTTATCTTTCAGTTTTTGTTGTCCTGTTGGGAACAGTAGTCCCCTACAACCTTCTACCTCCTACCCTGAAGTGGACCTAAGCCTTTAGTTTACTTGAATATGGGGGGGAAAATCCTTTTAAAAATGGAAAAACAATCTTGATACAAGCAGAGCACAAACATTTTATTTATCAAATTACATACAATTATTACATTAAATACATTATTAGAATGTATTTCCTCATTTAGGAAAAAGGGAAAAACAGTGGTAGGAAAACAATGTAATTTTCCTGTCTCTGGAGATCTTTGTTATTCTGCAGGTTAGAATGTGGCAAGACTCGTTGTAATTGAGATGCCTTGTAATACCATTGATAGAAATCCAAGGAGAGGGCGAGTCAGCGATTCCTTTGAAAAGCTTGGTATTGTCCTCACCTCTTGTTACACACCCTTTTCTTTGTCACATTACTCTTTCAGTCCATGCATCAAGAATATCTTCATGATAAGCAGTTTCATTCCGTGAAGCTTAGGACATATTCTCAGCATGAAATACCCTCTAACAGAGGTATCTTCCAATTGTCAATTATCACATAAACCATCACCTCAGGAGGTTGTATCATCACCATCCATCAGGCATCTTGGCTAGTTTTTCTTCCATTTAAAAATTAGTAGGAGTGCCTGGGTGGCTCAGTAGGTTAAGTGGTTGACTCTTGATTTCAGCTCAGGTCATAATCTCAGGGCCCTGGAATAGAGCCCCACATCTGGCTCTATGCTCAGCAGGGAGTCTGGTTCAGGACTCTCTCTTTCCCCCTCTTCCCCTCCCCATGCTTGCTTGCTCTTTCTCTCTCAAACAAATCTTAAAGAAATAGTAACATTGAAAAAAAAAAGGATAATTGTTTTAAAAAACTTCTTTGGAACAATTCCTAGTTTGGATGTGTCTGCTGTATTGACTCCTAGGTGAGTTATTTTCAACTCTGGTGTTTTCTAGAATTGTTTGGCGCTTTTCTTCTCATGTATCAAAAAGTGGTGAAAATCCATGAAATATTTTGTAAAGGACTTTGCACTGTTCTTTAATGCTGTGCGCTATCTTTGCAAAGTAGTAACAAAGTTTTTCAAAGGTTACCGTTTGGAGAACCTACTGTTTCTTAAATCCATACAAGAAGGAAAATAGAGTTGAAGTCTCTTTGTGTGGGTTGGCCTTTGTTTAGCAAATAAATGACTTCATTACATTTTTTCCCCTAAATGCCTAGTTTATTATGGACAGTCACAAAAACCTGGTATATATGGGGAGAAAGAGAGAGGGGGAGAGAGGCAGAGACACAGGCAGAGGGAGAAGCAGGCTCCATGCAGGGAGCCTGACGTGGGACTCCATCCTGGGTCTTCAAGATCATGCCCTGGGCTGAAGGCAGTGCTAAACCACTGAGCCACCCGGGCTGCCCTATTTTTTTAAAAGTTTAAAATTGTATAGTGAGTGTTTACAAGAGGTCAGTGGTCGCTAGATTTTTGGGATGGTGCACATTTAACAATCATTTTCTCAGGTCCTGAGACTGAGTTTGATTTTCTTGGCCTAGATTTCAAGAGGTTTCAAGAGGTGATGAGTGCTGAGATTTGAGAGAGATGGATTCTCTGAAGCATTCAGTTTAACAGCCCCAGGGAGTGGCATTGCCACTTGGTTAATTAGTTCATGGAGCCTCCCTTTGGGCTAGTTTATCAGGATTATCCCTCTTTTTACAGATTAAGAAAATGAGGTGTGAGGCATTGAATTGGTTCTTGAGAATGTGTTGGCAGTTAGTTCTGGAGTTCAGAATTGGGAGATTATTATTATTTCAAATATATATTTTCAACAACTGTTTTCACTGAGCTCATTTTTTTATAACAGATGGATTCATATTTTTTGAGTCATGTAAGTTTTAACTTGAATTTGATGCAACTGTGGTTATTGTCTTATTGTCATATGGAGTTTGTGAACTTGGGAGTTAAATCACATATAGATTTCCTAGGTTCACATGAAGCCTTGTGGGCTTGAGCAAGTGTTTAATATGGCTGTCTGTGACACAAACACAATCTAAAAAAGATATAACAGACAAAAGGATGTTTTGGAAAGCATGTGTGATTTGTATTGGAGGATCCGCACTAGGTCCCTGGCTCACCTCATTCTAATAGGGTAAATGTGCTTGTACTGCTTTTGCTACCTTTCACTTTAGGAATAGTTTCAAGAAAAATGTCAGCCAAATATTTATTCAGTTCGCTGTTTCTCTACCTACCGACCTAGGCACCTGTTCGCCTTTCTCCTTTACACTCAGGGCATGACTCTTCACTCTGATTAATTAGGCTTACCTATGTCTCGGTATCCAAATAAACTGGGGTTTCTGAGATGGTGTTGAACCCAGTGAAGAATCCAGGCAAGAGATTAGCTGTTAGCATGTCCTCCCATTACTTTGTGGTGATTCTCAAACTGACACAACCCAAGCAGGAGTATTATTAATGTGCTAGGTCCAAAATGAATGAGTTTTGAATTGATACCTTTTCATTTGTTTTGGTTCCATGGTCATAGATTCCATACTAACATTGGCCAGCCATTGACCAATCACCAATAAAGCTATTCCTGGTACCCAGGGTCTGAGTGGGAGCACCGCACATGCCATTCCTGGGTGTCCATCCCACTGTAACTAGGTGTATTGATACTTAACATTATACTCATATTTCAAATACTATTTATTTTTTATTTTTTTAAAATCTTTTTAAAAAAATTTTTGTTTGTTTTTATTTATGATAGTCACACACACACACACACACACACACACACACACACACACACAGGCAGAGACATAGGCAGAGGGAGAAGCAGGCTCCATGCACCGGGAGTCCGACGTGGGATTCGATCCCGGGTCTCCAGGATCGCGCCCTGGGCCAAAGGCAGGCGCCAAACCGCTGCGCCACCCAGGGATCCCAATACTATTTACTTTAAATGGCAAGGGAAATTGTATGGGCTAATAAGAAAATTTACACATTTTAGAGACATATTCTAATTTATTATTGTATTATTCATTATCTAAAGCCATAGCACCATGTGATCAATCCCTCATCCCTGAAAAGGATTCTAGAAAAGCTTCCCTTCTGTGCAGTTGATCTGACTTATTTTTGTGTGTGTGATTGAAGTTATTATTTGAAATGCCAATTAAAAAATGCATTGTAAATTAAAAATCGTGCTTTCTCCAAAAAGTTTCAGTTGTCTTATACAATGGTCTTACTTTTTTTTTCTGAACTCAGATATATTACTTGGATTATTTTTTCAAATTCTATTATTAGTATATCTGAAAACAGCCTAGTTAACTTAATTATAATGACTCAGAAACATATATTTAAGGTTAATCTTCAGTTCAACTGGTTAATCATGAACATTTGGGGAAAATTTTTGCCATGCTGAATGAGGAAAACAATTATTATTCAAAACAAGTGGTTTGCTTTAGTTCCAGCAGCAACGTATATACTCAAAATTATATATATGTTTTTAAGTTCAATTTGCCAACATATATAATTATTTTTAAGTCTTTTATTTATGCATTTCTGTATATTGTTTATAGATATGTATGCTCTAAAGAAAAAGAATATTTTAGCCAATTCAACAAGAATTTTGAAGTTATTTGTTTACACAACATGTTCACCTTCACCTTTAATTCAAAAATCCCAACAGGGAAGGTCTTAAATCATCAAGGTCAAGAGGCAAGACTTTGAACAAAACTACTAGGGTATGAAGTCTGTGCTCAGTACATTACTAGGTAATATTGAGAGTAACACCAGAGGAACATAATTAAAAATCAAATAAATAAAATGTGTCACATGTCACATGATGGTTAAGTGCTATGGGGAAAGCATCAGGGAAGGGCACTAGGGAACCAGGAACGTGGCATCAGCTTTAAGACAAGCAGATGATTAATGGATCCAGTAGAGGTAGCTGGTGACAAAAATCAAGGTGAGGATTAGCTTTATGAAGAGATAAGGTTCACCGGAGACAGGCAGCAAAGGGGAAAGGTGATGAAGGTGAAGATGTAGATGAGGTGGGTTGTGGAGGAAGGGGAGCTCCAGGGGCTTCTTGCCTGTTGGCCCCAGTTTCCTTCAGTTTAGAAGGAAATGATCTGCTAAGAGTGAGTGTACCTGCCCTGGGATTTTAGAGTTCAGCATGGTGGGTAGGGATTGAGGAAAAACCCACAAACAGTTGACTAGGGAGCAGAGGGCTGCTGGGAGCTCAAACCAGGCCTCGTGCCCAGGGGTGCCTTGTGCTTCTTGCCATTGGCTGTTGAGAGCCAGGAAACAAAGGCTGGGGAAGTGGGCTGATGGAGAGGGGAGAAGTGGAATCTGTGGGGAAAATGGGATGGGGTCACGTGCCTGGGGTGGGGGGAGTGCCTAGATTCAGCTTGAAAGCGGAGTCTGGGGTGGCTGGATGGGGAGCCCTGCAGAGTCCCAGATTTTATGGGATTACTTTGTTTCTGTGTTAGGGAAAGCAGTGTTTACAGTGTTGCCTCAAAATTCTCAGGTGCAGGCCCAATTGCGGGCACAGATGGTAAGCAGTAAAGCCAGGGCTTGGGGGAAATTTTTCTTGAGAGCTTTGGTAAGGGCATGCAGTAGTGCTAGAAAGTGAGCCCAGAATGTTTATATAATTGGGGGACACCCCCACCCCCACCCCACGCCGCAAGATTTTAAGATTTTTAACAAAGGCACAACAGGTCTCAGCCCCTTCCTGAAAACCTGTAGCTTTTTTTAATTCCTGGGGGGGTGGGGGGGAGAAAGAAAAGAAAACCTAACAGAAGCTCAGTGATTTGCATTTCTTTGCTTTTTTAAAGGTGAAGCCAGTAATGCACAGCAGGATCAACGTGTCCGCTCGCTTTAGAAAGCCACTGCAGGAGCCGTGCACGATCTTGTATGTTGAGGACTTTTACATTATAGTTGGAAGTTTGCTTTCTTTGTGGTTTGGGGTTTGTTTTGTAGCTTTAAAAGTCTAACCGTTTCCAATGGTGTGGCTAGCTGGTTTTTTGCCTTTTTTTTTTTTCCAGTTTGATTGCAAATGGAGACCTCATAAGTCCGGCTTCCCGCCTCCTCATCCCCAGAAAAACCTTGAATCAGTGGGATCATGTGCTACAGATGGTCACGGAAAAAATAACTCTGAGGACTGGAGCTGTCCACAGGTATGCCGGAGTCCCTCTTCTGTGAGTGCATGGGTTTCAGAGGTTTTCGGAATAATGTCAGGAGGCTCTGGAGCCACTGGTCCCCCCGTGTGAATATAAACATACATCTTTATTTATTTTTTATTTTTTTAACAAATTTATTTTTTGGGATCCCTGGGTGGCGCAGCGGTTTAGCGCCTGCCTTTGGCCCAGGGCTCTATCCTGGAGACCCAGGATCGAATCCCACGTCGGGCTCCCGGTGCATGGAGCCTGCTTCTCCCTCTGCCTGTGTCTCTGCCTCTCTCTCTCTCTCTGTGTGTGTGACTATCATAAATAAATTAAAAAAATTAAAAAAAAAACAAATTTATTTTTTATTGGTGTTCAATTTGTCAACATATAGAATAACACCCAGTGCTCATCCCGTCTAAACATACATCTTTAATATATAAATACATAAATGTAATTGAGAGTAATACTTAACATGTGGTAAGAAAAAGATTCAAATGGGACAAAAGACCTAAAAATTATTTCTCCTACCTTGAGCTCTCCAGCCCCTCTCTCCAGTACTTTTCTGCAGTCTTCCAGAAATATTCTGTGCATATGAAGGCACATACATCTGTTATTTCTTAAAAACACAGATGGGCACACATACATATCCACACAGAGTAAGTACATAACCTTGTACTTTATAAGTAAGTACATACCTTGTATAAATTTTTCCTGTAATAACAAATCTTGGAGATTTTTCTTACCAGCACCAGTGGCTACAAAATACTCCATTTTGTGAGTGAGCCCTGATCTGTTATAATAGTCTCCTCTTGATGAAAATTTAGGTTATTTCTAATCCTGTGCTATTACATGTACATGTGAGCAGAGTTTATCAGGAGACGAAAGTGTCTTTAAATGTCTTTAAAATTTTACTAGATACTGTCAACTGTCTTCCAGGGAGTTTGTACTAATTTGTACTCTCACCAAAAGTACAGGAGAGGGCCTACATTTCCTACTCTGGTCTATACCGTAAAACTAATAAACATTTTGTCTTTTCATTCATGTTGGGTGAAGGTAGTATTTCAGTGTTTCTTGCTTTTTATTTAATATACTATAGTAATAACAAAAACATCTATTGCTCATTTCTTGTGTGCAAGGAATTATTTCAAGTGCTTTACATTTTAAACTTAATTAACTCGATAACCTTGTGAGATAAGTACGGTTATTATTCTTTTTTAATATACATGAAACATGAAATGGGGGCTGGGTGAAGTTATTTGCCCAAGATTAAGCAGATAGTGGGTAGCAGAGCTGGGATTCAAGCCTGTTTAGTAGGCTATCTGGCTCCAGACCCTGTGCTCTTAACTACTAAGCTATTCTCTGAATAAATGTCACAAATTTATCTTTCATTATATATGAATTATCTGTATAGCCTTTACATATTTATCTTATTGATTTATAGATACTCTTTACATATTAGAACAATTGGCCTCTTCTCCTATGAGTTTTAAGTATGCCTCCTATGAGTTCTAAGTATGTTTTCAGTTTGCATTTTTGATTCTCTTTATGTTTTTTGTTTTGTATACAGTTAAGTTGAATTTTGGTACAGTGAAAATTTCAATCTTATGATCATTAAGTTTTATGACCAGCTTAGCCTTTCCTCATTCCAAGATTATAAAAATACTCTGCAGTGTTTTCATCTTGTACTTTTAAATTTCATTTAAACTTTTTTTCCTTCTGGATTTATTTTGGTGTTAGGAGTGAAGGCAATAGTTCTTTCCTTTTTTTCTTTTTAAAGATATATAATTGTGTCTTTTGACATATACATAAATGTAAACCAACTCAATAAATCATATAAAGCACCCAAAGATATATACATACAGTTGCATGCCCATATATACCTGCTCATACATATATTGATCTGAACAAATTTACACATGAAAATAAAATATATACAAGTATAAATACAGAAATGAAAATATAAGTTTCCCCCCCACTCCAGTACTTGAATACTTAGAGAAATTAATTCTTAGTGTATGCCAGATATGAGTGAGATTTGGTTGCTGGTCACTTGGGACATGCCTATTTTCCTTTAGCAGAACATTGAAAAGGCTTATGGTTGGATCCTCCCTGTACTTTGGTATATTTGTATATCAAAAACATCCCATTAAAACTGGTTCAACTCCCTGTTTATGTTTCTTGCCCTTTATAAAAAAGAAGAAAGCAGGTCAACCAACGTCCTATAAAAGAAGGCTAAGGTCACAGGTTAGAATTTATTCCGTATACTTAACTACCTGCGGAGGAAACCAATCAAATCTTGGCTATTTCCAGATCCACAGTGATACTGTCATTTCATTTCAAGCCATAAAAGTTAACTACTGACTCAGATCTTCCTGTTTTGAAGGAAAATGGGTATCTGGGTCCAGGCCAGCAGTTCTCAACCTGGGATGATTTTGCCCCTAGCAGACATTTGGCAGCATCCAGAGTCATTTTTGGTAGTCACAGCCTGGGATTGGGCAGCTACTACTACCATCTAGTGGGTAGAGGCCAAGGATTCCCTTGGCATCCTGTGGTTAGTTCACCAGCAGCTCCTGCCTCTCCCCATCTCCCAACAAAGAATTATTGGAACCAAAATGCCAATAGCACCATTGTTCAGAAACACTGGTCTAGGTTAAGGCAGGAAAACCAGAAAACCTGGATTAGATGTTGATAGTTAGATTTGTAGGGATGGATAGAATTACAATGTTATAAAGAAGTAGCGTCTTTATATTAAATCAATCCAAACACATTTCAGGTTTTTTGTGGCTGTTTTCTTTGTACTTCTTGGCCTCTTTTGATATAGCCATTTCCATAATCAGTCAAGAAGCAGACACATCAATACCTTTTTTTTTTTCTTTGTAAATGTCACTGGCTTTTATTAGGTAATATAAGAAGTCTGAGAATTTTAAAAAATTATTTTCTTGAACTCCTCCCAGTCACAAACTCTTGTTTATAACCCTCAAAATGACGCATTGCCTTTCTCATGTGGTTTTCTGATAGTCTGCTTTTTCTTGTTCCTTAAAAAAAAATTCCGTGGACTCTAAATCGTCTAGTAAAGTTATCACTGTTCTTTTAATAAGTAACATATTCAGTGTAGCAGTTTTACAGTAAAGGGAGGTCCTTGTGAAATCCCTTGATTCTGGGAAGATGAGGGGAGCGAAAAAATAAATAAATAAAGCAAAAAGGAAGAAGCATGAATGCTATGCAGTTCTGCATCATTAATCCTAGCAATGAGCTCCTTGGCCTCTTGTTATCTGACCCCGTCCTGTGTATGTTTGGATGCACTGTCTTGGCTGAGGGCTCTTGCACAGAATGCAGTAAGTTTGTCAACCTGAAAAGGACATGAAGAAAATAAATTGGAACAGTGCTAACAGCATAGAAATAGAAGATTCGCTCTTCAGTGGGAACTGAGCTCTATTCAAAGCACCACGCTCTGTGCAAGTGAACGCTTTCCATCCACAGTCTTACTGTGGCAGCAAGAGAGGGTCCTTCTGTCGGATTGTTTGGTTTACTGGGGTGAAGCACTGGGCAGGGGGAGTGTAACTGTCTCTACATCGTAACCCTGGCATTTAGTCAAACCTAATGACTTTGAGGCATTTCGAATTTGCTAACTAGAATAGTAACAAATGAGCCAACTGGAGAGAAGAATGCTTTCATGGAACTTTGTAATTTTAAGTAGCTCTTTCATGCTTGTTAAAATTTTAATGGTTGGCATTCCTATTTCTGCAGACTTTACACGTTAGAAGGAAAACCTGTTGAGAGCGGGGCGGAGTTGGAGAATGGGCAGTTTTATGTGGCCGTTGGCAGAGATAAGTTTAAGAAATTGCCTTACAGTGGATTACTTTTTGACAAGTCCACAATGAGAAGGTCCTATGGGTAAGTGTTCATCCTCATGCACGTCTCACCTTTTAGTTATCACTTGAAATAACATTGAGTCTTATGCTGACCACTGGTATATTTTATGTAATCTTGTTTGTCAATTAGAATGGAAAGCGTGTATAATGTATATTGATTCTTTTTGCCATGATGGAGACTGGAGATTTTTTTTTTTTTTTTTGCACAAAAATATAATCTTGGGGAATCTATGAAAGGTTATATAGTATTTTTTTTACCATTCACTTGTGAATTCATATTAAATATAAAAACTCATTTTTGTGAAGAAGATACAGGGCAATGGGCTTCTATATAGCATCATTATTTGAAGTTTTAATAATGTCTCCACTGGCTACCTAGACCAAATAATTTTCAGTGTGTGCATATACAAACATCTACAAATGTTAAAAAACATATTTTATCTTTGTTTTAATGATAATAAGAGATAAAAACGATATAATTGTCCTTAAGCCATTAAGTAGAGCAGTAGACAATATAATTATTACATGCAAGATTTTAAAGATTACACTTTTAATTATACACAATGCACTATGACCCCTTTTCTGCTGTGAAATTTCATGTATTTGTGAAAGATGCCTTATTTCAGCCCAGTAGATGGATGTCAAAGGCATGCATGAAGAGCCCCCAGCCTCTGGCAGATGCAGGCACCCTGGCTTGGTCATGGTGCTGTGGTTTACCATCTGTGCTGCTTTTCACAGAGGATTCTATGGCCACTTAGCTATCGCAAACTGAATTTTCATGACTGTCCTCTGCTAGGGTGTGTATTACTTGCACAGATACAGCAGAAGGTCACCGATTTGTTTTCCATTAATTTGCCATTTGTGAAGCTTGTTGGAGAGAGAGGCTGGCCAAGTGTTTCCAGATAAGTAAGGAATGAAATGGACTTTGGGGAGGTGTTTGGAGTGTGCAAGAGCACATGGTTTTCCAGCACTTTAGAATTACTTACCAGCAGACTTACTGATGACCATCCTTAGCCACCCATGAAATGAAGTCCAGTGACACTGGATTCACTTGCTGTGGGCTACAGTGTGTTCTTGAGGGCAGTGAGAAGTCTGTAGCTCATGGTAGCCTCTCTCAGACAAATTAGTAAGACATCCTTCATCTACATATGGCCTTCTTTTCAGAGGAGATCAGGGAGTTCCAAGATAAGTTTCCTCCTAACATCTGTGAAGCAGTATTTCTATAACCAAAGAAAACTTTTATTTTTTGTTGAGAATGACCAATCTAGGAGTGTCCCTGAATATAAATGCTAGTGTTTTGCCATTCTGAGCTTCTGTGGACATTATGAAAACAATGGAAATGTATTGTTTGGAAATGTATTGTTTGGCAAAATCACCACTCAGCTTAGGAAAGGACTTTTTGAAATGCATGTAGAAAGTTTAGGGAGTTGAATAAAACTGCTGCAGAAAAATTGAAGGTGGTACTAAAAGTTTAGAGGGAGCATTGATTAAAATAGCTTAATGTTAAAATTACAAATCTTTTGGGATGGAATTTAACAATTTTATGGTGGTCTTGGTGAAATTGGGAAAGTATATGGTACTTTCTTGAAAAACCCATGTCCCTTAAGCAGTTGACTTGCAGGTTGGGATGACAAGTTGGGGTGACAGTTGTCTTGCATTGTGTATTATTTGTAAATAATATTCAGATTTCTAAATTGCTATTTGTTTCCGCAGTCAGAAAGCTTCTTCACTACCTCCTATTGTAGGATCCAGAAAGTCTAAAGGGAGTGTAAGTATCAGATGCTTTACTCATTAATGTTCTCTATTCCTCTACAGAGACTGTCCTCTGGGTTTCAATTAAATTTGAAGAGATAAAACTTAACTGCCTTGTTGGCATATAAACAATTATGTGAAACAACACTAGAACATTAATGTTGCAGTGTAGGTCTTCTAAGTGAACTAACATTTTTAAAATATAGGTTCCAAAGTAGGTGTCTTTTTCCTGTGTACTGACCTGATGTAACTTACCTCACAGTTGAAATCTGAGCAATGACATGTAAAAGTAGAAGAAAGGATTAGATCACATTAGTGGTCTCCTCAGTCTGGCTTTCTATCTCTGACAAGGAATAAATTTTTTTTTTGAAAAAAATAAGATCAAAAGAAGGCAATCCTAAAGTTACATTCTTTTAGAAGACTGAGAATCACTCTACATAGTTTCCTATCAGAATTTTTTCCATCCATGATTCCTTCATCTATTTGCTAACTCGGCAAATGTCCATTAAGTACCTCTCATGGAGGAGTTGTGGTGAGAGTTTAGTAGGTGACTTGGTAACCTGGTTGTATCTTCAATCCATACCCCCTGTCAGGGATGGGAGACAAGTCATGCTGGAGTGCTGGCTTTGAGAGGTTTTTCGGGCTGAGGCTTCTCTTTCTGCTTCTTTGAATGAACTGCCTGACCAGCTGTGATCAGAATTGGTTTGACATTTCCCCATCTGAACATTTTCCCCCGATTTAACTAAGCAAAATTCTTTTTTGCAGATTTAATGACATAAGCGACTACTGGGCAATGATAGGTGTCCTGATGATGGTTTAGGTTTCTCTTCCCCTCCCCCCTACCTTTTTGTATATCATTGCAACAGTCTTTGGAGAAAAAAAAAGAAGTAATTTTGTGTGAAGTAGTGCTGAACTCAGAATAACAAGCAATAGATGTTTATCGCCCATTTGCAAGTTGAGGGAGGGTCTCATACTGTTTATGACAAAGCTTTTGTGCTCAGGAAATGTATGATCTGGTCGAGAACAGCCTGAGAAGGTAACTAATGCTGAATAGCGTGTATGTAGTGAGATTGGTAAATATGAGGTAGAGGGAGTCAAATGTATGTTCGCCAAAGCACATGAAGGAAGTTGCACATGAGCCACACCTTTGAGGGTTATTTGCAACAGGTGAAGGCTAATGAGGGAAAGGGGTTCCCGATGGAAAGGATGTAAGAAAGGAGCCACAATGTGGATTTCAGGAGGCGATAATACAGGTTGCTATCCACCCTTAAAAACAAGAAAGGGAAGCCCCAACAGAAGGAGCATATGTTCCCACTGAATGAATGGCAGGGGACAGACTTGAGTATAGATGACCTATCTGGAGGGAACTCACTCTCATGACCCCTGGGGGACAGTGAGTCCCTCAGGCTAACTGATCAGAGTAGAGGATCCATCCTGTGTGGAGGCTGGTATGCCTGGAATGGTAGGTGCTGTTTCAGATGGCCTTGAATGTCAGAACCAAGAGTTTACTCCTTATCCTTGAGTAGAGGGCAGCTCATGAAGGCTTCCAAGAAGTGAGAATGTGAACCTGGAAGGTTGGATCTTTTTTTATGGAGAAAGACTTAGCATGGTGAGAGGCCACAGATGAGAGACATGTGTTATGTGACCATTGGAAGCAGGAACCTTGGCATAAGATGAGAAGATCCTAGGCTAGGAAGGTGGGAAAGGTGGCAGGGGGTTGAATGGAGAGATTGGAGCCAAAGATAACTGCACGTTCTTGAGCTTGGATGGCTGAGAAAATAGGGTTACTCTGGCCAAGGAGAGGGCAGTGGGAGGAAATAATGACGTGCCTGATTTCAAACATACTGAGTTGAAGTGTCATCACAGAATCTAGTTGAAAGTGTTCAGCAGGCAGCTGTGCTAGAGACCGAAGCCTGAGGAGGATATGGGACAAGTCTATCCTTACAGTGGTCATAGCTGGAGAGCAGACCTGTCACCCTGGCGTTCTTTCCTGGCATCCAGCACAGCCTGGCAGGGAGCAGCCCTCCTCCTGCAGTTGAGTGGGAGCCTGGAGAGGGTGCACACAGATCACAGAGGACCCAGCCCGGAAGCAGCTTGACTGCATGGATCTGTAGAGGAGGAGTAGAAGGAGGAAAGAATGTTCCAGTGACCGAAAGAGCAATTTTAGCCTACCAAAGCTAAAACCCATGAATTTAGGGTTTGGAAATTTTGTCCTCTTGCTCTTCTTCAGGATTTTGGAGCAGAATCTCCTTGTCTACTAGGTGTGTGCAAGCTCATCAGTTCCCATGGTGCCACTGCAAGAGAGATGGTTGGGCAGACACCCAGTGGACTTCATATCTGACCTTAGGTCACCCAGGAAGTGGGAGTCCGGACCAGGACCATAACTCAACTCTTTGCATTCACAGTTACCAGATCTTGAAATCACATGCTTATTATTCTGAAGTTTGGAATGTCTAAATTTTTTGTTAGAAATCTGTGTTTTCCACTTTAGAATTCACATGCAAGAGGCATATTTATGCAGTCTTCTTTCTTGCTTGCTTGTTTGGAAATTCTTTAGAATCTGGACTGTGAATGCTGGTTCGTCTAATGGCAAATGGAGTTGCCCGTGCATCTAGCTTGGAACAGAGCCCCAGGGAGATGGAGATGAGCAAGAAACCCATGGTGCTCTGAGCCCAGGGTACACCTGGCAGAAAGCAAGGTTAAAGTAACAATTCCAGAAATCAATATATAATTACGAAGTGCAGTGGGAATGACAGAGAAGTACAGAGCAGTAGGAGAGACAATAGAAGGAGGACCTACTTAGAATAGGTATGTCGGGACTGGTCTTCTCTGGGTAAGTGACCATTGTGGAAAGACTCAGCGTCATGACGTGCTTCCATCTCGTAGACTGAGCAAAGACTCAGAATTACATTTCCATGCTCAGACTTAGAAAAATAAAATGACTGTAGTTTTGACCTCTTTCCATGATGCTTCAGAAACATTCTATCTATCCATCTGTCTGCCCATCTGCTCATTCAGTCAGCCATTCAGTGTATACTTGTTGAGCACGTACTAACGTGCCAGGAGGCTCTATGGAGGACCAGCTTATGGTGGCGACCAGACCACGCTTCAGAACTCAGAGCATTTTCCTTCTAGTGCTTGTGTGTGTGTGTGTGTGTGTGTGTGTGTTTGGGGGAGGAACAGGAGAATGGGAGTAGACACTATCAATCTCTAAGCAAATATACAGATAATTTCACATGGTGCTACACAGTGGGAGGAAAATAAAATGTAGCAGGGCACAGATTGATCGAAATTTCTCTGAGACCTTAATGATGTAAATGAGCCAGTCCTGTAAGGGGGGGCAGGGACAGAAAGAGCCCCTATGGCAGAGAAAAGGGTCACAGAGGCCCTTGGTGAGAAGCCTGGCATCTGGGCATGTGAGAAGGAGATGCAGAAAGCCAGAGTGGTCTGCGATGAGATTGGAGGGGCACATAGGCACCATGCTAGGAGTTGGGGTTTTATCCCTTGATGGGGCACCATCTGAGGGTGAGAAGAAGACAGGGATGCCGTTTCACTTAGTGTTTTGAGAGATGACTCCGGCTGTGGTGTGTACAGAGGAGTGGGTCGGGAGAAGGACATAAGCAGGAGGCAGTGGGGTGGCTAAACCCAGTACGCTGTGCAGGTGACTTGGACAGGTGGCAGCAGGCGAGATGAGTGTCCGTGACTATTCTTCCTTGAGTATCTTGTAACAATTGTCTCTGATTGGTGTATTCGGCCAACAGGCATTTACGGAGTGCATGTTACTGTTTTGGTGCTTGTGGGGACAGTAGAGGCAGGGAATCTAGAGAAGACACTAGGTGTATGAAGCTTACATTCTGGAAGAGGAGAAAGACAATTACACAATACATTCGGCAATAATTGGGAATAAGTTTGAAGAGAAAACATGAAGTAATGGAAGAGAAAGTGAGAGGATGCTATATCATCTGGGTGGCCAGGGCAGGCCTCTTTTAGGAGGTCATATTCGGGCAGAGGGGCATAACCCTCTTGGCACGCAGCCGTGTGAATGCTCGCGGTGAGCCACATGGACAGACCATTATTGTCACCAATTCCAAAGTCACAAACTCCGTCTTTAACAGAAGGATTATTTTACTCCTTTCCTGTAATTAATTGGAGAATGTACGTGTTTGCAAGATGGTTAAGTGCTTGGCCCTGATGGAAGTGTGAGTGAGGGGGAGTCAGGAGGAGACCTAAGCTTTGGACTGGAGGGACCACTGCCCAGTTAGCAGGAGAAGCTCCTCTTGCTGCTGATACAAATCGAAGGGGATGCAGAACCAGATTTTGGAATTCACTTCTTGCAAGGCTTTCTAGGAATCACTCTGTTGCATAAGTAAGGGGAGTGTGGGTGGGGGCCTGATAGAGCACAGTGGGGAAGAGGAGAGAAAGCTGTGGGAGCCTGTGGCAGGCAGGTGTGGGGGGTAGGGGGACCCTGCTGGTGTGGGAATGCCTGGGTCAGCAGTAGGGAGTGCTGGTGATGGGGGCTTCTGGGCTCAGGGGACCCTTTCAGAGCAGCTAAGGAGCCCCCAAGGCCAAGCAGGGCTGGACCAGCCGGCCACGCCTCCTGCAGACTCCTAGAGCAAATTGAGAGTAATTTTAACCTGCAGCTCTAGCCTTGAAAACAAAAGGGGGATATAAGTGAATTGTGTTAAATTCTAGGAAGTGTGAGAAACCACCCAATCGATCAGTGGGAAGCTGCTGTGGAGCTGCCCGGGGAACAGCCGTGGGGTCGAGCTGCCCCCTAGTGGGACAGGTATAAGCTCTGAGATAGTTGTAAGGCCCAGCCAGTGTTCTTGTCATTACCCCGTGGCAGATAGATCTTGTGACCTGTAGTTTACAGACTCAAATATCATCATTGCTAAAGTTCTGGCAAAAAGAGCACAAAAAACAAAACACGATTCTCCATGTATCACAAAGTCAATGTGTAGTGAGAGAAACTCCAGATGCTCCCAAAGCTCTATTTTGCCTTTTGGGAAACAGAGTCCAGTATGGATAACAGGGCTTTTTTTACACACTTGCCCTCACCAGGTGTGCATGTGAGAGAAATGCCAGCCTGGGTTTGGGTCTTGTTTCCTTGTCGAGAGTCTCCCTTCTGGGTGCATCTCTGAAAGACACCGAGGTGGAGGCTGCTCCGTGATGCGAAACCCTCACAGAGTTGCCAAAAAGCAAACTTGATGTTTTTTGGCCTCTGGTGCCTTTGGCATGTGTTCATGGGGGCTAGGAACACTTTTCCTGGGATAATGAAGGAACACCTGAGTTGGATGTCTCTTGTTGGAAAAAGCCCAGAGAACTATTTTAAAAATCCCAGTTTCAATAAAGTAGGGGAGATGGAAGGGCTCCTTTCAGGTTTTTGTTTATTTGAGCCAGAAGATTGCTATTCCTGACACATCCAACTATGATGGGTGTAGGTCAAGAGGCAGGACAGTGGTCCAGATAACACACAGGGTCTAGTTTTCTTTTCTCTCCTTTCCTTTCCTTTTCTTTTCTTTTGTTTTCTTTTTCTTCTTTCTTTCTTTTTTTTAATTTTTACTTATTTATGATAGTCACACAGAGAGAGAGAGAGAGAGAGGCAGAGACACAGGCAGAGGGAGAAGCGGGCCCCATGCACCGGGAGCCCGACGTGGGACTCGATCCCGGGTCTCCAGGATCGCGCCCTGGGCCAAAGGCAGGCGCCAAACCGCTGCGCCACCCAGGGATCCCTTCTTTCTTTCTTTTTAAAAAGATTTTATTGGGGCAACCTGGGTGGCTCAGCGGTTTGGCGCCTGCCTTCAGTCCAGGGCGTGATCCTGGAGAACCAAGATCGAGTCCCACATCAGGCTCCCTGCATGGAGTCTGCTTCTCCCTCTGCCTGTGTCTCTGCCTCTCTCTCTATCTGTGTCTCTCATGAATAAATAAATAAAATCTTTGTATTTTTATTTATTATTTTTTATTTTATTTATTATCTTTTTATTTTTTTTTAAAGATTTTATTTATTTATTCATGAGAGATACAGAGGCAGAGACACCAGCAGAGGGAGACGGAGGCTCCCTATGGAAAGCCAATTTTGGGACTTGATCCCAGGACCCCTGGACCAGACCTGAGCCATAGGCAGATGCCCAACCACTGAGCCATGCAGGTGCCCCTGGGGTCCAGGTTTCGCGTAGGACATGCTGTAAAATCAGGCTTCTTCTTGAGTCCCTCCACTTTGGCACAAAGCCACAACTTGTCGCTTCCAGGTGGCCTTTTCAAGGAAGCATGCCATATAATAAATATTTGTAGGGCCTTGGCATGAGGAAGCTTCTGTGTAGTACAAAAATCAGACTTGGGTGACCTTGAGAAAGTTAATCTCCTTTATCTGTAAAACAGTGACAATAATGCCATATTTGTGTTAAATGGGTATTTAGTATGTACAAAGTACTCAGTGATACTGTTTTATCAACTGGCATAGCTGTACAAGAGTGGCAAAACTCCCTTATTTCCTATGCCCTCCAAAGAGCCACAACTCTCTATTTATGTATCCAGGTTATAAGTCACGTGTGGAAGTCCCCCCCTAAAAAGGAAGGAAATTCCTTCTCTTGATTCCTTTGTCCCCTCCTCCATATTTATTTGTAGATCACCTATTATTTATATAATTAATTATGTAAGTAAATGTGAGCCTATATAACTTACATAATTAACTATGTAAATAAATACGAATATATGTAATTTACATTGTATAGCTTATTTATCTTTTTGTGTGTCATTATTATATATTTTATATTGTTAACACTTTAGATGAATCAACCTTTTTTCTTTGTTAAAAAAAACAAGCATTTAAATTGTTTCCAATCTTCCTTTTTTAAAAAATATTTTTTTATTTATTTGAGAGAGAGAGAAAGAGCACAGAGGGAAAGGGAGAAGCAGACTCACCACTGAAAAGGGAGCCTGACATGGGGCTTGATCCCAGGACCCTGAGATCATGACCTGAGCTAAAGGCAGACGCTAACCAAGCAACTGAGCTGCCCAGGCTCCCATTTCCAGTCTTCTAATTACAAAGCAGATTCTTCCCTTTATTTTAGTTTAATTTAGTTCAACAAAGCAACTGGCGATCAGCCATAATTCATTAATCAAATACATGAGTGTCCATTACCGAAGCCATGTTCTGTATCGTTATTGGAATCCACCAGTTTTTCCTGATGCTCCAGAATAAACCCTTTTGAGTGTCCTACTTGGAAATGGAGTAAATCAGAACTTCCTGTATAGTCAATAAAAGAGTTGACTTTTAACACTGTATGAGTCCCAGGCACCCCTAAATGGGGCTTCAGCTACTCCCTTGTCGTATGCCATTTGCAAAAATGCCTTCTCCTGGAGAGCTATAAAGGACTCTCGTGCCAAGATCCAGAGGTTCTTATCCACTAAGCTTCATTTTAGTCCTTGAAAATTCCACATCATCTTTGAACATTCCAGTGGGCTTGCTAGAAGCGTGACTTTTAAAGTTTCAAAATTGTGGAGTGAATACACATGATGGAAAACAGGCTAGAATATGAGACTTGGTGGATGGATGTGGAATCTCCACTCTAATTGTGTGATCTGTATCTTGTGCCAGGTAGTCTGTGGCCTTGTGAAAAAGAATCACTGGAGAAAAAGAAAATAAGCAACAACTTTGGTTGCAGTTAATGCAATAATTAAATGGAAGCGTATGTTTAAATTGCGGTTGGAATGGGAAATTAAATTATGCAAAAGAGTGTTATAGATTTGGACAAGTTTTCACACTGTTAATAAATCTATGCATAATTCATTTTCTTGTAGGCTACGACAAAATAGCATAAATAACTTCATTTGTAAGGCTGTGAATTTTTCTATTCTTAATTGGGTGATGGCTGAAACCACTTAAATGCTTCTGGATGACTGAATATATAAATGTTTAAAACGAGCAGTTATAATAGGTTTCTAGGCAGATTTGTTTATTTAATATTACTGCATTTATTTTTAGATACTAGCATAGTACAGATGTTGCATAAAGATTTCACTCAATATGGTATGACTTGGATATGATTTTTAAGAAAAAGATATTAACTCTGCTCTTGGAGAAAGTACTCTGCTACTCATGGAACAAATAGTGCCTGATAGGCACTGTACTAGTTATTTTATAAGTGTTACCATTTCCTCCTCATGATAGACCTCAAGGCAGGTGCATTAGCCCCACTCGGCTAATTAGGAAACTGTCAAAGAAGGTAGGAGTGAGTTAGCAGGAGGGCCCATGGTTAGTGGTAGTGGCTCTGAGCCAGGAATTTTGGTCTCTAAAACTTGTATTCTTTCTTTTTCTTCAGCCTCATGCCTTAATACACTCAAGTGAGTTTAGCATCTGAGCATCTGAGAACCAAGTTGTCTTGTTAGGGGGGCGTTCCTTGCTTTAGCAATGGCCAAGCAGAGACTAAGTTGTTCTTTGGGTGCTTACAGTAGTCACCACTGTGGTGGCTGTTACGTGGCTCCCTGGGAGGAGGCGGGGAGTTTGGGCCAGCGCAACTCAACCAACCTCTCCTCTGTGCTGAAGAGCCTCCTTTGCAGATGCAAAGTCTTCATTTCCAGTAGCATGTGGAGACCACGGACAACTACCGAATGTCTGATAATTGGTGGTTGCCTTGCAGGAGAGTGGTCTTGAACCATTTGTGTCTGAGTAGCTCTGGATTTGCAATTGTCAGGGAACCTAGCAAGTACGAACAGGTGAATACATATTTGAGGTTTTCTGCAAACATAGTGTATGTCTCCTTGTGTGATGATACCCTCACCGTGGCCACTGGTTAAGAAGGCTTTTCTAGATTAACTGATCAAACTGAGGGTTATCAATCTTCCTCATCCAGTAGATTTTTTCGGAAGTCACAGGAGGGAGAGGGTGGTTCAAATGGTGGTCTTGCTGACTCCATGACCTTGGGCAAGATTCAACCTCTAAGCCTCATTTCTTCCTCTGTGCAGTAAAGTATAACAGTATCTGTCTCACAGGGTTGTGAAGATTGAAAGAATTTTATAGAATGTCTGATGCATATTAAGTATTCAACACTTCTCAGCTACAATTTTACTCTTGTGCCTCTGCTAGACCCTTCTCCTTGCACTAGGAAAAGTTAATGTGCATATTAAAATGAAGAGCAGGGAAGTAGCCCATTCCCTGTTCACCGCCGGTTAATGACTTATGTTGACTAGGTGTTACTCTGGGTTTTCATTAGCCCATGGTAAGCGTCTCATCTTCTGCCACTCAGGGAAATGATCGTCAATCCAAGTCAACAGTTGGATCCAGTGATAACACATCCCCTCAACCCCCAAAGAGGAAAGGGAGAAAAGAAGAAGTGAGTTTGGAAAAACCCAAGAAAGGGAAGCAAAATGTAAAGTTAAAGAAATCACCACAAACGAGTCCAAACAGTGGTAAGTTTGTCCTTGTTATCATTATATTGTTTTTATTGAATGTCATCTTAAGGCTGTGATGCGATTTTAATTCTTAAATAGATCTATTTGTTTCTCTGGACGCACGGAAGATACTCCTTATCATCATATAGGAGAGTTTTCAAGGAAGACCTTTCGTGTATGAAAGATTCTTCAGTATTTCCTGCTCATGTTCTGTTTGTGATTAGAGGTTGTGTCCAAGAACATGTGTTTTGAGGTAAAATATTTCTTGTGGTGGTCTCATGTAAGAAAAGGTAGCTCCTGTCATCTTTTTCTTCCATTGAAAGGGCTTGATTAACATTTTTACCAACTACTGTTAACATTGGTCTGTCTCACTTGTGTGTCTACAACCTCGGTACACATTGATCACAAGTTACTTTTAGCCACAGATCCCTTTCTCTAAAATGTTTTACAAAATTTCACTGATATCCAAGAGGATACTACACATCCAGAAAACTTTACCCATAGACCACATGTACGCAAATTAGTTCTGTATCTTGCATTACCAGATAAGGGATGCCATAAAGTTAGCTTTTAAAAAATTTCATCAGTATGAGGTTTTGTGCAGTCAGAATTGTGAACTTTCATGGTAGTTTTTGGGAAGACAGGCTCTTTTTTGGTTTCCTCCAAGAATGGTGTCAGTGGGACAAGCCCACAGCAGTAGAGGGCTGGCCAGGGCACAGCCCCTTGAAGGCACTGCTTCTCCTTTACCCAGGTCCCCTCACTCCCCTGCAGGGGAACATGCGGGGCACACAGGAAGAGGACGGATGAGCTGTTGTTCCAGATTTGTGGCCAGCTCTCTGTCTTCTACTTGGGAGCTTCAGCTTATCTCAAAGTTGATGTGAGGAGTCACAATAGAATGATAGCTACTGTGGACCTCACAACTAAGGAGACATGTGAACCTATAGGGATTTCAGAGGGTGCGGCAAAGGTGATGAAGTTGTCACGGGAAAACTGGGAGGCTAAGTGAATGAGCCAGTTAGAAAGAGGAGTTAGGATGATGGGGGCCTTTCATCTTCAAAGATTTCCATGATGAAGACCAGCTGGAGAAGGGGACTCCTGGATTCTGGTTGCAGTTCTGCTATGGCCCTTGGGCAAGTCACTTAACATTTGGGGGAACCCCATCAGCTATCTGCAAAATGTGGGTTCATATTAAGATTTACCTTGAAAATTATGCTTACCTGTAAATCTGTATAATCCCTTGCAGTGACTACGAAACAGGGGAGGCCAGGGTAAAATGTGGCCAATGAACGTTTATTGAATGCATATTTTATGGCAGGCACCAAAGGAAGAAAGCTAGCCTGGAATAATATGCCATACTTCGAACATTTAAAAATAATAGAGGCTTTATTTTAATCAATATATCAAGTTGTGAAGCCCCCAGGCCCTGGGCCGTGTCTTACTAGGTGTTTTGTTTTTATTCACAACAGCTGCCACAGGTCCGATTTGAGACGAGACTCTTAACAAATGGCAAATGAGTGCTGGATGGCATAGCATAGAGAGATCCCTGTGATCCTTTGAAATCCACTTGAAGCAAGACCTACTTTAAACTTTTCATGAATATTTTTTCATTAGAGGCTTTTATAACATGGGACTTAATTTCTGTGAGGCTCATCTTAGCCTGGGAAAAATCCCAATTCCTCCTTCTGATGTATGTGTTTTAAAAGTCTTTTGTTTTAGTGGTTGTTTCTCCTTCAGAAGGAAGGGGATGTTCACTTTGTCAGGCTTCTTGTATGTGGAAATGATGTAGCATGAGGCTGCATCAGTGGTTTCCTCTTGTACTGGAAAGTAACCTTTATTAAAAAGTTAAATGATCCGTATTTTAGCTTTCATAGAAGTTTGCAGTTTTCAACAACAACTGTATTTGGGAGGATGAAAAGAAAAAAAACAGGTTGAGCATTTAAAGTGCTCAGAAAAGGTGGAAGCCCATCGCTGTTCTGCCCTTGTCTTTGGAGAGAGACTGACCATTGTTTTAGAGAATTCCCATTTTAAGTGTATGTTTTCTGATGTCGCTTTAAAACGTGCAGAATGTAGGCTTCTCACTGCTGAACCTCATTGTTAATGTGGGACTATTGCTGGTGTCTATCAAGTGATGGTTTTGGGGAGTGGAATTTCCCTCTATCCCTATGCTCTGAAGAGTTTTGATCAGGAATGGATGCTGTATTTTGTCAAATGCTTTCTCTCCAGCTATTGAGAGGATCATATAGTTCTTGTTTTTTCTCTTGTTGATGTGATCTATCATGTTGATTGTTTTATGAGTGTTGAACCACTCTTGCATCCCGGGGATAAATCCTACTTGGTCATGGGGAATAATCCTCTAAATGTACTGTTGGATCCTATTGGCTAGTATCTTGTTGAGAATTTTTGCATCCATGTGCATCAGGGGTATTGGTCTATAATTCTCCTTTTTGGTGGGGTCTTTGTCTGGTTTTGGAATCAAGGTAATGCTGGCCTCATAAAACAAGTTTGGAAATATTCCCTTCCTTTCTATGTTTTGAAACAGGTTTAGTAGAATAGGTATTATTTCTTTAAACGTTTGATAGAATTCCCCTGGGAAGCCATCTGGCCCTGGACTTTTGTGTCTTGGGACACATACATCTTTGGGACTCTTGTGTCTTGGGAAGTTTTTGATGACGGCTTCAATTTCCTAGCTGGTTATTGGCCTGTTCAGGTTTTCTATTTCTTCCTGTTCTAGTTTTGGTAGTTTGTGGTTTTCCAGAAATGCATCCATTTCTTCTAGATTGCCTAATTTGTTGGCATATAGCTACTCATAATACGTTTAAAATCGTTTGAATTTCCTTGGTATTGGTTGTGATCTCTCCTCTTTCATTTGTGATTGTATTAATTTGAGTCTTTTTTCTTTTTAATAAGACTGGCTAGGGGTTTATCTATCTTATGAATTCTTTCAAAGAACCAACTCCTGGTTTTGTTTATCTGTTCTATAGTTCTTCTAGTCTCTATTTCATTGAGTTCTTCTAGAATCTTTATCATCTCTCTTCTTTTGCTTGTTGTAGGTTTTATTTGCTGCTCTTTCTCCAGTTCCTTTAGTTGCGAGGTTATCTTGTGTATTTGAATTTTTCCCAATTTTTTGGGGAGGCTTCTTTTGCGATGTATTTCCCTCTTAGGACCACTTTTGCTGTATCCCAAAGATTTTGAATGGTTGTATCTTCATTTTCATCAGTTCTCATGGATCTTTTTAATTCTTCTCTATTTTCCTGGTTGATCCATTCATCTTTTAGTAGGATGCTCTTTAACCTTCATCATGTGTTTGAGGTTCTTCCAAATTTCTTCTTGTGATTGAGTTCTAGTTTCAAAGCATTGTGGTCTGAAAATATGCAGGGGACAATCCCAATCTTTTCTTATCAGTTGAGACCTGATTTGTGACCCAAGATGTGGTCTATTCTGGAGATAGTTCCATGTGCACTTGAGAAGAATGTGTATTCAGTTGCGTTTGGATGGAAAGTTCTGTATATATCTGTAAAATCTATTTGGTCCGGTGTATCATTTAAGACCCTGTTTCTTTGGTGATGTTCATCTTAGAAGATCTGTCGTTTGCTGAAAGTGGTGGGTTGATGTCTCCTACTATTAGTGTATTATTATCTAAGTATCTCTTTACTTTGGTTATTAGTTGATTGATATACTTGGCAGCTCCCACATTAGGGGCATAAATATTCATGATTCTTAGGTCTTCTTGTTGGCTAGATTCTTTAAGTATGATTTAGTGTCCCTCTTCATCTCTTACTAGAGACTTTGGTATAAACTTTAATTTATCTGATAGGAGGATTGCTACCCCAGCTTTCTTTTGAGGACCCTTGAATGGTAAATGGTTCTCCACTCTTTTATTTTTAGGCTGGAGGTGTCCTTAGTTCTAAAATGAGTCTCTTGTAAACAGCATATAGATGGGTCTTGCTTTTTTATCCAGTTCAATACCCTGTGTCTTTTGATGGGATCATTTAGCCCATTCACCTTCAGAGTAACTATTGAAAGATATGAATTTAGTGTCATTGTAATACCTATTCAGTCCCTGTTTTTGTAGATTGTTTCTTTGGGCTTCCTCTTTCTTTTACAGGGTCCCCCTTAATATTTCTTGCAGAGCCGGTTTGGTGGTCTCATATTCTTTCAGTTTCTGCCTATCCTGGAAGCTCTTTATCTCTCCTTTTATTCTGAACAACAATCTTGCTGGATAAAGTATTCTTGGCTGCATGTTCTTCTCATTTAGTACCCTGTATATATCATGCAAGCCCTCTCTGGCCTGCCAGGTCTTTGTGGAGAGGTCTGCTGTTAATCTGATGTTTCTCCCCATATAAGTTAAGAATCTCTTGTCTTGTGCTGCTTTAAGAATTTTCTCTTTATCTTTGGAACTTGCAAGTTTCACTATTAAATGTCGAGGTGTTGAATGGTTTTTATTGCTTTTTTGGGGGAATCTGAATTCCTGTTTCCTTCCCCAGATTTGGGAAGTTCTCAGCTATGATTTGTTCAAATATACTTTATGGTTCTCTCTCTCTCTCGTTCTCTCTGTCTCTCTCTCAGCCTCTTCTGGAATGCCAATTAGACATATATTCTTTCTTCTCAAACCATCATTTATTTCCCCAAGCCTTTCCTCATGAGATCTTAATTGTTTTTCTCTTTTTTCCTCAGCTTCCTTCCTTACTATCAACTTGTCTTCTATGTCACTCACGTTCTCTTCCACCTCATTAACCCTAACAGTTAGAACATCCAGTTTGGATTGCATCTCATTTAATTTATTTTTAATTTCGGCCTGATTAGATCTCAATTCTGCAGTAACTAAGTCTCTAGAGTCCTTTATGGTTTTTTTTTTTTTCCAGAGCCACCATTAACTTTATAATTGTACTTCTGAATTGAATTTCTGACATGTATTGAAATCCAAAATCTGTAACTCTGTGGCAGAGAGTATTGTTTCCAGTTCTTTCTTTTGAGATGAATTCTTCTTTCTAGTCATTTTGTCCTGTGCAGAATGGTTGTGTGAGTGGGCTGAGTCAAACATATCAACCACGACCTAAGTAAAATATACCCTAGATGATTCTGATGAGGTCAAAGACCAGAAAATAAAAGAAAAAGAAGAACAGAACAAAATAAAACCAAAGGACCACTAAAGTGAAAAACAAAATTTAAAACAAAGTAGTAAAAATAAAAAGCCTAAAACCAAAAACGAAGAAGAAAAAAAATAAAGAAAAGAGGGAAAAGAGAGCAAAAAAGATGGTCGTGGTGAGGAAGTGGTAGTGGAGGGATCATGTAGTCTACCTGAGGGGTCCTAGAGGGTAATCCTCTTGGTTCTGAGTGTTTTTTGTTCTGTATTTAGAAGATGCTCATTCCGAAATTTATATAAACCGGAAATACTTATAGAAAGCCCCAACATTGACCACCAAAATATAAACAAGATAAAGGGGGAGGGGGGCAGAATGGGAAGTAAGAAAGAGTATAATCTCACAGAATGACCCAACATGGTGTTCCATTTGGTTGTGTTGAGTGTAAGTTGGTTGTGTTCTAGAAGGTACTAACTTCCAGCATTGTAAAACAAAATGAGCAGAAAAAATAAAAAATAAAAACCTATATCTTGTATATCTTGTATAATAACTCATATTCAAAGTTAAATTGAATACATTGAAGTGATCCAGAAGTGGAAAATATATCTAAGACATGTAATTGTAGAAATATGAAAGTCAAAAAGGAAAAAACTTAAAAATGAAGAGCTGGTAAAATATTGTAGTTAATGTGGGAAAAGGAAAAAATATTGGAAATTTTTAGTCTGATGTAAAAACGAGTCATAATGGGAAAAAAAAAGGACCCTCTAGTTCTATATGCTATTTTCCCTCAGACCTGGAGCTTTCCAGTGCTGCTTGGTCAATAAACTTGCTCTTCCCTTGTTCTTCTAGCAGTTCTTTTTGGGGAGGGGTCTGCTATGCTGATTCTCAGGTGTTTGTGCCTGGGCAGAGATGCCCCACCCCCTGCTGGGTGCCAGGCTCAGTGTGAGCTGTTTACCCTGTGAGGCCTTTGTTCCCTGGCGATCCTGTGTCTCCCAGGCACAAAGTGAAATACAGAGGAAAAACACAACAGTGCAGCCAGATTTCTAGCTCTGGAGTTAAGCTCCCCATGAGTAACCAACCACAGTCTCCCAGTCCACACTGACCTAGATACTCCCAGGGCTGGCGCGAGTGCACTGATCTGCATAGCTTGGGGGTGCCCAGTGGCAGGAGAGTTCTTGCTGTCCTGTTCCCTCCCTGCTTCTGTTTGTCCCAGGGGGAATATATAATTGTGGCTTTGTCTGCTTCGGTAGCCTGGGATCTGAGGTCTGTGCCACTGGACCCGCGTTTCCAAGGACCACTTGTCCTGAAGGGAAGAGGGCACAGTCACCTCCATCTGGACCCGACCCGCCTAACTGACTGGCTTCTCCCAAATGTCTCAGAGGGCTGCAGTGCTCTAGCCCTTTGCCGATATCAGCCCACAGTTTGCGGTGAGCTTTCCCCGGGCGCCCCTCCTCTTATAGTGACTCCGGGAATCTTGAGGCTTCATTGCTCTTCCTGTGATTCTGCCCAATTTCCCTGCTAAGCACTTATTTGTCAGGAAAGCTCTGGCATGGGTTTTTAAAGTTCCCACCTCTGTAGGGCTGGGCTTTCCTGTCCTGGAGGCTTTTGCTGCTCTACTTTAGCCCTGTTAATCATGGTTCCCCTATCCCACTTTATTCTTTTTTTATTTTATTTTTTGCCTTCCTACTTTGTTAGAAGCGAAAACTTTTCTCTCTGTAGCATTTTAGCTGTTCTCTCTTTAAATCTCAGGATGACTTCGTAGGTTCAGGATGTTTTGAAAGTTATCTAGGTAAGTCTGTGGGGTCAGGTGAGTTGAGGACCTCTACTCTTCTGCCATCTTGTCCCTGTCTCTCTTTTCATCTAGGTTGGAAGGACATATAGCCTGGAAAATGAATCTTGGCTTCCAAAAACAGTTTTTCCAGAGAAAATGAAAAAAAAAAAAAAGATTTGGTGCAGTTCACTAGATTAAATCATCACTTGACAAAATTAAGGATATTAACTTAAGTCCATACTTTAGAAAACTGAGCCTTTTCCCCCAAACAGATCTCCTTCCAGATATCTTTGGCTCTAGAAATCTTCCAGGTTGTAGTATCAAATTTATCTTTCACTCCTTAACTCAGTTTCATATTCATTTATTACGGCAATTGCTTTTTTGCTCTAACATCCTCAATTCTAGTAATTAGAACCAAGTGTATGCTTTTGGAGAGTAATGTCTCAAGAAGGCTCTTATTCTCTAGAAAAGGATTGTAAGCAATAGGATTGTAAGCAAAATGAAAGAGAAGGTGTATGGTGAAAAATGAGTGAAAAATGCAAGAATTTAATTACATATTGTGTATTTGAAAATTGCTAAGAGGGTAGATACTAAAAGTTCTCATCAGAGGAAAAAGGGTTTTTTTGGTAATTGTATGGTAACAGGTGTTAATTAGACTTGCTGTGGTCATCGTTTTGTCATATATACAGATATCGGGAAAAAATGCAAGCATTTGATGTTAGAGACCAAAAATAGTTTTTTTTCGACTTACCAACATTTTGCATTTGGAATTCAGTGGTTGATTCAGTTTTCTTTCAAAAGTGTACAGTGTTAGAGTTAGGATGACTAGATCATCCCATAACATGGGTTAAATTGTGCAAATTTTAGCTCCAATGTTCATGACCTATATACTGTTCTCATGTTAATTAGAAAGAGACTTTGTAGGCTGCCTTGTTTTTATTCTGATTGAGGCTGTAGTCATACATTTGTCTTCCTTTTACTGTTAATATTTACTGATACTCGAGTATCTAATGCTGTATGAATGAGCAGTGCTGATATCTGACTGTAGATGGCAACCTGGTTCTAACGTTATTTCTCTCTTTTGCTTTTCTTTTCCTTTTTCTTTCCTTTTTTTTTTTTTTCTTTCCGACTCTGTTTCTTTCTGTAATAGCAAAGCTTAATAATTCAAGCAGAGCTGTGACATATTTCTTCAGGGAAACAAATCCCATTTTCTTTTGGTAGCCAAGATGCAAAGTAAGATTGGTTAGTGATTGATGAAGTTGGGTGTGAAATGCATTTTTAGTGCTGCATTTAAATGCCAGCTTAACTGGCCAGCCTATTTTCCATACACTTTCCACTTGATTTGTAGTGCCTTGAGATATGTTTTAGAGGCTGTTAACTAGCTCCGCTTTCCACTGTTAGCAAAGTAGTAATGATGATTGTCTTGAAATAGTATTTTGGGATTGCTTGTATTCATTGATATCTTAAATATTTTCTACATGAAAAAAAAAGTTAGTGTCTTTAGCACCCTTGGAACAGAGGAAGTACAGTGAACTTAGGGGTCTTTTGAAATACTGGAAATGCTGCAGAAAAAAATAGATGGGTCTGTGTTGCTAAGGCTTACGTGGTATTGATAATTATAAACACTTTTTAAAGCAGAATTTTAAAACGTAAGCAAAAACAAGACTTGTTTTCTGTTGAGTGATGTTTGATCTTCTTTCTGTCTGCATCAGTAGGCGTGTGTGTGAGCGAGTGTGTGTGCGTGCATATCCACACACCCATACCCACACCCACACACAGACTAGTGTCCTCCTTCATGCATTTCCTGGCTTATTCCCAGCATTGTTTTGTGATGGTTCCTAAGGAACTTGCCACGTTTAGATTTCTGATGAATGATGGGGAGCAGGTGCAATGCTGGGAAGAGATGTCTGAATATTATGACCTTGCTGGGTGATTGGCCTTGAGCGGTCATGCTCCTGAATTCTCTAATAGCTACAATCTGTACATGGTTTGCTGTGGTGCCCCGGGCATGAAGCATTCCTGCAATCCGTCCTCCCAGTCAGATCACTGGGGCATTCAGACGAGCTGCTGGGGTTCAGCCCAGGATCCAGCTCATGCACTTGCCTGGTTCCCAGGCACAGGGGACTCTAAAAATAGAAAAGGAAGCACATTTCCAAAGGTGCTCCCCCCAGCCTCACCCTCTGAGGGGAATCACATATTGGAAGAAGGTCTATGAGAGGCCACCAGGATGAGTTCACAAAAACAGGGCACTGGTTTTGCTTAAGAAGCCGCAGTAAGGGATCCCTGGGTGGCGCAGCGGTTTGGCGCCTGCCTTTGGCCCAGGGCGCGATCCGGGAGACCCTGGATCGAATCCCACATCGGGCTCCCGGTGCATGGAGCCTGCTTCTCCCTCTGCCTGTGTCTCTGCCTCTCTCTCTCTCTCTCTCTCTGTGTGACTATCATAAATAAATTAAAAAAAAAATTAAAAAAAAAAAAAAAAAACAAGGAAGCCGCAGTAAGATTCAGGATTCATGGGTGTCTGGTGCCGCGCACTCACCTTGTGACGGAGAATGCAGGCTTTTCCTTCCTTCACTGACTGTGACTCATCTCAGAGGCAGTGTGGCCTGTGGGATATGGGTCACATTTTACTACATCAAGTCCTAGTACAATAAAAATTTGTAAAACAAGCATTCCTCCATACCTCAGCGACACTTGATGGAGCAACCAGTTGTATGACAGGATTCTAGTACATAAGGGACGTTAGTAACTTCTGGAAGGTTTATTATGATATTCCAAGTCTATTACTAAAAGTTAGTTTAGGAATGTGTACTTTACTGTTCATTTGAGCGCTGAGAGATTGACGAATCAAAGGCTGGCTGACTACCAGGAAGTTGTTTATCTTTGCTGGAGAGAAGATTCTCTTCATATCCTGCTGTCTTCTACACTTTGTACACTGGATGGAGAATCACTCGGAGGAAAGCAGTCTTTCACAGCTGAGTTAGGGTTGAGGCCTCTGTAGGAAACTTCTTTTGGAGGCTCTTTTTTTTAATGTAGCCCAGGGTTGGGGTGTGAAGATACTTTTTGTTTTCACAAGGCAGAGTTTGTGAGCGGTTGAATTACATAGATGTTTTCAAACCTTTGGAAGATTTTTTATTCCAGATATTCACTTTATGGAGTGAATATGGAGGTATTTTGGTGCTCCTCTCCCATTTTCCACACAAGTAGCCTGCAACATTCTGTGTAACCCACAATGCATTTTAATGTTTGTCCCATACTCGTCTATGCCTCACGTGTTCCCTGACACGCACACTCCTAATGTGTCTAGTGGGAAAGTGAGCTAGAAGTTCCATTTCAGAATGCCGAGGACTCCTGGTACCCTGTTGCCAAGGCACGCGGAACTGCCCGCAGTCAGATTTCTGGTGCAAGCCAAAGAGGTTGAGGTCAGGATCCAACTAACTGGGTTAAGACTGAGGAATGCAGAGGCTGGGGGGCCGGACCTGGCAATATGGAGTTTGTCGGGGGGGGGGGGGCACTGAGATGTGGGATGAAGTTCTTTTATTATTTGATCCCCTGCAAGAGGAAAATGTTGGGATCGTCTCATCTTTATTTTTTCCCCAGCTTTAGGCTTTGGCTTGCCAACTTCCCTTTCTGTAGATGCTGCCCATTACTTGTAGATAGGGTCTCATTCCTTCTTGGCCCATCAAAGACCCCAGCAGATTCGTAGTATTTCTTTGGTTCTGCTGCCTCCATAGTTAGCTGTGAACTTTTCTATAGCGTACTCTAAAGAAAATATGAAATCTATGCCAGTGGTGAGTTGCTGGCACACAGAAGACTCCAGTGTGGCTCATCTGCTTTGCAGGAAGAAGTTAAAACTGGGTTATCCCCAGCTGAGTATTTCATCTTGGGGCCTGAAGTAGGGCTCAAACTCAGGCTGGGTTGGTGGGGGGGGTCTCATGTCAGGAATGCCTGTGACATGCTGATTGTGGGAGTGACATGGTGTAGGGAGGAAGAAGAAATAGCCAGTGCTCTTCCCAGTTTCCCCTTTCTTCTAGTAGGGTGGTGAGGTAAAACCAGGGCTGAGGGTGGCCTGATCCTTTCAGGCATCAGCAGCTCCTCGGCTGTCACTGTTATGTGAGACACCAACGAACTACCAGAGCATCTTGCTCGGAGCAGCACTTAGTTGAATGAGAGAGAGAGCATGTGTGTGTGTGTGTGTGTGTGTGTGTGTAGGTACAATATGCCTACATTTGTGGTTACTATTGAAATTAAAGCCTACAAATTCCAATCCCTGGTGAATAATAAATTCTTTTTATATTTTTTAAAATTTAAACTCAGTTAATGAACATATAATGTCTTATGGTTTCAGAGGTAGAGGTCAGTGATTCGTCAGTCTTATATCATACCCAGTGCTCATCCCATCACGTGTGCTCCTTCATGCCCATCACCCAGTTACTCCATCCCCCACCCCTCCCCTTCAGCAATCCTCAGTTTTTTTCCTAGATTTAAGAATCCCTTCTGGTTTGTGTCCTTCTATGATTTCATCTTGTTTTGTTTTTCCCTCCCTTCCCTTATGATCCTTTTTTATTAAATTCTGTATATTAGTAAGATCATATGATAATTGTCTTTCTCTGACTGACTTATTTCGCTTAGCACAGTACCCTCTGGTTCCTTCTATGTCATTGCAAATGGCAAGATTTCATTTGTTTTGATGGCTGAGTAATATTCCATTGTACATATATACACCACATCTTCTTAATCCGCTCATCTGTTGATGGACATCTGGGCTCTTTCCACAGTTTGGCTACTGTGGACATTGCTGCTATGAACATTGGGGTGCAGGTGCCCCTTCCAATCACTACATTTGTATCTTTGGGGTAGTTACCTAGTAGTGCAATTGCTGGGTCATAGGGTAGCTCTATTTTCAACATTCTGAGGAAACTCCATCCTGTCTTCCAGAGTGGCTGCACCAGCTTGCTTTCTTGAATGACACGATTCTGATACCCATGCTCCAGAACATCTCAAATGTGGATTTTAATTTGATATTTTGTAAACTTCATCTACCAATCCTCAGAATTAGATAAACAGCATTTCCCGGGTTTTACAAATGGGAGGGAAAAAGAGGAGAAACCATTTTCTCAGAGTCAAAGGGTCTATCAATGCCTCGAGATTTCTGGAAATTGCCCCGCTGACGCATTGCTGGCTGAGGGGTGGACATACCCGTGGGGTTATTTGTGGGGCGCAGATGCCCACAAGTCTAGGGGGAAGAGGAGGGAGCCGTCAGTGGGGCCGTCAGAGCTATCTCCCTTCTGTTTGGTGGTGAGTGTTGATATATCACAATTGGCCCTGAAGCTTATCTGAGAGATCGTGAGGAGTTCCCACCTTTCTTCTCTTCCATTCTTCAGTATTTCATCTTACCTTTGTAAATGGGGGTGGCAGATTTGAGCCCTTTCTGTTTTATAGGTGGGAGGAACAAGTTATCACCAACGAGATTTTCCTCTTCAGCAACGTGGTATGATGGTGGGTTTTCTTTGCCCTTGGACCGAGGCCAGGCCTTCTGCATTCAGACCCACTTCTTTAGGGTTAGGGAACCTTGACAAAGGTGGATCCTTTTGAGGCTGACCTCTAATTTATTTATCAAATGACCGAACCTGATTTTTTAAAGAGAATTTTTAGTTACTTTCTAGGATTTAAACTCTTATAACCCATACCCTTCTTAGCATCTGAGTTTTCTTCTACACATTTCACAAATCTTTGGACTTAGGACCCCCGCTCCCTCTCCAAGAATGCCACGTTCATGTCTTCAGTAAACATTGGCTGAGTGCTTACTGTGTACCACACAATTTTTCATCAGCAGGGCACCTCCATTCCTGCTCAGCACTCCATAACTGCTCAGCACTAGCACATTTTCTTCCAGAAGCCATAATTATGCCTTTACCAGGAAATCGTCCTCAATAAAGTAGAAGCAATTCCCTTCTTCTTTACAGTGACCAGACTCCATTTACCACTCATAAATGCCGAAGTGTGTTTATGTCTGATGCACTGACATGTTTTTCTTCTTGATAATTCACCTCTGTATCCACTTTGTCCAGGTAGTAAATAGTATTTCTGCTTCAACGTGCTCAGTACAGTGCCTGGAACAGTGAGTAATAATACTACTTGGTACCACAAGACAGGGCAGGGATCTTTCCCCACTCATACACCAGGACTCCCTTGTACACTGGGGACTATTTTATATATGAATGCTATTTTTATTCATCTCAGGAACCCTTGTTTTTGAAATAAGATATAACATGTGTTGCAAATCACGCATAGCATGCTATTGCAGTGAGGGTAAAGATGAGGAGAAGATATCTACAAAGTACTTGTGAGGTTTATAAGGTTTTTTTTTTTTAAAGATTTTATTTATTAATGAAAGACACAGAGAGAGAGGCAGAGACAGGAGCAGAGGCAGAGGGAGGAGCAGACTCCATGCAGGGAGCCTGATGTGGGACTCAATCCTGGGATCCCGGGATCATGACCTGAGCAGAAGGCAGACACTCAACCACTGAGCCACACAGGCATCCCGAGCTTTGTAGGTTTAAAGCTATCCATTTATTCTTATTTTATACAATTGGGTGATAATGCCAAATTGTTTCTCTGCAATTGTGCCACGTATCATTCCCTTTAAAATGCTGTCCATACCAAAAGGCACTTTTTACGGGGTGCGAAGCTGACAGGCCCCTTCTGTCCCTTCCCAAGTTGAAAGCAAATGTCTGTCCCCTTTAGACTGATTGTGGAGGCTTTCTCCCAGGCTTTGTAGTGCTTAATGGGACGGGGTAGTCATTTTATGGAGGAGCCTTACCGATGCCGTGGTCAGAAACAAGCATCCTCCGCCCAGGTCATTGCGGACAGCTCCTGTGGCCTCGGTGAGATAGCCTGGCGCTCTGCATCGCTTCATGACTCCTTGGCATCACCCAGAGCTTCCAGATCACCTTACAGTAGAGTCTCTTAACCCAGGGAACTTACTGTCATCTCCCAAAGTGGGTTCCACAGTATAGTTTTGCATGCTCTTAGTAGATGTTTCTTGTGGTAGGAGTGCGGGCTCAAATACAAATTTGGGAGACGTTGGAACGTCTTTGCTACAGGATTCCACAGAGCCTTTCACATGGAGGTGTCCCTTGCTGCTTCAGACTTTGGATCCCTGTTGCTGAAGCACATTGGGCAGGAAGACTATTCTGCAGAGCACGGTGTGAGGAGCGCTGGGGTGTGTGCACAGGGGGTGTTGCCGCACAGCCCTGCTTCCTCAGAGGTTGGAAGACAGGAGAATTTCTGATGAGGATTAAATGAGACACCATCTCTTTGTGTGGCTCCGATCAGAGCAGTAGCTCATGTAATCAGCTCACATTTTCTGAGTGTTTACTCTGCACTGGAGACTTTAGCTTTAGAGTCTCATTAATCTTCTGATCAGCTCTAGGACTTAGGTGTCATTACTATTAGCATCTTCCCTGTCTTACTCATAAAGGAACCCAGACACTGAAGGGTTAAGCAGCTTGAATTGGACTGACCAAGCAGCTGAGAGTGGGGCTCAGACCCCCTGTTTTGGTCTGTTGTAGGAGGCTGTCTGGGGGCTGGCATGGCCTCGAATCCAGGCAGTGAAGCCCTGGATCCTGTGCCCCTCAGGGCTGTCACCAGCTGTCCCAGTGATCAGCGGGCAGTGTGAATTCACAATGGCCTGTGTGTGTGCTTACAGGGACCAATAATCACATTTATTCGTGATGGGCAAATATGAATTGATGGCATGCTTTTAAAAGTGCTCATGTTCAGACAGATCCAAGAATTCTAGCAGGATGCAAGGCCACCGTTGTTTCATGCCCTGCCTCACTGTGTTTGGTTCCCCTGGTGGTTGTGAGGGTATTTAAGGAGATTTCATGGTGGTGGGAGAGAAGGCGTAGAGCCCTCTCTAAGATAGAAGATCCAGGGTCAGGGTGAGGAAATCCCATGCCAACCATGAGTCCAGGTTGTTTCCTATGCTCCTGACCAGGCAGCTATCAGTTGGAGGTTCCCATGACCCCAACTTTGGATTTGACAGTTTGCTAGCATAGCCCAGAGAACTCAGGAAGACAGTGTACTTACCTGCTCACTGGTTTATTGTAAAGGATACAACTGAGGAGCATCCAGATGGAAGAGACGCACTGGGCAAGGTATAGGGGATGGGATATGGGGTTCCATGCCCTCCTAGCACCTCCATGCCTTAGCCAATCTGGGAGCTCTCCAAACCCCTTTGTGTAGGGTTTTTAATTTTTTTATTATATTTATTTATTTAAAAATATTTTATTTATTCATGAGAGACACAGAGAGAAGGAAGAGACATAGGCAGAGGGAGAAGCAGGCTCCTCATAGGAGCCCGATGTGGGACCAGGATCACACCCTGGGCCAAAGACAGATGCTCAACTGCTGAGCCACCCAGGCATCCCTGTAGGGTTTTTTAAATAGAGGTTTCATCATGTAGGCATGATTGATTAAATCATTGCCTTTAGTGATGAGCTCAACCTCCAGCCCCTCTGCTCTGCCTGGAGGTACTGGCATGGGCAATGGGAAAGGAAGTTTGCAACCCCCAAATCACATGATTGGTTACCCTGGCAATTGGCCCCCATCCTTAGGAGCCTTCTGAAAGTCACCTCATTAGCTTAAACTCAGATATGGTTGAAAGGGCTTTTTATAAATAGTGAAACACTTTTTTCACCTTTGCTCTGGAGCTATTTTAGGAAATGAAGTTATTTGAAGACAAAAGACCAAATACTGAAAGACGCTCACATTCCCTTTTATCACTTAAGAAATTATAAGCATGTTAGGAGCTCTGTGCCAGGAACCATGGACAAGGCCAAAACGTATTTCTTACTTTAGGATGTTATCACATTCAGCAAGTCTGAGAATGTCTTCATCATGCTCTCACATTTAATTTTTAGTTGCGACAGACCTAGAATTCTTGGAAATCCTTATCACTCAGTGTTTTGAGCGTATTACTTCATTGCTGCTGTTAAGAAATTTGATGCCATTCTTACTCTTGCTTATCTGAGTGGATTTCCCCAAAACTTTGCTTGATGCCTGAGGATCTCAGAAAAAGACTTGAGGGCAAGTAGTTCATCTGAGAGGTGATAGCGGAAGCATGGGCAGGTCTGACATAGAAGAGAGGAGAACTTATAAGTGGGGTCCTCTTAAAGAGAGTCCTCTCTGGGCATCTGGGACTCAGTCCTGCTGGAACCTTCCAAGAGAGTGTATAAAACACACCTCAAAATTGTCCGGTGCAGGGATGAAGACACCAAGACATCTGCCTACCAAATCCTGTCCTTCATTGGTTGAGGGTGGTTCTTGGAACATAACTCTCTGCTGCTCTGGCCTGTCCATGCTCAGTCTGAATGAGCTTCTGTGGCTGGAAAAAGGCCTTAAGCAAAGTCAGGAACTTGAGGTAGAAAGGCCTGGAAATATATGGGAACTGCTCATTGAAGTGCAGTAGACTTCTGATGTGCAGTTGGGCTAAGAGGATTGAGGGCGGGGCAAGAGGAGGACTTCCTGGAGGCAACCTGTTGTGGACCAGGAGAAGGAAAATTTTGGACTTGACAGTCTTTGATGGTGGACAGGAAGAGATGACAAGTTTGAGAAACATGTAGGAGACAGAATGAATGTGATCTGAGGTCACATGGGAGGGGGTGAGAGAGTACTTGGGACCCAAGGGGACACTGAGCATTTTGGCTTGGGTAGATGGTTGTGTCATTCTCTTCTGGGGGATGTGCACATGAGGAGGAAAGACTACACGTGGATGTAAAGGGACTGGTCTGGCATCCAGTGGAGTGTGCATGGATCAGCTGGAAATGGAAAGAATCCCCTTGTAGAGGTACCTCCTGAGGTTACCACCTGATAGGTGAGTGTCAAAGTCAAGTGCAGGAGAACATGCCCCAGGCAGGACCCGTAGGTCTGGAGGAAAAGAGGCAACTCTGACTCTTCAGAAGCAAGTTCAGAAAAAGGATGCAAAGAGGTAGGAATAAAAACCATTTGTGTAGCACTGACACCTCTAGTGACCTCGCCTGTCTCTTACAGCACAAACACTGAGACATAGGTGTTGTTCATAGATGGAAATGCTCATTTCCATTCTGCAGATCCAAAGGCTAACATATAGAAAGATTTAGTATCCCACAGTCTGCAGCGAGCCAGAAGGTATTCAATAAATGAAATTTATTTTCAAGCTGTCCCAGCACACAAGCCAGGGTCCTCTGCCCTCAAGTTTAGAGTTTTTCCCATGACTACAGTGGCCTTAGCCAGACTTTGTAGTTGTCCAGAGCCTAAGTGTGTTAGAGAGATTGTATGTCTGTTTTATATGAAGCTAAGACCAAACAGAAGGTGCTGAACTCTATGCCCATCAGTGCAGTCAGTGCCTTCCCCACGTTGTACCCTGCACAGTGTTATTAACCCACATGCACAGCACCCATGGAAGTATAAAAGCATTGACATCTCAGATCGAAAACAGAGACAGAGTCATTATGCACAGTAATTGAACACCAAGAAATAATAGCAAGAAAATTGATTCAAACTGTACTTAATGAGGGATATGAAGGAAATGATTGTTCAGAATCCTGAAATTGTTCCTAGTAAGAGGTGAACATGTTGCAGCCTGAATATGAATGATGGTTTCTCTCTCACCGTAAAACTACCAAAAAAGATCCTGTTGAAAGTCTCCAGGGGTGCCTGGGTAGCTCAGTGATTGAGCATCTGCCGTTGGCTGAGGTCATGATCCCGGGGTCCTGGGATTGAGTCCCACATCAGGCTCTTCAGAGGGAACCTCTTTCTCCCTCTGCCTGTGTCTCTGCCTCTCTTTCTGTGTGTCTCATGAATAAATAAATAAGATCTTAAAAAAAAAAAAAAGAAAGTGTCCATATCAGACTAGCCCAAGAATTTATTAGGAGCACAAGGGGAAAATGGCTGTATTTCTTAATTAAAAGAAGAATACCACCATTTACCCCTCACGGGGACCAGAGTTCTCAATAATTATGTCTGATTTTTGGAGAGAGTGCTTGTGGGCTGTCACCACTCTGCATGACAAGAAGAGTCGCCACCCGGGACAGAAACAAAGGAACCAGTGATCACCATCATGGAATGACGGTCTCCATATTCTTTCTGGTGCTTTCTGCCTTAGCACACGTGAGATTTACTGCATTTTCAATTTGGTAAGGTTTGCCAACTAAAACAAGGTCCCAGATCTAATTGGCCTGGCACTCGGTAATGTTTAGGTGGACAAATTCACCCCTTATGGATTTTTATTTTCTCAGTAAGCCTGGGATAGAGGAATAAAGTTTCTTTGGCTGCAAGACAGGTATAAGGCAGCTTTTCATTTGTGAAGCAGGTGTCCTGTTTAATTTTTAGAAATTTGTTAGGAAGAACAATTAAATTTATCTTTAGACTTTATTCCTAGGTTCGCCCTGAGGTTATGATTTAGAATCATGGTTATGGTTGTTTAGCATTTTTATAATGATGGAGCATGAACGAAAGTGGATGGAAAAACACTTCCATAAAGTGGTAAGTGCCTGAAGAGGCTCTTGGCTAATTGCAGCGTGTGTATAAGGAGACATCAATTAGTTTGGACCAGTCTCCAAAATGTTCCTCTGGAGATGAGGAACTTAAGTACTTGGAATCAGGGAGCCTGGGGCTGGGGGGCTGGGAGCCCCCATCATCACTCCTGCTGCCCCAGGGAGCTGCCTTGTGGCTTCCTGCCCCATCCCTCCCCAGACTGAGCTCCTACTTCAGTATGAGCCCCAAGGTGATGTGTTCTGAAGGATGAAGGTCAGCAGGATTAGACAGAAGGAAAAGATCAGCCGGGCGGACAATGTCCTTTTATTCCTAATAAAAAAAGTTTTTTTAAACCCTAAAAATGGCATTCGGCATTCATTCTTTCTCACTCCAGATAGTTTCTGGGTTGACCTTGCTCTGTCTGGCTCTGCCCCATTATATAGTCAGCAGTGAGTGCACTCTGGGGAGGAGAGCCATAATAATGGGGAAAGACATGGTTTTCTTCTCATGACGGTTAATGGAGGTTGGAGACTCAGACGTGTGTCTAGGTCACGGTAGGACATGGCAGGTCGCAGGACAGAGTCCATGTGGGAGGCTTCTAGAACAGGAGAGAAAGGTTGAATCTGATTGCTGAGGTTGGGAATTGATATTTATTTGAGAGAGGAAGTTCTGGCCATAGAATCTGATAGAGTAGGGAAAAGACTAGGAAAGCCAGAACTGAGTTCAGCATTAAAATCTCTAATGCATTTTAAAGCCAGAGTAGTTAAATGTTAATTAATCTTCCAAATTAGAATAGTAATTGCATTTAATATGAGCAGGGAAAGGAAGGATTATTCAGGAATTTGTTTATTGGACAGTGGAGAATTGCTGTAATTTTGTTTGTTTGGTGGTGGGGGAGCTTTTCCTTGATGGCTTAATTGTACAATGTTATTTTTAAATCCTTTCTCAGATTAGCTCAAAAGTTCCTGTGTACTTTTCTTAAAAATCATAATAGTGAGGGTGAACATCGCTGTTTATACTCAAGGCCATTGCTCCCAAAACAACGAAAATTGGGACTTATCCTTAAAGAGACTAGGAGCCTTTAGTCTGTCATTGTTATGAATGGTTCACTAAAAGGCCCTTGCACATTCTCAACAGCCTCCTTTTGGACATGACGTTGGAATTTGCTTGCGACTCAACCACTCTTCTTAGGTGAAGACCCGTATTTCTGACCACAATGGAGCCTTGAACAATGCGGGGAGTGAGGGGTGCCCACCACTGCACAGCTGAAAATCCGAGTATAACTTTTGACTCCCTAAAAATTTAACTAATAGCCTATGGTTGGCTGGAAGCCTTCCCGATAACTTGCACAGTGAATAAACACATATTTTGTAATATGTGTTATATACTGTATTCCTATAGCAAAGTAAGCTGATAGAGAAAAATGTTACTAAAATCATAAGGAGAAGATACATTGATGATACTGTATTTATCAGGGAAAGAAATCTGCATTGTAGGAAGACCTGAGCTGTTCAAACTCATGTTGTACAAGGTCAGGGGTATTGAAATTTCTACCTTGACTTCCCACAGGCACCTCCACCTGATGTGTTAAACAGAGTATTTTCCGAACCCTGAATTGCCTTTATTTTTTTATTTTTATTTTTTAAAGATTTTATTTTAAAGGTTTATTTATTTATTTATTTATTTTTATTTATTTATTTATTTATTTATTTATTTATTTATTTATTTATTTATTAGAGACACAGAGAGAGAGGCAGAGACAGCGGCAGAGGGAGAAGCAGGCTCCCTGTGGGCAGCCCGATGCAGAACTTGATCCCAGGATACCGGGATCACGACCTGAGCCAAAGACAGATGCTCAACCACTGAGCCACCCAGGCATACCCTGGATTGCCTTTATTTACAAGTTTTCCCGACATATTCCCTGGCTCAGGGTACCATTAGGCCAGGACCCTGGGGTAATCCATGTGTGTGGGCAGGGGTTTGAGGGAGTGTGTACAGTTTCGGCTAGCCTGCAGTGAGAATTCAGGAGATGAGCAGTCCCTGCCTCTTCCATGGAAAGGAGGTCTATGCAGAATAGCCTCCAAATTAAAAAACCCAAGGAGCCCAAAAACCAAAAGGAAAAAGGCTGACAAGTCCACTTTGAGGAGAAATGGTTTATTATGGGGACTTTAGGACAGAGGCATGTCTTGGGTGACCCCACCTCCTGCAAGACATTCTTTTGTGGCCTTGGAGGCTGGGAGCACAGGTGGTGGGGTAAGGGAGCTACCTGGAGGAGATGTTAGGGACTCATAGTCGTGATATCTCCAGTGCAGATGGAGGACATTGTGCCTCAACGGTGTGCTTGAGGGGGTGTGGTCAGACCAATGGGCAGGGGGCTGGGCTCAGGAAGGCTTCAGATCACAGAGCGGTCACAATGGCGATTTATCCAAGATCGCAACTGTCTGCTTCCTGCACTACTCATTACTTTCTAATCCCTTTCACGTTACCCTTTCCATTGTTTTAATCCTGGTAACTTTAGAGGCAACCTAGATTTTCCATGCTCCCCACTCTCCCCGTACCCAGCCATGACCAACTGGCATTGATTCTCCCTTCTCAAAATCTCTTGAATCTGGCCTTCCTCACTGTTCCTGACTGACGCTCCTTATTTTCCACACAGACTACCGCAGCCTTCTAGATGGTCCCCTGAGCTCCTTCTTTGTCAGTCCTTCACAGTTCTGCCAGCCTCGTGTCCTTAAAAGACAAAAACTATTCTGATGAGATTCCTTCGGAAGCTTATCACTCTCATGGCCTCTCTTCCAGCCCCATCTTCCACCAGCCTATTGTATGCATGGTGTCCAGCACCACCAGATACCCTAATTTTTGGAGATTCTTCTCTTTATACCAAAAATTTTAGAGAATGTTTTAGAGTTTCTTGATTGCATGAGCCTTTTCCATGTCCCTCTGTGTGTATGCCTAGAATACCTTCCCGGTTCCCGTCAGCTTTGTTCTCCTGAAGACTCCCTGTGCTCTCATCTCTTCTGTAGAATCTGGTCCATGAACAATTTCAGAGCCAGGATTGTCCTCTTTATTGCCTTATTCATCCTGGTGAGCTCATCATCCAGGTCAATTTCAAACATGTAGTGAGCTCTCTGTGAAGTTTGATGAGAGAATGACTGAATTTTTAAAAACATTGTATGATTTTTTTTCCAGCTGTGCTTTTGCTTGAATTTGAACATTGACGTTATTCATGATATTTCTTATTGAAGGTTACCTTGATGAAATCAGATTGCTAATCAAATGTCTCCTAGTGACATAGAGGTGAACTGGGTCTGCCTGCACCTGCCACCCCAGTAAGGCAAAGTAGATGTATAGCCATGTAAGTAGATGCATTTTATTCAAATTCAAGGCAAAGTAATAGGTTAGAGACAAGACTGCTTACTTGAGTTAATAAATCAGTATCAGTGCTCAGGTGCAATATATGGCTCTGTGTGGGGAAAACTGGAAAATTTATCTTGTTATAATTTAATTAAAAAACAAACCACAACATGGGTGAATGGCCTCTGAAATGGTGCACTGCGCTGCTGAGATAGCAGCCTGAAGAAGATGCCACTAAAAAACAAAGGCTATTAAAACCAGAGTTGATGAATTTTCCTCACTTTATAATGTGAAATTATTCTTTGTGTAGTACTGTCTATATGCTATTGGATTTTCCATTATTAGAGGATTTAAAAGCCACTTTGGACTAAAGATTATTTACATTTCTAATTTCTCACATTAAATGATGGAGCTTAACTTTAAGTTGTGGCCCCGCACAAACAAAATTGTACAAAGACTGCATGCTCAGCCTCCTGAGGTTCTCCCCTGTTCACACACAGATTCAGGCCACTCACTCTGCTCTGTCCATTTATTTTTTCTTGAGCTCTATTTTCTTAGACTTTAACTTGTGAAAATATCCCAATATTTGGAGATTCTTCTCTTTCCCTGAGCATCCAGTTACCTGCCCGAAGGACAAGGAGCTACATAGAGACACACATACAACATTGGCACATTTCTTTAAAAAATTAACTTTTCATCCATGTACAGAAGAGTGTTCAGATCACAAGGACACACCTTGATGAATCTTTACAAGTTGAGCAGACCTGTGTGACCGGCAGCTGGATTAAGAGATAGAACATTGCCTGTGTAAGGTTTTCTTTTCTTCTTGACACCAAGTACCTGGTGTCTTTTCCAATACCATTTCACCAGCACCAACTAGGTGTCCTACAATTGGGTCCAATTCCAGCACTACCTATCAGAGTAGTGACAGACTCCATAGATTTAAGGGCTCCATCCCAAAAGACAGCACTCAGTTGAGATGCCAGTTGCAAGGTTATTAGATCTCACTTCTGTCCTACTTGGCTACAAAATCAAGGATGTTGAAACTTGCCTCACTCATGGACCTCAGAAAAGTTCTTTATATCCTTTTTTTTTTTTTTTTTTTTGTATATTCTATCAGATCTTGGAGGTTCTATTTATTAGGAGGAGTATCCTTTTTTGTTTGCCAAGACTCTTTTAAAAATTGGAATGGGTTTTAAATCCTATCAGATGACTTTTCTGTTCCTATTGAAAGATTTTTATGATTCCCTCCCCCTTTGTTCTTTATGATGTGAATTAAATTGATTTTTGGATACCAAACTTAATTGGCATTTTTGGATTAAATCCAATTTGGCCGTGATATTTTGTCCTTCTGATATCTCACTGCTGCAATCACCTAGGCCTGGAGTTTTCTTTAGGTGAAGGTTTTAAATTTCAGATTTGACCCCCCAGATCATGACCTGAGCTGAAGGTCATGCTTAACTAAGCCACCCAGGGACCTCTCAGACTTGATTTCTTTAATAGCTATAGGGATATTTATGTTTTTTTTTTTTTTAATCTTTTCCAGTGTCCATTTTGGTAAATATGTTTTAAAAGTTCACTTAAAATTTGCTAGTGCAAAGCTATTCCTTATATCTTCTTTAAAAAGGTCTATAGGGTCTATACTAATGTACTATTTTTCATTTCCCCATATTGGTAATTTTGCTTTTTTTCATTATAAGTCTTGATAATTAATAATCCATCAATTTTTTTTGGTCTTTCAAAATAACTAATTTTGACTTTGTTCATCTTTCTGTATTACCTGTTTTATTTTTCACTGAATTCTGCCCTCATATCTATTCTTCCCCCTCTTTGACTTTCTTTGAACGTGACTTGTTCTTTTTCTAACTTCCTGAGATGTTTATTTAGAACATAGATTTGGGGCAGCCCAAGTGACTCAGCCGTTTAGCGCTGCCTTCAGGCCAGGGCGTGATCCTGGAGTCCCAGGTCAGGCTCCCTGCATGGAGCCTGCTTCTCCCTCTGCCTGTGTCTCTGCCTCTCTCTCTCTGTCTCTCATGAATAAATAAAATCTTAAAAAGAAATGGAACATAGATTTTTCAATCCTTCTTTTTCTAATATATACACACAAGCCTATAAATTTCCCTCTAACCACAGCTTTAGCTGTATACATGTTTGATTTGTCTTATTTTCATTATTTATACAATTGTTTTCATATTTCCATTGCCATTTTGTCTTTGATATAGGGTTATTTAAAGTACTATGACTTAATTTCAAAACCTCATTTTTTGATTTTCCAGTTATCCTATTTTGATTTTGAGCCTAATTCCATTGTGATAAAAGAACATACTTAAATAAATGAACCTCTTTAAATTGTCGAGACATGCTTTGTGGCTTGGCATAGGATTAAATTTAACAATTGCAGAGGTATTGAAAATGTTTGTGCACCATCACTGCTGAGTGCCATGTCCTGTGTTTCAGTTAGGTCAACTTTCTTAATTTTGCATTTTGGCTTTGGGATGGTTCCGGACTCTTCTCTTTACCATCTGCTTTTCCCTTTTTTGCTCCTTCAGTCCTTTTGCTCTTTTGTTTGCTTTCCCCACAGCTTCCTCTTTTGGCCTAACTGTATTTGAATTCACCTATGTTTTCTCATTGTTTCTCTTGGCTCAGACCTGTCTTCTGACTAAGATTCTTGTTTCTATTATTGCCCCTTACCACTTGGATTCTGTGGCTTTGATCAGTAGGCCAGCAGGGCAATCTGCCCTTCCTTTAGATTCTGTATGTTAAAGATGCTGATCAGATGGCTCTCAGCAGACATTTGCGGAGCACAGGTTATGGGATTTCAGAAATATTGGACATAGTCCAATATTGCCCTCAAGGGTGTGTGATATGGTTGGAATCAGGACCCCCACATACAACGAATACAAGGATGTATTTAATAAAAATGGTGTGAGTAGAAAGTAGTGAATGGAGTAGTAGGAAGAAGGCAGTCATTATGGGCTGGAATGGCTTTATAGACAGCCTGGGATTTGTTCTGAAAAAAAAAAGGGCGGGGGGTGGGGGGGGAAACAGGGCTGTGAACCACAGGGAATTTGCGTGAGTAAAAATCCAGAGGCAGGAAAACCTCACAACTCTGTGTTTGTATTTCATAGATCACACTAGTTAGAGGGAACAATACCAGTTAGCAGAATTACAGTAACCTTGTCCAAAGAGGTAGATTGAGGTCAGATCACAAAGGGCATTTAGATGTCATCCTACAGGTGTGCAGGGATGGTGTTGGAGATTATGATATGTGTACAGTGGTCTGATGTGCAGAGAGTAGTGTTTTTAGGGAGAATGATATCTGATTGCTGTGACAGAATGAAATTGACAGTTTAGAAAGACCTTGGAAAAATTATTTGATTATTTGATTTGAAATGATAATGTACATAGCAAGACGGTAACAGATTAATAGGGCAAGGGATAAGATGGATTCAGTGATAATTCAAGAAATCCAGCCTAGATTTTTAAGAGACTGGAGGTGCTACTGACAGGAATAGGGACGAAACGATGTGGAGCAGAATTTAGACACAAAGATGGTGCCCAAGACCAAAGAGTTGGAAGCAGTGTTGTTACAGGGAAGATTGGCTTAGGTGGGCCGTGAGAGTGAAGAGTGTGGGTGTTGACACAGGTGTTGGGAGGCAGTGAAGATGGTAGATGGAAGGACCTCACCTAGACTTCTCTTGAAGATAGTATAGTCTTGAGAGATCTGTGATGACTTTGTGTTTAGCCACACGAGCTATGGAAGCCAACATAACCCAATACTGCTGTCCACGTTCCACATTCTCTAAAGTAACAGACTGAAACCAGTTAGCAGTAATTGTTGCAGTAAGTAGTAAGGGGGAAAAGTAATAGTAATAAATAATAGTGATGAGGGAAAAGCACAGCCCTCCTAAAACCACAAGCGAATTTCATTTGTGATCATTTGGGGTTCTGTTTTAAAGGAATAATCTATTCTGCATGTATCCTCCCCTTCTGAAGGTTCCCGTTTTGCCACAATAAAGACAGTTTGCTACAGAAACAAGGCAAAATCCTAAATTCTAATTAGCCAGTGCTATCAGAGATTAATAACACTTTAGATCTGCTGCAAGCGACTTCACATTTGAGCCTCTTCCTGTGTATCACGGCAGTAATTTACAAATTTTAATAATAGATGTCCTCTTTGAGAAATTGCCTTTCCTTATGCTATGGGAGTTTTTATGATTAGAACTATACTTCTTTCCTTGCAGTTGTTTTTCAGGCATTTATGTTACCATTTCTGCTTATCAGTAATGGTTCAAAAATTTTCTAACACAGAGCAATTAATATCTGTCAGTAGAAATAAATTACATTTTTCATCGCTTGTGACACGCTCTCAAATGCTGTTTGAAAATGCCATAATTATGCATCATCATGCTATGTAATTTTGGTGCCTGATGTATTAGTGCTTTAGTGGTATGATTTATATTTTCTGTGTTTTTTTTTTGTTGTTTTTGTTTTTTTTGGGTATTTTTAGTGTCGAATTAATAGGATGGGTGTAAGGATCGAGATGTATGTTGGGAAATGACATTTTGCAGAATACTTTGTGTTATTTCCCTTCTACTAATGTGTTCTTTTTTTTCAGTTGTTCACATATTTTACATATTTAGTGTATGCAAATTATGCATGTTAAGATTGTACCACTGATAGCTTTTGCCCTACAGCACTAGAAGGTGTAATATGCTTTCAGAAATTCAATGCATAGAGTGTATGCATGTTCAGAATATGTCTTTTATTGCCCTAAGAAGGAAGGATGTAATATTTGTAAAATTATGACCTCTCTAGGGTCCCTTTGGTCTTTTGAGTACAGTGGGGCAACTCTGGTGCTGTACCTTACAATTACTGGCAACAGACAAGGGCTGTGGTTCAGACCACTCTCTGCTTACCCTTGGCCTGTTCTCTCCATTGGCCCCATAACCTGGACTTGATGATCTGATTTTGATCTCTTTGCTTTTGGTTACCAGTCTTCACTCACCTGTGATCTAATGAACTCCAACCTGCCTGGGGGTTCTTGCCAGTGTTTTCCACCACTTGCCCCTCAGCTCTTACTGCATCAAGTGAGAGATTATCAGGAAAGTAAGATCAAGAGGATGGGGGTAGAGTCTACCCAGGAACAGGGGTGAAAACTTGGCAAATCACACATGACTTGACCTCTCAAATTACACTTTGCTCAGAGCATAGACCACTGTTGTCATCAGGGATGAACAAACAAGCCCGCTACTGCCTTCGCTTATTGCTACATGTGGCCATTCTCAAAGTGAGTAAGGAGAGTCAGAATATCTAACCCCAAAAGATGCACTATTTGAGCTAAAGGCAATTGAGAAATAGCAGTTGCCAGAGGAACTCATTGCCCTTTACCTTTCTGCCAAAAGCAGAGTGTACATGTCCATTTGTAAAAGCGTCCCTTTATCCCACATCAGGGAGAGGAGAGCTCGTACTCATTAGAGAGGGCACTGACCTGAGACTGCATGAATGAACCTCGCTCAAATAACCCATACCTTCCATTCATTTCCTCCATATATTTACCTTCTCACAGTTGACCACTCCTGCTTTTCCTATGTCTGCCTACTTCTCCACAAATTATCACTCTTCGTTAAAATGGTATAGAAGCCCCCAGACCTAAACACTTTTTTGGGGGTTTTCACTTCCTTTCTGTGAAGCCCCTGTGTACATGTAGAATAAAGTTTTTATCCTGTTAATCTTTCTTTTTTTTTTTTTTTTTTTTTAAATTTTTTTTATTTATGATAGTCAGAGAGAGAGAGAGAGAGAGAGAGGCAGAGACACAGGCAGAGGGAGAAGCAGGCTCCATGCACTGGGAGCCCGACGTGGGATTCGATCCCGGGTCTCCAGGATCGCGCCCTGGGCTAAAGGCAGGCGCTAAACCGCTGCACCACCCAGGGATCCCTCCTGTTAATCTTTCATCAGCTTAATTGACACACCCCCATCACTAAGCCTTAGAGGATGGAACAGAAGCTACTTTTCCTCCTCAACGTATTTCATCCTGTTAGACTGTAATCAGTGATTCCATTATGAAAACAGAAAAGAAGACCTTTAATTCTTAAATTTAAAGAATATTGCAACCTAAACATGTAAGTAAATAAAGGGAAATGGGGTTGGGGCGGGGGTCGACGAGAGTAACTCATTCAAACAAGTCCACATGGAATATTTACTCTCGAGCACTGATCAAGGGGTATGATAGTCCTGAATTACAACAAAGGCTGTCTTCACTGTGCATCCCTTAACATTTTTGTTTTTTTAACTTAACACTTTTGGTTGGGCTTATTTAGGTTTGGATAAAAGACAAACCAGGAATACGGTGATAAAAACCTAAAACACAGGCATTTTAGAACAAGCACATCCACACCTTCTCTTGAGACTTTGAAATTATTCCTCCAGGAAAGGCCCCATTACTGTGCGTCTCAGCAGCATCGCTGTGAGCAAAGCTGGGCTTCACTGTTAGAAAATTTTAGAAGAGAAGCTGTATTAAATTTCTCAGTTGAATAAGGAAAAGTATCGTAGTGAATAAAGAATTGTCTTCCTACATGAAACTCAAACCATCAGATCCCTTAAGTAGAATTTTAGGAATTTATACCATTAAATAGGTTTTCACAAGTCAGACATCTCCACAGAGCTGTGATTGTCGTATATTTTTAATTATGGAGGCATTGAAAGCAATCAGCTCACATTAACTTTCCTCTAAATAGAATCATAAAGCAGCCTTTCACTGCCAATTCCTTTGTGTAGGGGGTCACCAAGTATTCTTAAGTGAGTCACTTTAGAATGAATGGCTCATTGTAGGATTGAGTTTTATTATATTGAATAAAGAATAACAGAAATCTAAGTAGAAAGGACCTCTGAGATTCTGGTCACTTCATTTCACACCTTTCCCTCTAAGAACAAGTACCTAAAATGATTTAGTGCCGCAAAGAAACTGAAGCTGTTCATGGATGGCGCGCACTGGTAATTGGCATTTGAAGTTTTAAAGGAATAAGGGCATTAGGTTAATTGACACAACGTGAAGACAGATGCTTTATATTTTCAAACATCTTATGAGTTATTCGCTGGTGAGCTCCCATCTTAATTTAATATTTCTGCAGAAGTTCATACGTTGAAAATGTGTATCATGATTTTTATTTGTTGTGCCTCTTCTGTAAGGTGGGTTGGCATATCTTTCTATATTGAATGAGTCATCAGCAGGTGGAGTATCTGGCACATAGTTGTCTGCCTCTGATAGAATGGGAGAAGCAAAAATTAAAATTTACTTCTTAGTTTCTTAATATTCCAAAAGTCACGGTGACCTTTGCTTAATTACAGCTGTCCTGCCACTTAGACTGGTTTTAGCAAGTTGTACCTAAAAATAATGCCTACCATAGATGAAGGGCTTCTTGTGTATCTGGTATGATGCTAAGGTTTTTTTTGTATTTTTTTGTATATTTTTTTATTGGAGTTCTATTTGCCAACATACAGTATAACACCTAGTGCTCATCCCATCAAGTGACCCCATCAGTACCCGTCACCCAGTCACCCTGTCCCCCCGCCCACTTCCATTTACCCCTTGTTCATTTCCCAGAGTTAGGAGTCTCTCATGTTCTATCACCCTCTCTGATTTTTCTCATTCATTTTCTCTCCTTTCCCCTTCAATCCCTTTCACTATTTCTTATATTCCCCTCATGAATGAAACCATATGATGATTGTCCTTTTCTGATTGGCTTACTTCACTCAGCATAATACCCTCCAGTTCTATCTACGTTGAAGCAAATGCTGGGTATTTGTCGTTTCTAATGGCTGAGTTTATATTCCATTGTTTATATAGACCACATCTTCTTTATCCATTCATCTTTCGATGGACACCGAGGCTCCTTCCGCAGTTTGGCTATTGTGGACATTGCTGCTATAAACATTGGGGTGCAGGTGTCTTGGCTTTTCACTGCATCTATATCTTTGGGATAAATCCCCAGTAGTTGATGCTAACTTCTTTATACGTGTTGTATAATTTAATTTTCATGACAGTATCATGAGGCAGCTACTCTCTCAGTTTCAGAGATGAGAAATCTGAGGCTTGGAGTTCAGAGAATGTAACTTCTGTATGAAGCCCCAGGTCTGGTGAGTGAGAGGGTTGGTGCTTGAATCTGAGGCCCTGCTCCCTAGAGCTGTTATCATGCCATGTCTTTGCGGAACAAAGGATGGCTACGTTTCTTGAGCAGCTACTTAATGCTGGCGTTTGACGAAGCACTTTAACAACATATTTTCATTGAATCCCTCCAACAGCCAAAGGCATTTTATTTCCAGTCTACCAATGGGGAAAGTTCAAGAACATACTTAAGCTGTTAAGGGACAGAGCTGAGTTTCACATCAGATCACTCTGGCTCCGAAGCCCGAAGCCCGTTGCTATACCTGTATTCCCAGCTGTCCCCATGGAAACCAGTTCCCCTTCGTGTCTGTCATACTGAACGTAGCCAGTCCTTAATTGAATGGAAGATAGTACAGCATATATCTGAGTGACTGAGCAGTTTATATGAAAACTTTATAGCTTTCTCCCTCCTCTTTCCAGGATCTGTTCCCCTTCTTGATCACACCACATCTTTCCCGTACTCATCTTTGGGTGACTAGACCCTCCAATCCATCTCTTGTTCCCTCCTCCCCAGTACAATTACATGTTGTAAAGACCACAGTAAGCCCCTTTGCACCAAGTTACAAGTAATAGTGCCTTAATATTTAGCTCTTCCTAGAGTGATGGGCAATTTGCAGGGTTAATTTTCCAGGAATTCCAGGTAGTAGACACTGGCTGGAAAAAGATTTTTCATGTGGTTTTCTTGGGATCCTTTAAAACATAATAGAAGCTGACTCTCTTTACACATATATGAAGACCAGTTGTCATTTCCTTTGGGGTTATCTTTTTCTGTGGGGACACTCTTCAGATTTTATAACGAAAGCCAGTGAGAGAATGGGACCTATTTCATGGTAGTTCCCGTTACCTTAAATTGTACATGTGCCATGAAGTGAGAGGAAGCATGTATATGGATAAAGGAAAGATAAGAAGATGTGGTCTATATATACAATGGAATATTACTCAGCCATTAGAAAGGACGAATACCCATCATTTGCTTCAAAGTGGATGGAACTGGAGGGGATTATGCTGAGTGAAGTAAGTCAATCGGAGAAGGACAATCATCACATGGTTTCACTCATATGGGGAATATAAGAAATAGTGAAAGGGATTATAAGGGAAAGAAGGGAAAATGAGTGGGAAAAATTAGAGAGGGAGACAAAACATGAGAGACTCCTAACTCTGGGAAACAAATAAAGGATAGTGGAAGGGGAGGTGGGCAGAGGGATGGGGTAACTGGGTGACAGGCACTGAGGGGGGCACTTGATGGGATGAGTATTGGGTGTTATACTGTATGTTGGCAAATCAAATTTCAATAAAATAAAAAAACAAAACAAGCTTCCAAAACTGGCTCTTTCCCATTTTCCGAAGTCAAGACTTCTCATCGCTTATCTAAGACATGCATAGCTTATAGTCAGGTTCATTGAGGGAATGCCTGTTAATTGGCATGTAATTTAAATAGGGTAGGGAGTTTATTTTCTCTAAAATTTCACCACTAAACATCTAGTCATTTAGAATAATACATTTTTAAAGAAATGTAAATAATCTTTGGAAGCATAAGCCTATAATTTCCTGACAAAACTATCTTATGGGAAAATATTCAACTTGGTTTCTTGGTGGAATTTCATCTCTCATGATTTTTACTCTTTTTGTCTGTGTTGTGTTCTGGTGGTTTCTTTAGATCTGCCTTTCAGATCATTAGTGCTCTCTTCAGCTGAGAAAACTTGCTTAGTCTGTTTGGTATTTAATCTGTCTATTGAGTTGTTAATTTCAACGACATTGGTTTTCCTTTCTAGGTCTGTCTGATCCTTTTCCAGATCTGCCACTTTTTTATGTATACTTTTCTTTGAGCATTGTTTCCATTTTCTTTTATTTCTCTAACCATTTTAAGGTGCTTTAAAAAACATCATTAGGAAACAAAACAAAACAAAACAAACAAACAAAAAACATCATTAGGGAGCATCTGGGTGGCTCAGCGGTTGAGTATCTGGCTTCAGCTCAGGGCATGATCCTGGGGTCCGGGGATTGAGTCCTGCATCGGGCTCCTCATGGGGAGTCTGCTTTTCCCTCTGCCTATGTCTCTGCCTCTCTCTGTGTGTCTCTCATGAAGAAATAAATAAAATCTTAAAAAAAAAAAAAAACCACACACAAACAAACATCATTATTTGAAAAAGGATATACCATTTGGCCTAGTCATTCTATCTTCTGCAAACTGCTTCTATACATAAATTAGCACATGTCCCAAAGATACATGTGTTTGAGAATATTCAGTTGGGTATTTTGAGGATGGTCAAAAGAGTGTACATGCACTTCTAAATACTTTCTTCTAAAATTGCTGATTATCTCCTGCCTTTGGGAGTGCCAATTCTCTGTTTGTTGTGTCTACTGACTCTCTTTCATGGTGGTGAGTTTATAAATTTTGGTTTGTAAATTTTCATGGTGGATTGATCTTCATTGGGCAGTTTGTTCTTCTAAGATGGTCCCGTGTGCCTGGGGTTGAGGAAGCCACCCTTGACAGTGTTTTGTGTTCTGCATTTGCTTTTGCAGAGGCCGTGGATGCCGTCCTGGTTATGGACCAGTTTTAGGGTTAATTTCTTGGCTGGAGATTTCTTCAGCTACTTGAATAGTATACATTTAGATCTTTGTAGGCTTTTGCATACTACATGGTTGAAGTTCTAATTTCTCAAGGACCTCGGGGGGATGCCTGACTTTCTTGCTGCTCTCTGGTCTAGTGCACAGCTTAAATTCCACTTCTCAGAGATGGGGAAATCCCTGGAATGATTCTTGTTTTGTGTTAGAGTCTAATTCCAGCCCTCCCACCTTGGGGATGTTAAACTCCTAGTTCCCGGCTGCTAGAGCCAAGTTCTCCGTCCATCTTCCCTTGAAGCACAGAGACAGCTTTCTTTATTTACCTGGGAACTGCCCTTTCTTCAGAGCTCAGTTATGATGAAAACTTCCAGGTACCATATTATCTGCAGTCTTCTGTGTTTGTAGCAGGAGAGAGCCTGTGTCCCAGCCCTTGACGCCCCCCCATCATGTTACTCTATCTTCCAGACACCTAGATTTGCACTGGAGGGTTTTGTCATCTGAGTTTGCGGATAGATGAAAGACTGCCCTGGGACCCCAGCACTGCCAGCAGAGGGGGGTGGGGTGAGGGCTGGGCACCCAGAGGAGAGGTGATGGAGAAGGGGCAGGGGATGGAGACATGGTGTAGACCAGGGAGGAAAAGTGGGTGAAGGCACAGAAAGGGAGGCTGGAAGGCAGGGGACACCAGCTTCCTGCTCTTGCTTGGGGGCGCCCCTGCCCTCACCCTGCAGATGCACAATCTGTACTTCTCACTGACCCCGGTGACATTTACTCAGCCAGAGCAAATGAAGGAGAATCCAGGGCGGCAAAGGCAGTCATGTCCTGAAAGGTCAGGGTGATTTCTGATCATCTCAGGTGATTTTAGGGTGGGTATGTCTGCTGCTTTTCCCACCACCCCTGCTTCATTTTTAAACCAATCTCACGTACTGCTTTTTTTTTTTTTTTTAAGAGAAGTCTTTTTATGAGGCTTCTCGATTCCAAGTTATTCTGCACCTATTTGTTCTATTGGACCCATTAGAAGCAAATGCAGGCAGCGTCCCCATTTCTGGATTTTCCCTCAGTGATGTTAGGAGCAGAAGGAAATTTTAATTGTTAGCAGCAGCAGGATCTACTAATTCCTTCTGAAGTCTTCTGGATTTTAGTTTCTGGATGGAGAATGTTCTGCTTATGGCTGCTGTTTGCTGCTGGAGCAGAAACTGTGGCTGACTGTTGTTCAAACATCCATTGGATGCTACTGTTATGTGTTGATTGGAGGTGAGTTCTCTTCCATAGGAGGCATGCGGTATGCCCTATTCATGTTCATCCTAGGGTGAATCCTGCAATGGAAAACAGGCATCGTAAAAAAGGGAAGGGGGCACCTAGGTGGTTCAGTGGTTAAGTGTTTCCCTTTGGCTCGTGTTGTGATCCCAGGGTCCTGGGATTGAGTCTCACATTGGGCTCCCTACAGGGAGCCTGTTTCTCCCTCTGCCTGTGTCTCTGCTTCTCTCTCTCTCTTTCTCTCTCTCTCAGTGTCTCTCATGAATAAATAAATAAAATCTTTAAAAAGAAGAAAGAAAAGAAAGAAAGAAGGAAAAAGAAAGAAAAAAGAAAGAAAGAAAGGAAAGAAAGAAAGAAAGAAAGAAAGAAAGAAAGAAAGAAAGAAAGAAAGAAAGGAGAAAGAAAAAAGTAGGCATTATGACCGGATGTGAAATGTTAACCCAAGTTATGAAGCAAGTGGGGAGGACAAACTGGGTTTTTCTTTAGACTCTTGTCCATTTGTCTCTGTGCTGATGTCTCTTTGCTGCCGGCTCAGCCCGCCCCCATCACTCACCCCTCCCTGTGGCTGCCTCTCTCTGCTGAGCTGGTCCTGCAACCAGACTCACCTTTGAAGTTAGAGTACCCGTCACACGGGATCCCCACTGCATGCAGAATCAGTCATACAGGAACCACAGCTCGGCCTGGGTCTTCCTTCCCGATAGGCCCCCATCCCCATGTCCTCTGTGGCCCCTGGCAGCAACAGACAGGAGGGCTTTTGTCATCCTCTTAACAATGATAGTGATCATAGGACAAAAAATAGCAACTGTAATAATACAATAACCCACACTTGCCAGGTCCTGATACACCCAGGAGGTGGGACTCCTACTAGCCTCATCTGACAGGTGAAGAAACGGGGGTGGCTTCAGTAAAGTCAGCTTTGGTAAGGATCACACTATTAGAAGAAGAGTTAGATGCAGTCCATTTGCCTCTCCAGACGTGTATGGCTCTCCCCTTGCAGCCTGGCTTTGGTCCAGGTCACTCGGCTGCTCTGCAGGTGGAGCAGCCTCTTTCTCCCTTTGTCCAGACAAGGAACTCATGGGTGTTCGCTGCTCTGATCCTCTCTCTGCTCTGTGTTTGATGGGTGAGAGGCTCAGCTTCTTTCTGAACCTGGATGTGTCTTTCTAATTTTTCTCCTCTGTTTTCTCTCATTGCAAATTGTGTTTGGAGAGAGGGGATACCTCAGAGGACAGACTTCCAGAATGTCTTGACTGGAAGGGTCTGGTTCCTTCTCGGTGGCAAATTTTCCTTCCTTCCTTCCTTCCTTCCTTCCTTCCTTCCTTCCTTCCTTCCTTCCTTCCTTCCTTCCTTCCTTCCTTCCTTCCTTCTGCATTATCCACTGTCTGCCTCCATCAGGCTCCACGCTGGGTGGACAGAGTGTGGTGTTTGTCTTCAGGGAGCTCAGGTCTCCTGTGAGGAATTTGATGTGGCTTCTGTGCTGTGGTCAGGTTTGTAACACAGACTTGACTCTTTCTCGGGGTGGGTGAGGGTGGATTAAGGGCAGGGAAAGCTCAGGGAAGACTCTGGAACAGAGGTTGCAATAAACCTCCTCCAGGTAGTCAAACAGGGGGAGACCTGTTCTAGGCAGAGCCAGCATATGCCCAGGCTCGGAGGTGTGGGTGACCATGGTGAGCCAGGAGTAGGCCAGGAAGACACCATGTAAGGAAGTGGATCTGCCCGGAGCTGGGAAAGGAGCCCAGGCAGAGAATTTAGAGGGCCCTGGGGACCTGGCTAAGGAGTCCAGATTTTCTTTTGTGGATGTTATAGGTGCCAAGAAATAATCACAAACCAGGAATTTACTATTTGGGTCATTTCTTTTTGAAGAGATTGTATTCTCCATTTGTACAGCTACTAAAATAGGAAATATACTCATATATCCTGATCTCCTTTAGGAATAAGACATGAAAATATAGAAAGACAAAAAGTAAACAGTCACAAGTTAGAAGAACTTTGAGGAGCATGGCCTATTTAAACATGCTCTTTTGAGATTGCTCCCTGAGTGCTTTGTAGGTCTTTAAAAACACTGCCAGAAGATATTTAAATATCTTCCCTAGTGAACTTTTCATGAGTATGGAAGAGCAGTTTTTTGTTTGTTCGCTCATTCTAGAGTTTTTGCAGTTGGGGCATATTTGAGAAATTATTTTAAAATCCCAGGAAATATATGTATTTTAAAGATATGGTTCACTGCTTATTTTTTTTTTCTCTAAGCCTTTTAGTTCTCACTTCTTCCTTGAAACTTTCCTGTGTAAATACAAGGGAAGCTGGTGATTGTACCATTTTTATTTTTTAAGATTTATTTCCTTATTTTAGAGTGAGCAAGCAAGAGAGACACAGAGGGTGAGACAGAAGGCATGCGAGTTTGGAGGGAGGGGCAGAGGGAGACAGTGAGGGAGAGAAAATCCCAAGCAGACTCCCCGCTGAACACAGAGCCAGACCTGGGGCTCACTCTCAGGACCCTGAGTCACGACCTGAGCCAAAATGGAGAGTCGACCGCCCAACTGACTGAGCCACCCAGGCACCCCAGTGACTGTACCTTTTGTTGCGACCTCTAAATGAACCCTGATCTCCAGGCACAATCAAGGTTTAGATATGAAGATGTGAAATATATTTACAGAAACTGTCCTGTCCTCCAGGACACTCCATGTAGAGAATTCTAGCATTATAAATGTTTGGGACTCATGGTTCTTTTTCTTCTACTTGGTCATAATTTGGAAGGGCCTGTAAGAGAACTGCAAGATGCAACACACAGCCATTTTTTTTTTTCTTCTTCTTTAAATGCTCATGTTGGTTGGTTGTACCCTGTGCCTCACCGTAACAGGTCATTAAACTCTGTTTCTGGCCCCGGCTGCAGGTCGCAGGTCTTGTAATCCAGCGGTACAATTTCAGCCTGTACGCCGTTACAGGAATTGACAGGTACTTGAATCCCACAACCAGCAAAAAAAATGATTTCACCCAAGGAAGCATCTACAAATGACTTTCATTGTTGCTGGTTGTCTCGATAGCAGTTTTGGGCACTTTGTGAGCAGACATTTTGACTTTACACAAACAGTTGTGCACAAGTAGGAGCCCATTATCTTGTTATAATATTCAATTTCCTTCCCATTCTCTTAATTGAAATGAAGTCGCCCTGCTGCTTTTGGGCAGTGGAAGCTTTATGAATATTTTAAAGTCTCAGCTGCACAAGGGATTGATTCTTTGTTTTCTCAGCTTTATCTGGTACTTTCTCTGTGTGGGCTGTCTCTTGTTTCTGCCCACAGTTTGATGCTATTAACTGTGCGTGTTCTATCAGCCCAGCCTGTGTGTGATGGTGGAGCACTGATTAGCCTCTCTGGATTACTTTGATTTTGAAATTGACTAGTTCCCTCGTCTGTAAGTCATTTATTCCAAAATGGTCATCAAAATAATAACTGTAATGATTTTCCACGACGTAGGCCTGCTATGTGAATATAGCTCGTGGAAATTGCTAGGAAAGCAATGTGGCTGAATAGGCCTATTCTTACCTTGTCAACTAAATAATTTCATAAAAGTCCACCACTTTCAAATTTAGCCCAAAGCCCCCATGGAAAAAACTTTACAGTTCAATTAGCAGCAGATAAATTGCACGATGCCTGTAATCAGAAAAACTGGCATGAACTCAATGTGGAAATACTACCTCTAACCTCCTCCTGCTTCCTGATGTGTCCCTGGAAGCCACTGAGGATTCAAGATTGATAATTAATTTTTAGGGTGAATTGAAAGAAGTATTGTGACTATAATCAGGGCTGATTTTTAGCTGGTACTGATCATTGTGGTCAAAACCCACACTAGTTGTTTGTGATTTTTCTGCCTAGTCAGTACCACTGTTCATTTGTTCTAAAATACATGGACTTTTTAACTTGCAAATAATGCCACACATGATTTTTATGTGTATTTTTTAAAAGATATTTTATTTATTTATTTGAGAGAGAGCGTGAGAGAATGTAATTAGGGGAGGAGCAAGAGAGGAGGGAGAGGAGAAACTGACTCTGTGCTGAGCGTGGAGCCCTACATGGGGCTTGAGATCATGACCTGAGCCAAAACCCAGAGTCAGATGCTCAACTGCCTGAGCCACCCACGTGCCCCATTATCTTTATGTGTGTACGTGTGTGTGTTTGTGTGTGTTTAAGATTTTATTTATTTATTCATGAGAGACACACAGAGAGACAGAGACAGAGGCAGAGGGAGAAGGAGGCTCCATGCAGGAGCCTGATACGGGACTCGATCCCAGGACCCTGGGATCATGACCTGAGCCAAAGGCAGGGACTCAACCACTGAGCCACCCAGGTGCCCTCTTTATGTTTTTTTTTTAAACTACACTCCATCTATACCCAAATCTGTACTTATGTTGTTGTATACACCTGTATTTGCAGTTTTGCAGACCTGTTTACCCTGTTCTCTCCCCAACACCTACCCATCGCCTGTCACATTGTTAGTGATCAGCAGTGTTCTTAGTTGAACAAGTGGAAACACATCATCTCAGTGTCTTTTGTACATTGCATGCCAGCTTGGATTGGTAAAATAAACTTTTTATTTTATAGAATCATTTCATTATGTGCATTTTTTTTGTTCAAAGTGACTTTGAATATTGGAATAGGTTATTTCAATACAGAATTTTCAGCAGCATTGAAAAAAAGAATTCTAAAGACGAGGGCCATGCAGAGGACCTCGGGGATCGGGACCAGGGACACAGATGGCCACCACATTCTCGTTGTGTCATTCAGCTGTCCTCCTACCCCTCAACTTCATTTTTCCTTCTTGAACACAGACTTCTTTCACATGATGGGGACATGTTCATGGGCAGTTCCTGGATTGTCCAGGAACAAACATCAAAGCAAAGAGAGCTTTACCTTTTAACTCCAGGTTGAAAATTAAAACCACAGAAAAAAATTCTTGTTGGCCCAGCTCCATGTCCTATGTCCACCCCTTGGAAGTATGGCCAGGGAATAATGATTTATGAGTCACTGGGTCAACATGCCCCCTCAGTGTTCAGAGGGGTAATGCTTGTGACAAGAACAAAGGAGGGTTTTTTCTGAGCCAGGCAGCCACCCCAATGTGTGCCTACCACAGTCCTAGTGAATCAGGATTATAAATTTGTTGTCTGGAAGACAGAATCACCTGCACACCTTTGGGGAGCTCGAGGCCTCACAGGGCAGCCATTTCTGTTACTCTGAGCATGACTGGTCCCTCCCTATGTAGAAACACCATCCACTCCCTTGTAATCTCCACCGTTTGCTTCCGATGGACCCATCAGAAGGCCTCTTCTGTTTGATGACCCTTCAGATATTTGGAGATAGACATTGCCCTTCATCTTAGCCTTTTTTTTAGTCAACACATTCTTGATTCTTTTAGCTATTCCTCAGTGAGGAGGGTTTCTGGATCCCCCCCTATCCTGGAATTACATGCTACCTCTAAACTTTTGGGTGTGTCAGTGGCCACCTTCCTAGGAGATGCCTGGAACTGAGCGCAGATGCCCAGAATGTGGCTTGACTTTGCAGAACGTACTGTGGGGTGATTCTACCCTAGCATGATCAGTGGCTTTAGAAATCGAACGTTTTCGTTAAAGGAAACTTTATGCCAAGTTCACTGTGTATAATAAATTAAGGGGATCTTTTCTGGCTAAGGGAAGTTTCCTGGACACCTGCCCGTGTTTTCCTTCCTCATATACTCTGGTGGCCACTGAAGCATTTGAAGGAACCCTGAGGGTTGGGTGGCCTACATCCATCTGAAAAATGAATTGTTAGAAAATGTGTTGCGTATTTTTACGAAGGCCAAGTTTTCAGACTAGGTTTAGGTTATATATATTGAATTGAAGTGCTACTAAAATTTTTGTTTATTTTCACTTGAACAGCTGTCAGGTCATACCTTCTGCTCCCATAATGCAGGATCCCCATGTGTTTTATTAGGTTTAATTTTGTTGATCTGTATTTTGGACTGTCACAATCATTTTGGGGGTCTTGAATTATTTATTTATTTATTTATTTATTTATTTATTTATTTATTTATTGCTATCTTTTCTATCTTACCATAATCCGGGTGTTTGGTAGTGGGCTATCTGTATGGTATCCAATTATTTTAAGTTTATTGAAACAAATAAGGGCCAACGGGAGCACCTGTTCTTCCACTTGACACCCCTACAGGTGAGCATTTGGAGGAGGAGGAGAGTTCAAAGACATTCCTGAAACTAAGCCAACCATCTTCTGCCCCAGAACTTTCCATCTGGATCAGTGTCATCACCCGTACACCTGTCCCTGAAATCGAGGCGCAGTCTTGACTCTTCCTTCCTTCCCCTTAGCACACATTCCCACTTGATCACCATGTTCTGCTGATTTTACGGACTCTGTGTTGGGAAGGTGCCCCAATTTTCATCTCTCTCCCAGAATGCTTGTTCAGTTTCTGCTTTGCCTTCCACAGGCAGTATTGACCTCCTCACAGGGATCCTTCCTCCTGGCCTTTCCCCACTGCCTTCTGCAGTCATGTCCAGTGTGTCCCCACTCTGCAGCACAGCTCGGCTATGTGTGTGTGTCACGTACGGAAAATCCTCCCGTGGCTCCCTTGTCCTCTGCATAACAAAGCCCAAGGTCTTCACCATCACACTCAAGGTCACAATCTGGCTCTTCTGCATCATCTCCTGCAATGCTCCCCACACTGGGCCTGAGGCTTTCACAACATCTAGTGGGCTTGTGATTTCCTCCAGGCCCCACACTCTTGTTTCTTACAGTCTTTGTCTGACATTCTCCACATTCATACTATTGCCCAAACTTCTTTTCGTCAAAGCTTGTTTCCTCTTTTTTTTTTTTTTTAAGATTTTATTTATTTATTCATTAGAGACACACAGAGAGAGGCAGAGGGAGAAGCAGGCTCCATAGAAGGAGCCTGATGCAGGACTCGATCCTAGGATGCCAGGATCATGACCTGAGCCAAAGGCAGGCACTCAACCACTGAGTCACCCAGGTGCCCTCTTTAGTGTGTTTTAACTACATTCCATCTATACCCAAATCTATATGTACTTATATTGTTGTATACACCTGTATTTGCAGTTTTGCAGACCTGTTTACTCCCAGGATCATGAGTGGAGCCAAAGGCAGATGCTCAACCACTGAGCCACCCAGGCACCCCAAAGCTTGCTTGTTTTTAATATCCAGCCTAGGTATGCTCCTTCCCTAAGATGTTCCCCCAGGCCTTCTCCTGTCACTACCAGAGCCTCCTGCTCCCCTCCAAGTCTGGTTTAAACGTACTTATCTGTGTACCTTTGTGTAGAACTCTATCCACATTTTATGGTTATCCCTCACTAGATAGTGAGGGTTATCCCTCACTTGATAGTAGTCAAGTCAGGCACCATGGCTCACTTGTTTTGGCATAATCTGCAATTCACCTGGTCTTTTTTTCCTTTTAAAGATTTTGAGAGAGAGAGAGAGAGAGAGAGAGGGCTCACTTGTAAGCATTCAAATGAGTAGGGGAAGGGGCAGAGGGAGAAGCAGGCTCCCTCATGTGCAGGGAGCCTGATGTGGAGCTCTATTCCAGGACCCGGGGATCATGACCTGAGCTGAAGGCAGGTGCTTAACCTACTGAGCCACCCAGGCATCCCTTACCTAGATTTTAATAGATACTCAGTAAATATTTGTTGAGCAAAGTAATGGATAAATAAACCTACTTAAATTCACATAACCATTTCATTCCCCATTACAGATTGTACCATCATATACAAAGCTCTGTGGACTAGTGAATCTATTAACCAGCATGTTGAAATGCAGATACTCTATGTTTGATATTTTCTTCATCTATCAAACTGGCAACCTGGTTAAAAAAAAAAAAAGAAAAAAATTTTCTCATTACTGATATGCTAAGTGAACTTATTTTGGAACTTTTTGCATTGCTACATCTTTTTAAAAATTATTTATTTATTTATTCATGAGAGAGAGGGGCAGAGACACAGGCAGAGGGAGAAGCAGGCTCCATACAGGGAACCTGATGCGGGACTTGATCCCAGCACTCCAGGATCATGCCCTGGGCTGAAGGCAGGCGCTAAACCTCTGAGCCACCCAGGGATCCCTGCTACATCTTTTATTAAATGCACACCAACAATCCTGGAAGGCATGTACTTCTAATTAAACCACCTGAGTGGAGAGCTCTTTCTACATGGCTCTCTCTTTTCAGTAGCTGCTAATAATCAAACCTGAGGTAAAATAGCATAGATTTATTGACTCCTCCCTGTGATGCTGTAAGATCTGCCTCCTGACACTAAGCACTCTATAATCTCATCAAGAGGAGGTGGCATAAATATCAAACAGATAATAGTAAATCCAGCAAGTGGTCAAGGATCAAAAAGAATGGCACAGACGGTAAGTGTCTGACATTTTTATGAAATAGCAGTGATTTAAGCAAACAAAAAGCAAGCAGACAACCACACAACATAACAAATGGGCAGAGACTCCAGGTGAAAAGTATAAATTAGTTATGAAGGGAAATCAGGCCGAGGTCCGGGAAACAGGCCCTCCCTTGATTTTATGTTGAGCCGATTGTGAGGCTATGAGGATTATTCTAGAAATGAACATCATAGTACACCTATCTTTAAAAACGATGTAACTTTTTAGAATAGTGGCAGACCATTTTAACAGAACTTTTTGATCAAGTCTGATAGCTATCGGAATCAGATAGGACACCTTGCCTATTAAGTTTGTGTCTGTTGAAAACACATTATATCCGGTGGAAAAAAATAAAAAAGAATTCAACACAGAAAAACCATGGAGTGCTGCCCGGAATAATCATGCTCTTCTGTGCTTCAGTTTGGGAACACCATTCCCCGTACTGCTCCTGGGTAGACACAGAAAGAAAGTTTGCTAGGTTTCCCATGGTCAGAAGGAAGTATAATCTGAAGCAAATATACTTTTTCAAGAACTCCATTCACTCATTCACCTTTAGGAACTCTTTATTGAGCAGTGGCTCTCGGGATGGTTGAGAGACATGTTGAGCTATGGAGACAGTTCCATGATCGCTAAAGCAACACTATGAGTTGATAATTCATGTTCAACTCCTCCCCACTCCCGCCAATAATATTTTGCCTATCAGCCGGGTATAGTGTATTGTAAATTAAAGAGCATTGCCCGCGTAAGTGAGAAATGTGCGTCTAGTCATGCCTTGGGCAAATTATTCAACAATTCTGTTCTCAATTGGAAAATGAGAGGGTTGAACCATTTGCTTTCGACAGTCCTTTGAGGCCCTAAAATATAATGATCTAATTAATTTTGATGGCCTTCTGGCTTGCACTTCAGTATTTGTGAGTTTGTTTAGTGCTTGAGCAGGCTGATTGAGTTGACTCTGTGAACCTGCATAGAAGACAAGGTTCTGAGATGCAGTGACAACAGTGCTCACTTCAATGAGGAAATATCCTGCATGTAGCAGACGTGTAAACTTTCACGGCTCAGGTGTTTGAAAACGTAACGAGTTAATATTCCACTGTGGGAGAACAGTTAAAATTTTTCTGAGCCGGCTTAATTGAGATGCAGTGCTTTGATTTTATGGCATTTTATATGAATACATTTTTTAATGCACTGCTTGAGTACATGGATATTACTGATGCTTCAGACATCAGTAATACATGGCAGAGACATATATCTTTTTGTATATGTTACAGCAGATGAAATCGCTGTGCAAAGTTTAAACCATTCCATCAACAAAATTGAGCATTTAAGTAAAAGAAATTTATATGTGCGTGTGTGTATATAATTACATATATTATAATTTTATATATACACGTATGTAATTATCAAAGTCACATAACAAATATTATTTCAAAGCCATTTTTGAAAAGGAGTATTTTAATGTTCTCAGTGAATAATTTCTCTCTGCCTGAGAGCTACTGTTGCACCCTGGGAAATAGTCAGAGGAGAAGATAAAATTATTTAGATTTGCAGCTTCTTGTCATGGGAGGTGAAGGCCTTTTTATTATTATTATTAATGTGATGGGAATAGTTTCACCACATTGTGTGTCTGCACAGCATCCTGAGAACAACCTTTTCATCACATAAATAATTACAGTTCTGTTTTTTTAATGCCTCCTGTCATAACTTCCCTCCATCTCTCAACTATTTTCAATCTGAGTGAAGAGAATAACTCAGATAAAGGTTTCCCTAGGTAGTGACAAAAGGTGGGCACTGGCCCCAACAAGACCCACGTCTGAGCTGGGTGGAAAGAAGTGTATCAGGAAGCAGGTGCATGTTCTTTTAAAAGTAAACTTCCTGGGGTGCCTGGGTGACTTGGTCGGGTGAGCATCTGCCTTTGGCTCATTTGGCTCAGGTCATGGTCTCAGGGTCCTGGGATCAAGCCCCGTGTTCGGGCTCCCTGCTCAGCGGAGAGTCTGCGGCTCCCTTCTCCCTGCTTATGTTCATGCTCTGTCTCTGTATCTCTCTAATAAATAACAAAATCTTTTAAAAAACAAAAGTAAACTTCTTGCATGTAGAAATTGCCATGTTTTTGCAGAGAAAGAATCATTGCTTGTGGCCTGATATCTTTCCCCTTCTTCAGGGACCTGCTTCTGCATCCAGGCCCCTGGCTGCATCTCAGAAAGAACAACCCATGTATGATGATACCGAAGGCAACACTGGGCTATCCTCTTGGGTGGTATGTGTGGGGGGTGATGAGCAAGTCGGCAAGTTCCTTGCTCTTAGTGAGGGAATGCTCTAGTGAGGGAGACAGGCGACAAAGCGGGAAACAGATGCAGAACTCACACCAGGTCAGGTAACAGTGATGCCAGAAAGGAAACTTTGCAGGACGGGAGCTGTTCTCCATGTTCTCACCTCAGCATCTGGAATCCTCTCCATGAAGGGCAATCATGGGTCAGGCAAAGTGTGTCTCTTGTAAGCTCCCTGTTTCCATGTCACTCTTGCCCTTCTGTGGTGACTTCTTCCAATTTCTCTTGGGTCCCCCATGCCGATCTCTACCAGACTGCAAGGAGCACAGCCCTTGTAGAGTATCTGGTGATGAAAAGAATAACTAGACAGAATCCTACAATTTAAAAACGATGAAGATGGTTGTAGAGAAGAACTTTCTCCTAAAAGATTTGATCTAGTCTTTTTGCATATAAACGAAACTTAGGGGTAGCTTTTGTAGTGAAAATTCTTAGTAACTTTTTCTTTGTTTGCTTCTGCCCCAGGACCTTTGCACCAGCCATTGCCTCTGCCTGGAATATTTTCCCTTTCTTCATGCTTTTCAGGTCTTCATGAGACTGTTATTTTTTTAAGTGAGGTCTACACAGATAGTCTGTTTAAATTGCACCCTCCAGCAGGCACTTCGTAGCACTTAGATGATTTCATACTCTTGTTTGTTGTGTTTTTTCTTCCTCTCCATTGTCCCTCCTCCCTCCAAGCTCCCTGAGGCCAAAGATTGCTGCTTTGAATGCTGTGCATTCCTTCTGCTTAGAACCAGGTCTGACAGAGAGTAGTAGGTGCCTAATAAAAATTGTTGAATTTATAAAAGGTTAAAAAAATATATTTCTCAAGTGTTCCTATTTTTAAAATAAATCTCACAAGGGCAGTTTGTTTTTGGGACTTAGGGGTTAGGATAGAAATGCTAATTCTTTTCTGGCTCATGGAGGAGGGGAATGTGGTCCAGGTGGCCACCCAGTTTGGGGGAGAAATAGGAGGTTGGCCAGGCCATGGGCCTCACAGAGGGGACAAGGTGTGACTGGGAGCTGACCACAGGTGGGGTATGGGCTCAGCACCCCTGACTTCTCCTGCAGTCCCACAGAGATTAGTGGCTGGAAATGTGGACATGGGATTCACCTCTCTGGTTGGTTGGTTCTGAAGACACAAGTGTAAAATAATGTAACTGAGAAATACTTAGGATTCACCTTCATTTACTGGTGGTTTGAAGACATGGTCAATAAGTGTTTGGGATTAAAAAAAAATCATATCAGAATGTCAGCGTTGCGAGGAAATCAGCTTTTCTATTTGACTGGCTGATTTACTGTAAAAACGACTTGAAAACCTTTCCCTGAAAGATTTAATGGGAATGCAGTGGGCAGAATAATCGCCCCCAACGAGCCACATCCTCATGCCTGGAACCCAGGACCGTGTTAGGTTACGAGGTGAGGGGGAATCAAAGTTGCTGATCAACTGACCTTAAAACAGGGAGATGGTCCTGAATGACGTAGGTGGGTACAAGGTAGTCCTATCAACGTGGAGAGGAGGCAGAAGAGTTGACATTGTGAGAAACTCAAAGGCAGGTCCTCACTGGCCTTGATGGAAGGGGGCCACGCGCCCTGGGACGAAGGTGGCCTCTGGAAACGTCAAGACAACTGGTTTTTCCCCAGAGCCTCCAGGAGGGAAGGCTGTGCTGCTGACAACTGGCTCAGTGAGACGCATTTCAGACTCTGACCTCCTGATCCCTGAGATCATTAAATGTGTATGATTTTAAGCCACCAAATTTGTGGTAGTTTGTTACCATCGAGATCGAAAACCAGTGCAGGGAGAGCAGGGGGTAAAAACCACGTGTCTCCTTCGCAGTGTTGTGATTTTCAGTATTCCAGGGAAAATTGAAAAGCCAAACGCTGAACCGCAGAGCACTTGAGGGGGCCCGGGCTGCCACACCTGGCAGTGGCCACTGTGCACCTCGCCCAGGGACTGTGATCGGGGACGGCAACCAGAAGCCCATGAAGTGGGACCTACCCTGGGAAAGGCCACGCAGGAGCCGTGACTCCCCCACCAGAGCCTGGGCTGGGGCAGCGGCGCACGTGGGAAAGGTTGAACGTGAGCGCGGGGCTGCGCATGGAATTCTTCGTGAGCAGATGTTTAAAAGTCAGCGCTTTCAAATTACTTGCAGAGGCTTATAAATATGAATTTCCTGTAATTCACATTTTATAAGAACTCCTATCAGCTGGATCACAGCTTGAAAAATACCAGAAACGCATTAGAAAAATCTCTCTGTTTAAAACTAGATTGATCCCACATTTACATGGCAAAAGAAGGCCATTACCCGGCAGGCAGTAAAAGCTTTCTTTCGGAGGGTTTGAGAAAACACTCAAAATAATTCACTTCTACCCAGGCCATTTGACAACGGTTAGACTTTCCCTCACAAAATAAAATGAAATCTCACCACCTGCTGCTCGAAATCTCCAATTAATGTTATAAAAAGTACCTTCATTTAAAAAGCCAATGTGTAAATTCCTCCAAGCTGAGTGCAGACATGTCTTCAAATTCATGGTAACCTTTTGATCCTGTCTGCAGTAGGAAGAGGCTTCCAGATGCCAAAAAGAAGCCAGAACGGACTTTCAACTAATTATTTAAGAGCTAAACCCCTCTCTGTTCATCGGGTTCCATTCTATAAGACACTGATGATTCCCATATACATTGCTGCCACGTGTGTTTAATCGAAATTAAGAAGCTGGCCAGTGTTCCACCTATGAACTGAAACAGGGGTGTTTTTGCACGAACCACAGATGGGCAGGGAGAGGAGGGGAGAAAAAGTGAACAGTGTCCTTGTTTGTTTGTTTTTTTTTTTTGCCATGAAAGGCTCTTTTAAGATCACATCAGTAGGTGTGAGAATCACCACCTTTGAACAATTTTTAAGTGGTGAGCAAGTCTGGGTCTTTTATCTCTTCCTTCCCACCCTGACAGTCAGGTTAATGAGAATTTCCCAGGGGTAAGCCACTGGGCATCTTTGACATGCCCCCTTCGGTTTACCACGTTAATCGGGGGATGGTCAGCTGTGCACGTTGGGGAGGCGGAGTCGTTTGCAGCCTGTGCTGATGGAGAAGCAGCAGGCTGAGTCTATCATTCTGCCTTCCTGCCCAGGCAGTTGTCAGGGCAGGAGCTGGGACAGAGAGTGGCCAGGAGTAATTTGGGGCTGTCATGGTCAGGCTTGGGTACAGAGCCGGGAACTCCTGGTGGACAGGATCTGTGGGCATAGCTGTGGCTGGGGAGGGTCCCCAGGGTCTCTGCTGGACTCTCAGAGCCCTTCGGTGGCCCTTCAGGGGGTCCAGCTCTATCTCCCACCACCCCTCAATAGGATACGAGGAGACAGGTCCCTTTCCTTGGGTCCCTTGGTGATCCTTGGTCCTCCAATGCACTGTTCTTGTTTTTAATTCCTGCCTGGAATGTCCCAACGCTCTGTTTCTCTTCTTTATGGTCTCATGCTTTGAAAGTCCAGGGGAAGTGCATCCATGCCTGGAAGATCTTGTCATCCTTACCCTTGTTGGCCTGAACCTTCATGATCTACTCACTCACAAACAGGCATTGAATATAGAGGCTTGCTTTCCAAAAGTTGTTCATGTTATTTATTGCTTAATTCAGTACCTCATGCCATGTTTTGTATCCTGCCATCTTCTCAAAGCTCTTCCCTTGGTTTTTGCGACATTCCTGCCCACTGGCTTCCCTTCTGGCTTCCCATTTCTTCTCAGTCTGAGAAGAAAGATCAGCCCATGTCTCTGTCTTGAAGTGTGGCATCCACTGGTGAGATCAGAGGCTCTCTCTTGTGTTCTGCATCTCTACTCTCCCTGTTTCCCTGGAGCACAGTCCTGCATCCCCGCTGCCTGCTATGTGCCTTCAGTGGTGCCACTGGATTTTCCAGCTTAGAAGATTCTAAATCGTAAGTATTCCTTGTGTCTCCCCTCCAGACACATATTCCTTATGTATTCTACCTGCAATGCCTACGTGAGAAATCTCAGCGTCCCCCTTCAGCTCTCCCTTTTCCTTGCTGCATCCCGTAGGGCACTGTTTGGTCCATTTCCAGCACATGTCCTAGAGTTACCTTTGCTCCCCCATGGCTCTCGCCCCAGGTCGTATTCTCCCTCCCCACGGGCAGCCCCAGCTTAGGTGTTCTCAGCTCTTCCCCTTTAATCTGATCCTGATAGCCACAAGTTATTGTCTGAAACACAGATGGGATCATGACTCTATCCTGGAAGCTTCAGTGGCTTCTTGCTTGCCAGAGCTGAGCCTGTGTCTTGTGCGTACCTCGTGAGTCTGGTCTGGTCTGTCCTTGTCTTCACAGCTTACACTCATCCAGGGGATGGTCCCACCACCGGGCTGCTGGATGCCTTGCAGGAGCCACCTGAGATTTCAGTTTCTCTGTGAAATCTTCACTAGGGCCTTAATCAGAAATAATCACTTTTTTTAGGGTACCATTAGCTATTTGCACACCTTCGTTATGGTTTCTATTACACAGAAAGCTTTTTTATTGTGAACATGGTCTGCTTGAGGCCAGGGTGTCTTTTGTCTGTGTCTGTGTCCTGAATGCTAGTACAATATCTGCCTGGATCATGGTGGGTGAGAGTGGGGATCAATAAACACTTGTCCGTCAATGGATGTCCACTTCTGTACAAATACTATGTGTTAAACTGTTTAAAAATCCTTATATAATGCAGAACATACATGTGACAAAAAATAAATACTTGTTGATTAATTTGTGATTAAGACTGTAAGCAGGGGGCATCCCGGTGGCTCTGTCCTTGGGCATCCAACTCTTAATTTCGGCTCAGGTTGTGATCTCAGGGTCATGGGAAGAGACCCCCGTGGGGTTCCATGCTGAGGTTGGAGTCTGCTTGTCCCGCCCCCTTTCCTCCCCTACCCACTTGCATTCACACTCTCTCTTTCTCTCTCTCTCAAATAAATAAATAAACAAACAATATTAAAAAAAAAAAAAAACAACTGTAAGCAAGAGGGAGTGGAATAGCAGGAGATAGGTGTATCATTGAAATACTAGATGAGAATGTTTTGCTGACATGTGCTAGTATATGGAGTCATGCTGTGTTATGATTTGGTGTAACGTGCAGTATTTACTGCTCTGGCATTAATGGGAGTGCACGCTTTTATTTTAATTTTATTTTTTTAAGATTTATTTATTTATTTATGACAGAGAGAGAGAGAGAGAGAGAGAGAGAGAGAGGCAGAGACACAGGCAGAGGGAGAAGCAGGCTCCATGCCGGGAGCCCAATGTGGGACTCAATCCCAGGACTCCAGGATCGCGCCCTGGGCCAAAGGTAGGCGCCAAACCGTTGAGCCACCCAGGGATCCCCAGGAGTGCACGCTTTTAAAGTGGAAAATTAATTGCCAGGCTTTTGGGGGAATATTTACTGAGGTTGAATTAGGTAGTCAAATTAAAAAATAAAAGGCGTGTCAGAGTTAACCAAAAGCTATAGTCTCAAGATATGCATATCCAGGGGCGCCTGGGTGGCTCAGTCTATGAAGTCTATGAAGTGGCTGCCTTCGGCTTAGGTCATGATCTCAGGGTCTTGGAATCGAGCCCTGTGTAGGCTCCCTGCTCACTGGGGAGCCAGCTCCTCCCTCTCTCTCTGCCTGTCCCCATGCTTGTGCACCCACACACACTCTCTCTCTCATATAAATAATATAAAATCTTAAAAACAAAACCCATACATATCTGTGTGTGTGAGATTGTATAGGCAAAACTTCCTACCTAAGTCTCCCTTTCTATAATGTATAGAACTAGCAAATCATGGGCTTGCCAATGTTGGAAGTTCTTTACTGGTTAAATAAAGAGTTAAAAGAATCTGACTGGCTGGTGTTACACACTGGTTGTGAAGGCGAACCAGCTGGTCGGTTCAGTATGGTTAACAGACTCTCTAGTCAGGTCACTGCTCAGTTTGCAGGGCTTCTTCATGAACTTTTATCCATCTTCCTGTGCACAGGTCTATATACGCACATAAATATGCATGCATAGATGGGTTTCTGCACACTCATTTGTATGCGTGTATGTTTATGCAGTGAAACCACGTGCATTTGCACATCACAAACTTGTTCATTTATTGGTATCCACTTGCCTGTTCTATATTGGTCACATATAACAAGCTCAAGTACAGCAGATACTCGAGAATTACTGACAGCTGATCATCTTTGTACATCTAATTGAAATGGAACAAACATTTTGTTCCACTTAAACATTTTTAAAAAGCACCTGGTGTCCCACAGCAGTGATGCATTTGCAAGTTTTTACTGGGACATAGATTCAGCTGCCACTTAGAAAAAAATGTGGGTGTGGTAGGGACCCCCCAAGTTGGAGGAGGAAAACCTGAGAAAAGGTGTTTATGACTTAGAAGAAAGGTCTTCACCCACAATGCTCTCCAGGTCATCTTGTACACAGAGGAGTATTTCTAAAACACGTACCTGCCAGAAACACATATCCACACACTTATTTTTTTTCAAAATTTTATTTATTAATGAGAGACACAGAGACGAGGCAGAGACACAGGCAGAGGGAGAAGCAAGCTCCCTGCAGGGAGCCTGATGTGGGACTCAGTCCTAGGACCCCGGGATCATGACCTGAGCCGAAGTCGGACACTTAACCACTGAGCCACCCAGGTGCTCCCACACTTATTTTTTTATTGATTGATTTCATGGTCCTGTTAGATGCTAAGCATACAAAGATGAACAGAATGTGGTCCCCTCCTTCAGGGCATTCAGTCAGGTGTGTTAGTTTTTATGGTCTGGGTGGCCAGTGCTCCCTGTGACCAGAAGGATCACAGAAGAGCTATAGCCGCAACCAGACGGAGGCAAGTCTTAGGGAATTGTGGAGCATCAGGTAGTCATGAGAGGCTCCCTGCCATCCTTAGGACAATGTCCTTAGTCTTGAGATGGGCTTACAAGATCTTTGCCTTCTGGCTGCTTTCTACCTTCTCGTTTTCAAGCATAGCCACACACCATGCGTGTAGGTGGGCACACCCGTGTGCATGTGCTCACACACACAAAGGCACACACCCACCAAGTGCTTCAACTCAGGAGAATGGAGCAGATCAGATTAGTAAAGACTCAAGTGTCATTGCCTTCTGTGATAGAATGCTCCACCCCCAACATCTCTGTTTGCTCACCTACTAGTCATATGTCAACATAACAGAACGATTTTTTCAGTTTTCAACTTCCAGTGAAAACACAGTGGCATTCGTTGCCCTTGACCTCCGGGAGGTTACCTCCGGCTTCATCTCACTTGGCGCCTTGGCTTCCTGTGTCACTTAACACTTGTGTGACTTCAGACAGGTCACTCAAATGCTTTCCATCTCGATTTCCTCTAGTATAAAATGAGATGACAATAGTATTGTTATGATCACAACCCTGTGAGTATTCACTGAGTTAATATATGCAGAAATTGCCTAGCATTTAACTCTTCTGACCACTCTTTTAAAAAAAAATCTCTAGCTTTGCCAGCCCTCTTTGGTTTTCTCACCTACCTCTCTGTGTCTTTCCACCTTCTTTGTTGCCTCTCTTGCTCATTTTGCCTCCCCTTGAGTGTCAGAGTCTCCGAGTATATCGCCTGACACCCCAGGTGGACACACTGATCCTCACCTGGGACTGCCCTGCCTCCCACTGTCCCCCCAGAGCAGCTCGTCTCTTGGCTGCTTCCAGAGTGGTCTATCTAAAACTCAGACCTCAGCATGTTCCTCATCTGCCTTAAACCCTGCCGGAGGCCACCCCTTCCAGGACCAAGCCCTTTTACTTGGCCTACAAAACTCCTTCCGCTGTGCGCTTCAGCTGGCCCTGCAGGACTTCTCTGTCACCATTTCCAGTGGGTCACTCATAGGCATCCTTCGCTGTTCCTCAAATGGACCTGAACTGCTGGGCTCTCTGACTCGCATGGCCTTGCACTTGCTGCCCTTTCTTTCACACCAGTTTCATCTCCCTTTCCTCCGTGCCCTCCCCTTGGGTGTTCGATGACTCCTTGGGTGCACCATCGTACCCCACGCAGATATCCAGCAGACCTCCAGAGCACCTGGTATGTGGTCTGCATATGTTGGGGGGCGAGGGCTGTCTCCTTGGGGTCCTCAGCGGCTACAGAATAGTTGCAGTGGTTGGTACACAGCTCAGACAGTGAACAAATGAACGAACGGGTGGACTGGCGGGAGGGCTTATAAACTGAAGCCAGATCTAGTGCTCCTCCCAGTGCTCCGGGGATGCCGATTCCAAGCCGCCTCTGCCCCTCAGGGAGAGAGAGACCTTCCCACATGCTTTCTCCTCTTTCTTGAGGGGCTTGGTGGGAATCGCATGCTGTGTGGGCATCCGCAGACGATCCAGATTGCCCCGATGCTCTGTGTGAGGGGGTGATCAGGGGCAGGGTCAAGGTCATTTGATGGATCAGACAAAAGCCGGTTCTCGCTTGTATTTTCCACTAGTGGGAAAGCTCAATACAGTGAGTTTAAGAACAGTTTTTACTCTTAAACTCTTTCAAATGAAGAGCAGTCTGAACTGTTTTCTCTCTGTCAGTTTTGCTTTGCTTTGTGAGTGCCGGTGTGATGGTTACACAAGCCCAGATGACAGGTCTTGATAGCTGCGAATCCTCAGACACACATCATTTGTAAAAAAAAAAAAAAAAAAAAAAAAAAAAAAATCCTGGTAGGCACGATCCCTGTGGAGTGCGATTTATAGCTTCCTTTTGGAGGTTAATAAATTCAGGGAAGTATGTCAGGTGTGCAACAGATTTACATAGATTGTTTATTTAATGTAAAAGTGTCTTTAGGTGTTTATTTCTTTAGTTATTAATTTGCCAGCATGTACCATCTCTGACAATTCAACAACCTTCCCTAAGGTAAGGCAAAGCTGTTGCGACCTGAATGAATTTTGTCAAGTGTGTAAGCCGGGCAGTGGAGTGCTGTCCATGGGCACCACGTTAGCCCTGCTCCATCCGTGTACACACCAGGGCTGGCCCACCCCTGCTTCCCTCACCACCACGCACAACCCTGGTGTGTGGGTCCATCTTCTGGCTTTAAAAGGGGCCGCTTACATTGTATTTATGAACAACATGGGATACACTTAAATATAAAATTCGACTGTCAGACTTTTCTGAATAGCATTCAGAATGAAGTCAGTCCGGTTAGACATACTTGGAATTATAAGTTCCCTCTTTATTTAAAAGATTTTTTCAAAAGTTTTAAATAGAGGTTAGTCAGATTCCATTTAAATAGGTATGGGATTCATGAATGAGCGCTAAATTCATTTGGCCACTAACTTCGAAAAAGAATAAATTGATTTTTTTAAAAATTTTTTATTCACACGTTGTACTCCTATAAAAATATACACTTGAGCAGCCCGGGTGGCTCAGCGGTTTAGTGCCACCTGCAGCCCAGGGTGTGATCCTGGAGACCTGGGATCAAGTCCCACGTCAGGCTCCCTACATGGTGCTTGCTTCTCCCTCTGCCTGTGTCTCTCTGCCTCTCTCTCTCTCTGTGTCTCTATGAATAAATAAATAAAATCTTTAAAAAAAATACACTTTCCTCATTACCTTTTTTTTTCCATGAAAATTCAGCTTTTGTCCCCAGAAGGGAAAATATATTTCAAGAAGCAAATGTGATTGCAAAGGAAAATAGTTTTGATTGTGATGGAACTTTGTGACTTCACTGTTGAATCAGGCATTCCATATTTTGATTGTTTTTATTTCATAGTCTGCTTTATTTTGCCACCCAATGGGTATACTGGTGTATTTGCAGCATAACTCATTACTCCTGCCTTATTCTTTTTTTTTCTTCTCCTGCCTTATTCTTAACTCTCCTCTCAGTGAAAAAGAATATATATATTCTTGGGAACTTTTAAGGAAAACTGATGGTTTTTCAGAGTTTCTTTACTCTGAAATAAATAAAATACTCTTGCTTCTCACTTTGGAGCTAAGAAGGAAATTGTCATGTTCTCACACGAGATTCAGTACCTGTTACGCCCACATCCTACATTAACATTTTCATCATCACCAGCATTTCTGATACAATCAGGTATTAAACCCCATGATTATTTTGGCAATTACATCTTTGATGGAAGGGTTCCAACAGTTAAACTCTAAATCAGGAATATATATAGTTTTACTTCATGTGGTAGAAGAATTATCCTGAAAGATGGCTAAAGGATTCAATAATAGGTTAAGTTTTTATTTTTTAAAAGATTTTATTTATTTATTCATGAGAGACAGAGAGAGAGAGAGAGAGAGGCAGAGACACAGGCAGAGGAAGAAGCAGGCTCCATGCAGGGAGCCTGACGTGGGACTTGATCCGGCGTCTCCAGGATCATGTCCTGGACTGAAGATGGCGCTAAACTGCTGAGCCACCTGGGCTGCCCTAGGTTAAGTTTTTTTTTTTTTAAGATTTTATTTATTTATTTGAGAGAGAGAGAGAGAGAGAGAGAGAGAGAGCAAGCAGGGAGCGGCAAGGAGAGGGGCAGAGACAGAGGGAGAAGCAGAATCCCGGCTGAGCAGGGACTCCATCCCAGGACCCCGAGATCATGACCTGAGCCAAAAGGCAGATGCTTAACCAACTGAGCTTCCCAAGCGCCTCAAGGTTAAGATTTTTAAAGAAAAGCTCACAGATAGAGTCTCCAGCTATCTGTCCACGAAGCCAAAAGCAGACAAAACTAACTTTCTCCAAATCACCACCCGGGCACATACCAGACTCAAGCTCTCATAGTTTAAGTTCTATGCCTGAGTTGCCAATATTTTTTTTTTAATTTTTAAAATTTATTTTATTTTTACTTTTCAGGCTCCATGCCCAGCATGGAGCCCAACATGGGGCTTGAACTCACAACCCTGAGTGAGATCAAGGCCTGAGCTGAGATCGACAGTCAGATGCTTCATCAACTGAGCCACCCAGGTGCCCGGCCAACATTTTTAAATTGATACCTCACTGTTCCCTGTTATTCCCACAGAGTTTCATTTCTTACACTTTCCTACAGTTTTGGTTTATTCTCAAGAGTATTCTCTTTCTCATTGGTTTTCCCCAAATGAACTCTAAACCACTCAACTTTCCCCTTCCCCTGTGTGCCTCCTTTTCTTCCCCATCTGGGCCTGCTACCTCCATTCTTAACTTTCAAATTTACTTCTCCTCCCCCATAACTTAGGAGGCAGCCTGGAACTTCAAAAGTAAAAGAGCTCTTCTTCGTGACTCCTCCAACATTTGTTCAGGTTTAGTCCAGTAGGTGTAAGCTGGAGTTGCTGACCTTCCTGGTGGGGTGCTGCTTCTATGGTGGGTATCATTTAAAAGGCACGGTGGTTGGGATGCCTGGGTGGCTCAGTGGTTGAGCGCCTGCCTTCAGCTCAGGGAGTGATCCCAGAGTCCTGGGATCGAGTCCCACGTCAGAGTTCCCTCAGGGAGCCTGCCTCTCCCTCTGTTTCTGTCTCTGCCTCTCTCTCTGTGTCTCTCATGAATAAATAAATAAAATCCTAAAAAAAAAAAAAGGCCCCACGGTTGGAGACGCTTGCACCCTGCGCCTGGCTCTGTGCAACCTTGGGCAAGTTATTTAAACCTCAGGTTCCTTATCCATGAAGTAGGACATAAGCACCTACTTCACAGGGTTTTCATGAGGATTGTGCTCTGCCTTCAGCAAAGCCAGGTGCCTTTTCCCAGTCCTCACTCTCCACTGGGTGCTGTGTGTAGCCTAACCATGTGGTGTGTCAGGGGCTTTGGAAGACATGAAGTGAATTTGAAACAATCCCATATCCTCTGTGTGACAGTGTCTAATTGTCTATCACATGATGCTGTTAGGGGCCAGAGTGAAAGTACAGAAAGTTCAGAGAGATGAAAGATGACTTCTGGGGGAGGGAGTCCTTGAGTCACAGCCAGAAGGGAAGCCTGAACAGGCAGTGTGGGCATTCAGAGATGGCGTGAGTGGAGGTGCAGAGCTAAGGAGGCGAGGGCCTGCTTGAAGGGTGTCAGGGGAGGTGAGGACGGACAGCCCAGAGCTGTCGTTCTTCTGGGTGAGAAGGGGTGAAGGGCCTAGTGACAGAGCTGTCGGATGTGTTGTTGGAAAGTGCAAGCTGGGCCAAGCCATGGTGGTCTGTAGAGATTGGGCATTCTCTGAGGAGTTTAGAACCTAATGCAGGAATGCAAGCAGGAATGCAAGAAACCGTGTTGACCTGATTAAGGGGATTATCTTTTGGGGTGGCAAGGAGAGAGGATTTTTATGCCTCTCATTTTCTCCAGTGTAGTGAAGGGCTTTTGAAATGTTCTGTGACCCACAGAATGAAAAAAATGTACAACACTAGCCAGGACATGCACACGTGTTTATATATATTTGTCTCGTGCAATAGAAGATGTGTGGAGCAGTAGTTACTATGTGTACTGCATAAGGCTGCCTGTATAATTTGCAGGGTCCAGTGCACAACAAGGACGTGGCACCTTTTGTTCAAAAAGCAGGAGAAAAGTGCTGTTAAAGATCCTTATACATATACTTTTCCCTTGCTTCTGTGGTCTTTCTCTTTCTCGATGGTGTTTTTCATTTGCTTTTACTGCCACTCTAAATAAAGAAGAATTAAATTAAAAATTTTCACCAACATGAACTTTGCCATTTATCTTTATATTGTGCAATGCCAGTTTTACATTGGCAGCGGAAGAGCATTCAACTCACGTGTGCAATCACAATCACACAGTTTATATTTCTTGGCTCATACCTGTGTATGCGTTCTGCTCTTATCAGACAAGTGCATGCTATTCGCTGCGCTTCTTAATATGCACACATTCTACCTGGACTCCTTACCCAGGGCGTGCTGGTGAGTGAGGAAGCAAGCCAAGGGTTACCTCCTGTTCCCTTCCATGCCACTGTTGCCAGCAGAAGCGCTTGACTTCTCCAGGGAAGTCACACAAATAAGAGAGAGCGAGCCAGGATTACCCCTGGTCTATCTTATTTCCTAGCATGCCAACGGATTCTTTCTTCCTTGGAAGCAAGTTCTGGTTTTAATGGCACGTGTGGCCTTGAGGGGCTGTCCGTGACCCCACCACCCCCTGCTCGGATGCAGACATCACAGGCTTACCTTGTACTCACTCTGAGTCTCAACAGACCCCCCAGTGTCGTGGTGGAACTCTGTGCTTGTTACGGGGAGGGCATTGTCTCACTGGATTTCACTTACAGAACACAGGTTCAAAGATAAAATTATTAAGAATTTCAAGATGGTGACAGCAGAGCATTAAGCCAAGTGGAGCGTTCTTCTTAGTGAGGGGCGGGATGGCGGGGTGGTGTGCAAAAGTTTGCTTCCCATGCCTCATGAAGCTGACCCTGGTGTCATGATCCATTTTCTATTTTCTTCTATTTTACTTTAAAAACACTACTTGCAACCCATTAAACTGAGGTCGCAATCCACTCATGGGTCATGACTGGCACATCAGAAAGCCTGCATTAAAAGCATGGTCACGCCATCTAGTTTCAATCACTGTATCTGAATCTTGCCGCTACCATGTGTCTGTGAACTTTAGAGTACTTTTGTTTTCTTTATGTAAAATGCAGGAGTGTCAGCAATGACTTCATAAAGTTGTTTTGGGCATCAAATGAATCTTACATGTAATGTGCTTAGAGCAGTGCTTGTCATAATAAGCATCCAGGAACTATTAGCTAATCATCATCATTATCAATATTGTCACTTTTATTATTAATTTACACCTTGCTCTAGGTAAATGCTGAAGAAAAAAAATGCTTCCTGACCAGATAATAAGCATTTCCATCCTCTTCTAAAATAGATATTTTTTGGGTTTACCAATCTTTGTGTTTTATCTTGATTGCAAGTATATGAAAACATTATAATAACCAAGAGAAAGTTAATTGTTATCCACTTAATGCAATGGAAACACTTAAAAATGATAGGTTAATGAAAGATTACTTTGTTTCTGTTTCCCCTTCCCCAAGATTAAAAGAAGTAGATTATTAGGGGGCATCTGAGTGGCTCAGTCAGTTAAGCGTCTGACTCTTGATTTTGGCTCAGGTCTTATCTCAGGGTTGTGAATTCAAGCTCTGTGTTGGGCTCCACGCTGGGCTAGAGTCTGCTTAAGATCTTTCTCTTTCTGCCCCTACCCCCATGTTCTCTTCCCCCCCCCCCCCCCGAGGAAAAAAAAAAAAAACCCAAAACAGAAAACCCATAAGTTAGATTATTAGTATTTCTCAATTATCAGTTAAGAAAGAAGCAAGAGTATTTGAAAAATACCTTCCCTGAGTTTTAGAGTCAGGATTATTCCTTTTTTTTTTTTTTTTAGGATTATTTCTTTTGGAAGGAAACTATTAGATGATGAACTTCAATTACAGGCAAAAATGTTAGAGGTGAATGTTTTCTATCTTTGCAAAAGTCCAGCATCCATAGATTTTTGTATAATACAGACTAATTTTGTAAGTCTCAACACTACATAAAAGAGAATTTGGTGGATACTTGGTCAATATATGTTGTTGAAGCAACGTTAAGTGTAAGTGAGCAAAATGTGGACTGATTTGTTTTGATCTGTTTTCTTTCTTGATAGTTTCGTAATAAATAGTACGATTTTGAAGCTAATCTGCATATTTCCCATCATTAACTGAAGCTACTGGGATCACTTTTCCCATTGATGGTTTGACTTTTTATGTTTCCTTGATTCTCTCAAATTCTGTACTAAGTCAATATATAGTCACTTTATTTCTGAATTTAATTGCTGATATGAGGGCATATTTGGGATTATATAGCCATCTTAACGATGGGACTCTGTAGACTCACTTATCTCAGGCTGTTTAAATAAAATTTGGAATGTGATAAGATATTGCAGAGAAAAGTATCTTACGCACAATGTTTTTGGTCTATTATTTATTGAGAGGAGCTCTTACAGAGTTTATAGTGATGTGCTGAATTGAGTATATTGTAACCTTCCTATTTAACCACCAACCAAAGCTAAGTTATATCTTTAGCAGGGCATCAATTCTGACAAAAAATTTATCATCTTCTCCAGAAATTACTGTGGAGCGGATATAAACACCTACAATGCTAAGAGCTCAAGAGATCTTGCTTTGATTGTCTAAAGCAAATAGAAGCATGCTATCTGTAAAATGCTGAAATGGTGAAATAGAAATGCTCTCACTCAGATTTAATGAACAATTCAGTCATATTACCTTGCACCAAATAGCTTAGATAAAAGATTATCTGATCCCTTTATTCAGAATGACTGGTTTGGGCCGATTTGCACACTTGTCCTGTGTGTCCCTTTACCCTGAGCAAGGACCGCAGTTCACAGAACCTCTAGCACCGGTCTCAGGATTAGACTTGTTTTTTTTTTTTTTAAAGATTTTATCTATTTATTCAAGAGAGACACACACAGAGAGAGGCAGAGACACAGGTAGAGGGAGAAGCAGGCCCCATGTAGGGAGCCCAATGTGGGACACGATCCGGGGACTCCAGGATCACTCCCTGGGCTGAAGGCAAACTCTTAACAGCTGAGCCACCCAGGCGTCCCTAGACTTGTTTTAAAGTGGTGATTCTTGCTTTATCCTTCCAGCAGTATTGGCATTGCTGATCATATTATTTTAAAGTATACCATTGCTGGTGGTTGAAAGCAAACATTGGAGTCTTAGATTCTCAAAGGAGTAATTTAGTAATAATTGGGATTAATAACTAACTTTTGAAAACAGTTACTCTCTTTTTATTTTCAGGTTTAAGCTAGATACTTAATCCCCTAAGCATATGCCATGTATGTGATTTGGAAACAAATATTTAGAGAAGTATTTCAGTCTTCCATCTCAAGTTTTATTGACTCCAGATAGATCTTGAAAATTTTAAACCCTGGTTTTTCTTCAGTCTTTGGATTTTGAGATTCTTGCATGAATTCTCAGTTTTCTGGAGCTAAGGAGTCTTTTATTTCTCTGTCTGGGAGGACTGTTAATGACCATACTAATTAGGCATGCAAGATGAAGGTGCCTGGTTTCCTGGGATGGGTGCCTCCCTGATGCCTCTGCCCCAACTCCCTGCAAACAGATTACCACGTTGTAATTCATTTATGCATTTTAGCTGAGGTTCAAACTCCAGTAAATGAGTAGAAAGAATGATTGGTATTTTCATGGCATACAGTTCTAGTTACCTTTGTGTCATCAAGATGAAGATGGTCTGCTTTGGTTTAACTTGGCCACGCGTGGATGGGAACTGTTTGCAAAAAAGCTTGGATTTCATTAGACAGGCTCATGCACTGGGGATATAGGTTTTGCTACAGCTTTATGGTGCTGACATCTGTGACAAATTCACTGAAAGCCGAGAGTCAGAAGAGATGGGATTTGACGCCCCATTCAGCCCTCCCCACCTCATGGCCTTGGGCCTCTGAATTCAGCTTTACAAGTCATCTCTACATCCCAGTGAATCATCTTGGAAGAATGGTCCACACTCCTGTCTTCACTTCCTCACCACTGTTTCACACCACACCCCAGTGTAATCTGATCTTCGTGCTCTACTGATACTGCTCTCACCTCATTGACCAGATCATTGGGATGCCAAACTGGAGGACACTATTTATTCATTCATTCATTCATTCATTCATTCATTCATTCATTTATACATACATACATACCAGTACATTGTTTTCAATCTGTATGCATTCCTCTTCTACCCATCCCTTAAACATTGCTTCCTAGAATTTTGTTCCCGGTCATCTATTCTCATTGCAAGTTATTTTCCAGACCTAAGACTTTATTTGTCAGCTGCATTCAGATACTCCCCAAACCTATATCCTCATCCTAGAACTTTATCCTCATTAACAGATTTGTATTGCCAACCCTTTACCTGACAGGTCCACTGAGATGCTCAATGTGGGTTCTGACCAGTACATCCAATTCAGATCTCATCATCTCCTTCCTACCATCCAGCCCCATTGTCTTCTGTCCCTCATTTTGGTAAATAAGTCTACTATCCACGTGGACACCCAGGCCCTAAAACTTAGCGTCGCTTGTGGCTCTTTCACGAACTCTGCCCTTCCATATCCAAGCTGTCCCGGAGCCAGGACAGCTCTGTGTCCCTGGTGTTCCACTCCGCCCATCCTGCTGCCACTGCCTTCATGTCAGACCTGTAAGTCTAGTGCAGGCCACAACCCCACTGAGCAGTGCCTGTCCCATGATCACAACAGATGCTATGTGCTCTGGGCTTGGTACCTCGGGACCCATCCTTCCATACATTGGTTCCCATAGCATCTCCGGGCTACCAGCATCTTGTTGTGTCTGTCTGACCCACATTCCAGACTTTTGTTTCTGTAGTCTCAGCAAGGCTTCTCACCCTGTGCCACATGGCCTTGTGGAGAACCTTCCATATCTCTTTCTCTGCACACACCCCTTTCCATTCAGGCAGCCGTCTTCCAGGGCAGTCCCCCACCCCCAGACAGACAGCCTGTGTAGCACTTGCTACACTTACTCTGGCCATTGATTTTCCCCGTAGATTCCCCAGCAGACAGAGAGCATCTTGAGGCCAGCGCCTTGTTCATCTTTTTACCGCTGGTACCCAGCACACCCCTGAGCTGGGAAAGGCTTAGTAAACGTTGACATAATGAATGAATGAATGAATGAATGAACACAAAGTTAAGGAATTTAATAGATCATGTATTTCTGTTATGTGCAAGTACTCTGTTTCCACAATGAAATTTCTCGAGTAGAGAACTAGTTTGAGGATGGCCGGCTCTTTTACAGACCACAAGGAATACACAAGATCATTTGAAGGTGGTTGGACGAGCCAGAATTAAGAACAGGAACTGAGAATTTTAGGCTGCTTATTAAGTAACTCCAAGTCACTGGGGTATAAAGAGGAACAATTCAATTATCCTGATAAACTAAACCTAATTTGCAGTGGAATTTTTATAAGGTAACAAAATTGGAAATGAAAAAGTAAAGCCATATATCCTTGTTGGCTTAGGTATTCAGAGGTACTTCATTATTCTTAGTCCTGTGTACCTGATACAGACTTTAGAAATTATACCAAAATCTTCATAGTGTATACCATGGCTAAGAGTCATGAATTCTACATATTGTATATGTGTGCTTCATTCTTTGTCCTTTGAATATTTCTGATTTTGATGAAAATCTAAACACTTGTATCTAAAAAATATTTAAAAAGAAATGCAGGGCTAAGAACAAAATTGCATACAATCTGGGGAAATAAACGATAATCATCCTACTTTTAAGTCCTGTCTACTCTTGCAAAATTTTATTGTATAACCATGACAGTTAAGATCGAGTCTATGCAGAGTACACAGTCAGATTTAAACATCAGTTGTGTAACGGGTGATATTTAATACTCTGGAGTGGGAGTCAGGGAATAGAAAGAAGCCACCACATATTTTAAACTGCGGCAGACAAAACTCAGCCTATATAAGCATATGGATAAAGTTGTTTTCATGTAGTATTCTAAATTGCCAAAGAAAAATATCACTTGTGTTATTCTTGTTTCCGTGAAGAGTTTCCATTTGGGTTTATGGGACATAATGAAACACATGGAGGAGATTAGTGATTAAAAAACATTTGGGTTCTATTTCTGTACTACCTCAGACATGCTCAGAACATTCACTGTCATGTGCTTTGATTCTTCCTAACAATAATATACTTTGATGCAGAGGAGTGGAATGAGGAGGATATTATAAGTATAAGCTGTAACAAGGATCAGGGGAGGGTCGACCAGTATCCTCTCATAAGGAAGCATTAACATGTGGCTCCATTCTTCCACTCTGCCTCATTGCTTGCTCAACTTGAGGGGACTGCCTCATCCTGGGTCAGCTTTCTGTAAGTGCTTTCTTTAAAGTTCAATAAGATATGATGACAGTAATCTATCGATGAAGAGTTATGTATTAGACATTGAATATATTTCACATGTGAATGTATTCCCATTAACATTAGCTAATGAAAATAATTTTTTATGTCACCTTCTTACCAATTTTAATCTTAATTCTGTCTCTGGTAACTAATGTGACACATACAAAGTGTGTAGCTTTTCTTGTAAATAGGCCTATGTATTTTTTTCTTCTTCGAATATTATTTTATACACCGAAGGCTATAAACTCCTTGTTTCCCTACATTTTTTTCTCTACTGGGTTTAATGAGATACCTTTTAAAATTAATGTCTTGTTTCTAATTTAACATTTCTTTATGAGGCAGTCTCAGTAGTAAATCATAGTAAAACGTTTATAGTCACATTAAACTTTTCTTACTTATATGTAGAGCTTCCACTTAATAGATACCTAATATTTCCAGAGAGTACTCAGAACTGGACATTATGCTCTTATTTTTCTTTTTCTTTTTCCTGATACATTGATTTCAAACATTGAGGACATCAAAATATGGCTTACAGTACTACTTAAAAATGATTTTTAAATAATTCTTGGCAAGGAAGTATGCTTTAATACTAATGATCACTGACTCCATGTGCCTATCATTCATTACTTGGTAACTTCTCTTACTCGAGAATGTCTGAGTCCTGTGACATTACTAACCTGACTAAGGATGCTCTGAGACCAGTAAGTCCTTCCATTTCTGTTGCTCCAGCTGCAGAGGCTACACAAGCATGAGCGTCTGCTTTCCCTTTCTGCAGGTCGGGGGGAGCATTCCTATTTATGATGAACTCCACGGTAATGCTGTGACTGCTCTACCTCAGCAGCTCTGCTTTCATTTTTTAGGCAATAAAATTCATAAGGGATAAGTGAAAAATAATTGAGGAGCATTTTTATTTTTACTAGCATGTTTGCTATTGCTTTATGGCGTAATATACACTAAAATGTCTATTCACAAGTCAGACAAGAAAGATTAGAGCTGCATATGGGCATATGTGCATCCAAGCATTGAACTTGATCCTTAGTATAGTAATTGAATGAGAGCAGTATTGTGTATCAAATTTATCCCTGTTCTTTAGTTTGTTAGCAAATGGCTCTTATTACAAAAGTTTCAGGGTAGGGAAGATGTCAAAAAAAATGGAATCCCTTTCCTGCTGGCAGATGAGTCGGTGTCTGAGGGGGGCAAAGTGAAAAGAAGTAATAATAGAGGAGGAAAACCAAAGCCAGTGGACTTGAAAGGGTTTCTCTGACCATTGCCTGAAAGGCAGGAGGAGCAGATGGTGCCTGAGGCTGCGGCCCCCATCCAGGAAATACCTACAGGAGTCAGAAATCGGGTTTGCCATGGCTACTGCCCTGATGTTTTCTCTAGACCATGATTTTTAGACACGTGATATATTAGTTTCCTCTTGCTGCGGTAACAACTTACTACAAACTGGGCAGCTTGAAACAACAAACAAATTCATTATGTTACAGTCCTGGAGGTCAGAATTCCAAAATGGTCCTCACTGGCTTATAACCGGAGTGTTGGCAGGGCTCTGTTCCTTCTTGAGTCTTGAAGGGGGGCAATTTGTATCCTTGCCTTCTTTGGTTTTCAGAAATTGTCTACATTTCCCTGGCTTATGATCCCCTCCATCTGCAAAGCTAGCAATGACCAGTCAAGTCTCTCTGACACTGTTACCAATGTGACCCTGCTTCTCCTGCCTCTCTCATTTATTTATGAGGACTTACCTGATTACAGTGGGTCCTCGAGAATAATCCAGGATAATCTCCCCATCTCATGGTCAGCTGATTAGCAATGGTAATTCCATCTTCAACCTGAATTCACCTCTGCCCTGCAATGTGACTTATTCATGGTTGCTGAGGATTAGGACATGGACATCTTTGGGAGGCTGTTACTTTAGCTACTGCGCATAGCATACAGAGTTGAGCCCTGTGTAGGTTGTACTCCAGCCTTCTTTCTCCTCAACCCCTGTCTCCCCCTCCTTATCCAGATGCAGTATTGCCACATATGGCCAGATGGGGCATAAATCCTCTAACAGCATGAAGAATTAATGGACTGGACTAGTGGCTTTTAAATTGTATGCTCCTTACATTTTATCTCAGGGCAGCAAATGTTTTTGAGTTGTCTGCTCTTCATTTTCTCAACAACACCTTTTGAATACCTATGTGCTGAACTCTATTACGTACTGGGGATCAGCCACGCACAGTATGGGCAAGCTACCTGTTCTCTTGGAGCTAATGGGTTGGTGGAGACTGACAAACACTAAAACACCAAATAAACAGGGAAAGTGCCAGCTGCTAATAAATGCTAGGCAGAGGAGTAAGAGCAGCAATGAATGACTGGGTGGCTGGTTAGTGGAAGAGGAAGGAGGAGGGTTTCTGAGAACTGAATGGCAAGGAGCAGCCAGTCATGTGAAAAAAGGGGAGAGAATACTCCAGGCCGAGGGAATAAGAAGTACAAAGGCAGGAATGAGTTTTCTGTTGGAGAAACAGAATGTAGCTAGAGTTTAATGGGCAAAGGGAAAATGGTATGAAGTGTGCGCCAAGGGAGGGTAAGTGCCTGGTCACACCCTTGTAAGCCATGGTAGAGAACTTGGGTTCCATGAATGATAGAAAAACATCAGAAAGTTTCTAAATAGGTTTTCTCCTTTATTGAGATCACTTGGCTATTTTGTGGAGGATGAATTGCAGGATAGCAAGAGTGAAGAAGAGAGACGATGTGTAAGCTTTGCGAAAGCCCGTCCTGTGGATAATGGTGATTAGACTGAGTTGATAGTGGAGATGGAAATAATATTCACAGATCTGGGGTATAGTTAAAAGGAAATTGAATTGACAAGACAACAATGGGATGGATACAGGGAGTGAGAGCTGGATGGAAGTGAAAATAATCCCTAGATTTGAGGATTGAGAGGTGCTGCCATTTCCTGGGGTAGGGAATAGAGATGATGAGCAGTTGCTGGGGGCAGGGAGGGGGACCAGAGTTCTGTTTTGACCATGTCAAGGTTGAGATGCCCATGTGATATCAAAGATGAGCTGTTCCGGTCCATTGTCAAATTAATAGTGATTATCTCTTGGTCATGGAGTTAGAAAGATGTTTATTCTCTTCATTTTCCAAGTTTTCTAAAATGTGTAAGTATTATATAAATAACGTGGAATCAGTACATGCTGTGTAAAAATATTTTTCTCTAGAAATTCATATTTCTCTATTTTTAATTTTATATATATGACATGTATGTAAATATTAAAAATCCTAGTAGGCTTTCTCCCATCACAGAGTAATTTCCTAGCTGCTTTTTTTTTCACTACTATTTATTCCTGTGAATTCCCTTCTGACCTTCCCTTCTTTCTCTGTGCTGCTGAAGGAGAGGGCTTACACATCGGTTCACTGATAAACAAGACCCTGCACCCATCCCGGAGGCAGACACCTTTATCTTTCATTTCTCTGTGTCACTGTACACAACATTGAGTTTTGTTGATTTGTCCCTTTGCCTTTTATATTCTATGGCTGCCATTTTCTATTCCAGTACCCTTTCCATTTTATTTTATTTGTCACTGATTTTATTTTTCTTTTCCTGTGAAATGTTTATCCTAAAATGCATCTACAAGTCATTCGTGGCTCTGGTTGGATACAGTTAAGCATTTTGCTGGATGTATTTAAGAATATATTTCTCTCGTATCTGTAGGTTTCTCTTGGTAGTGTCTTTGAAAGCAAGCACAATGCTTGGATGCAAAAATGTCATCCTAAAAAGTCATGTTACTCATGTCATAACTAGAGTGCTGCATCTTTCTCTGAAGGCTGACTCAAGGGACATTTTGGGGATGGGTATGATTATTGTCTTCTGAGGTAATCTGGAAGGTAGCAATGAATGCCAAACATGTCTAATTTTCCATTTAAAACCATAATGGAGGGCAACCCCGGTGGCCCAGCGGTTTAGTGCCGCCTTCGGCCCAGGGTGTGATCCTGGAGACCTGGGATCGAGTCCCACATCAGGCTCCCTGCATGGAGCCTGCTTCTCCCTCTGCCTATGTCTCTGCCTCTCTCTCTCTCTGCGTGTGTGTGTGTCATAAATAAATAAAATCTTTAAAAAAATAAAAAATAAAACCATACTGGAGGGATGCCTGGGTGGCTCAGTGGTTGGGCACCTGCCTTTGGTTCAGGTCTGATCCCAGGATGCGGGATCGAGTCCCACATCAGGCTCCCTGCGAGGAGCCTGCTTCTCCCTCTGCCTGTGTCTCTGCCTCTGTCTCTCAGTCTGTGTCTCTCATGAATAAATAAATAAATAAACCTTAAAAAAAAAAACACACTGAAGATAACCTTTGATAAATTGTGTAGCCTACGTTTGAAATCTGCCCCTGCGCATTCTCACGGTTATGAACTCCACATGTGAATAAGTCAGAATTTCTTTGCATTCTTTCTGCCGTTGTTTCCTTGGGTTCTACGTTCCAGTTTGCTGGCGAGACTGAGAGCTTACTGTGTCTCTGTTGACTCCCAGTTTTGTAGACTTGATTACTCCCTTTCGCTTTTCCTCCTTTATGACACAGTAGTTGTAAGCTCTTTTCCTAGTCCTTCAAGTGGCCTGCCTTACACTCTTGTTGGGTCAAGGATGGCTTTACTGAGTGTGTAACCAAAACTGTGCATTTACTCTTGCCTCCATGAAGACATCAGCGCATTCCCTATTTCACTTTCTATATTATTTCTTTCTGATGTGGTGGAGGTTTTAGCTGAGTTTTCATTTTAGGTTCATGTCAGTATAAGACAAGACCAAGTTAGGACATAATCCTTGGATATGCTGTGTGAGCCAAGTCTTTGGGGAGGATTAGTGCTGTTGATAACCCAAAATAGTTGCCAATGCTGACGTCATCATTTGGTGATGATTATTTGTAGGGATTCCTGTGTATATGCATATTTTCAGTTCTCCTACACCTAGAGGATATTTAACTGAGAAAACTCTAATGAATGAAAAATTACTCTGGATTGCTGAAGCATACAAGAGCTGATGGAAGGAAGGGATCATTGGGAGAAAAGACTTGGTTGGATGATAGGAAGAACCACTCTGGGATTAAATGATTGCTTTAGATAATCCTCAAAAGGAGTTAATCCATGTGAATTAATCAGCTTTGAGGGCAGCTTTGTAGTCCCTGGGTTTTAAAAAGGAGAGTAGAGAAGCCAATATCCAGTCAAGTTCCAAAAAAAGTAATTAAAAAGTAGAATGGTTTCTCTAGGAGAAACAAGAAGGGCTTGAGTTTGGGTACATTTCCTCCCTCCTTACCTCCCCTTTTCACCTGGTTCTATCTTCTAAGTGCCCGTAGTGATCTGCTTACCCTGTTCTAGCACATCCACCAGGGCACCTTACTGGGGTGTATATACGTCTCTGAACATACACTCATTGGTCTGTAAGCAACCGGAGTGAACAGCCTACATCTCATTTATATCTTAGGTGGCCAAATGGACTCACCTGGTGCCTTGCATATAATTGGTCCTCCACAAATGTAAAAGTATGTTTTTAATTTTGTCATAAATAACGAGTGACTTTATAACTCAACCATGACACGTGTCAGAAAATTGTGTTCTGGGAAACGAGCTTCCATTGGAGAAATAGAGGAGGTTTTAAGATAAGAGATGAACCCATATTTTCTAGACTACAGGGGTAGTCTAATAAATTTCTAGAGAAGGAGGTGAAATTTCCATCCCTGGAGATCCTTGAAAATTGCACGCAGGAAAGATCTGGGAGGAGGACTGAAGCATCACACCTATTTTGGGGCGCACAGATAGAATGACAAACGATTCTGTGATTCTTTGATGACTTGGCCTGGAGGAGAAAAGACTGAGGGGAAACAGGAAAACAGTGGTCCATGCTTTCTGTGGGAAAACAAGTCATGGGAGCTTAACCTAAAGCCTTAGACATTTAGATTACATTTTACGGTTAAGGCTTTTGAGACCTAGGCTGTGAAATCCTGTGGAAATCTGCAAAATAGAAGATTGATTTGTGTGAGACCTGGAGTCAACTCTGTGATTCTGTGGCAGGGAAAAACAGTATTTTTTAGAACAATATTTTAAGAGAATTATTCCAACACACTATATTCAGTGTACTCTAAAACTAGTATTTTCAGGCACCAAGCCTCATCGCAGCTTTGTGGAAAGGAGTGGGGAGTAGATAACAGGTGTGAGGTCCTTTCTATGTAAATACTTTGCAGGGTTGTGTTACTAGATCAGCAGCCAGGGGGTGAGAAGGAGTCTGGGACACAGCTCTGCCTTGCTGGGTCAGCCTTGTCTTCATCACTGACCCTCTTCCCTGTGAAAATGCAGAAGGTGGAGGGGAAGAGCTACAAAAACCCTGTGCAGTTTCAACATTCAGCCACATGATGTCACAATTGGATTTTTATTTTCACTGTGCATTTGTCTCCAATAATAGATGAAGGCGTTTTCAAAGCCGGAGCAGAGAGGTCTGAGACACGGGGAGCAGCAGAAGTCCAAGAAGATGAAGACACTCAAGTTGAGATCCCAGTTGACCAGGTAGTCCCCACGTTTTAAAAAATATATGTAAGCTGATGACCACTTTTTTCTTTCAAGTTTTGTGTTATCTGCTCCAGGCTATTACTACGCGTATGCTGGTTCAAACCTCTCAGGTGCTGGGTGGCCAAGTGACCTACAACATACCGTCAGGTCTTCCTAATATTCCTACAAAGAATAGCCATTTGGGCTGTCCTTTAAAAAATTTTAAACTTTTTTTATAATCATAGAAAATGATGTAACTTAACAAATAGCGTTGAAGAATGAGGTGGATTGGGGTAAACCATGAGATAACAGAGAGGGAGAAAGTTTGATAAAGAAAAAGAATATTGGGAAAAAAAAGAATATTGGCTGGGGATTTTTATCTTGAAAAAAGTCCTCCATTTAGAAAAGCAATTTTTAAAAAATGCTGTGATATTCTCTCCTTTAAGGTCCTTGGAATTGTTGTGGGTGGAATTTATTTTTCATAAAATAATTGCTTAGACAAATACAATTTGCTATGTGTGTCTTGATTTCAGACCAATGGAACACTGTACTCATAGGAGTGAGAGAATGAGACTGAGTGTGTGAGTGTGTGTGTCTGTACATGTTCTTGTAGAAGGGATGAAGTAGTGTTAGTGTTGGTTAAATGATGCAAAAAATAAGTCAGTTAGGCTTTTTAATACAATTCAACCAGATTTCTTACATTGCTAAATGGAAGATGGGAATTGAGTTGGGGAGGGGGAAATCATCACCCCAGGTTCAGGGGAATGAGAAGTCACGAGGAATTGCCACTTGTCCTCTGACTATTATGGTATTTCCTTTTCGGAAAGCAAATTTCACAATCCAGCAGGTTCCATAGATGATCTTCTCAATTATATTTGTCTTAACAGTGTGGCAGTGAAATTGCCGCTCGATTATTCCACAGGCATTTCCCATAAGCATCGCCTTCCTGATGAAAAGCCTAATGTGTTAAAAATCACACAGATTTCAAAAATCCAATTTATTACCCAGGATTAGCTACAACTCATAATTTTTCATAAACTCCAGTTATAGGTATTTTTTTCCCTGAGGGAAAATGGAATTTTAAGTCTTCTCTGAAGCTATAATTAAATGTTATATTTTAAGACAAAGAAGACTAATCATCATGTCTATTCAGCCCCTGACAGCTGCCCCAAAACAAGACGAATGGATTCCAAAGTCAAAACGCCAGATATCAAGAGAGAAAAATCTTACCATTATTACCAAAAGAGAAATCTCTTTGTTAAAAATCACTTAACATGTTTCAAAATCTGTGCTAGGTATTTCTTTACTTGTAAGTTTGGTATTGTAGGGAAGTGGGGGAGCTGACGGATGGAATGGTCTCTGATACTACCAGAACAGCCTGGGATAAGTGTGTGCAGAGCTTCGTTTCTTATCTGACTGGGGAGGGTTAGCTTATTAAAATACAAGTATGGAGAGAAAGTGAGTCAACGGATTGGTAGAAGCCAGGCAGCATCAACAATGATGTTGGTTTGAAGGAAATAAAACTGGGTAACAAAAGGTCAGAATTCCTTTCTTCTTTGATCCTATTAATAATAGAGCTGGAATTGGCTAGCACATGTGGCTGGCAAGACATACTTAGGGGGGTCAGGTGTTAGAGTCATTCCCTCTATGGGCCGGTGAGCTTTTGCTCCATATCCTAAGCAGCCATGGTGTGGAGAAATGCGTGGAAAGCTCCATTACAGTTAGAACAACTCTGAGGATGGACTCTCATGGTGTTCTTTGTGAAGCGGTCGGTACCCTTTACTAAGTACCTACCAAGCGCCAGGCATCGTCCCAGGCACTTTTATCTCATGTAATTGTGTTGACAGCCCTGAAACATAGGTCTTATCACCCCTACGTTATATATAGAAGGCAAGTGAGCTCATGGCAGGTAGAATTGCTTGTCCAGGATTGTACCATTACATAGAGGAGTTTGTTTTTGAATGCACGTCTGTCCAATTTCAAAGTGTATGAATGATCCAGGGAAAGAGTATTAAATGCAACAACAACAAAAACAAAAACAAAAACAAAACTCCAAAAGCCAATTATTAGATTAATGAAGGAAAAAATTCCTGCATAAGAAAGGAAAATGTAGTCATCCTATACTACTTGGCTCAGCTATACATGACACTTGCATACACTCCCTTTTGGGCCATACCTAGTTAACTTCTTTGGACTGATTTCCTTTCATCCAAATGGTTCATATTATGACTTTAGTCAGAGGGCCATGGACAAGCGTGTGTGTGCATGCGTGCATGTGTATGTGTGTGTATGTATAAATATCATGTGTAATTGGCCAAGTAATTTATCTCTGCCTGAAAAGCAGATCAAGTTTTAGAGGTAAATATTGCTAGGAGCCAATTCTCCCCTTGTGTTTCTGCATATCTTATGAGCAGAGAGACAGGTTGCCTTTGTTCTGGACTATCTTTTCTTTTTTTCCTTTTTTGGACTGTCTTTTCAAAGATGTTTGAATTAGCTTGGAAGACAGATGTAGTGACTTCCTCTGGAACAATCATTGTCAACTGGAGGCAGTCTTGCCTCTAAGGGATGTTTGGCAATTTCTGGGGACATTTTTGATTGTTAAAACTGAGGGAGTACTCCTGGCATCTGGTGGGAAGTGGCCAAGGATGCTGCTAAATATCTTGTAATGTGCTTGACAGCCCTCACAACCAAAAATTATCCAGTCCAAAATGCTAATAGTGCTGAAATGAGAACCCCTGGTGTCGAGCAAAGGCCAGGTTTGTTTATTGTCCAGTATAATAAAGATAATGTCTTCCTGTGATGCAAGGGTCAGGGAGATTTAGTATCTATTATAAAAAATATGGTGCCATCAAACCATATGCTCAAAACTAGTCAACATTGGGAGCAGCTGGGTGGCACAGTCGGTGTAGGATCCGATTCTTGGTTTTGGCTCTGGTCGTGATCTCAGGGCCTGGGATCGAACCCTGTGTTGGGTTCGTGGAATCTTCTTAAGACACTCTTCCTCTCCCTCTGCCCTTCCCACTCCTGTATGCGTACTCTCTCTCTGTGTCTCTCAAATAAATAAATACATCCATCTGAAGAAGAAACTAGTCAAAATTGCCAATGTTATGTTACGTATGTTCTGGCACAATAAAAGTATTCAGAAAAGATTGGGTTCTTTCCATGGTGATATCCTGGCTACTGCTCTTGTTGTGAGCAATAAAGTTCTTTGTCTCTGACCCAGGAGTCTCATGTCTTTGGCCATGTCCATGAAATCATGGCAGGCTAATGAGTAAGCTTGTAAGTAGGGTAAAACTTCAGACCTTCCATAGGGCTTGCCTCTGCTGCATGGTGTGTGTATGTTTAAGTGCATGTAAATGTGGACTAATTGTAGCTAAGAACATGGCTCAGCTCTGTCCCGATGTTCAGACTCTTGTCATTTTTTAGATGATCTTGGATCTAATACTACTCCCAAACCCATGGGAAACTGAAGAATGGCACTTTTTAAAAAATGTATTTGAGGAGGCCAGAATAAATATTGTTTCTCAGGAGAGAGTTTAGGTCTAACAAGAATAAAGTACTCTTTTAAAAATTAATTTTTTTTGCATGCACACTCCCAATCAGTCTGATTTCTCCTAAGCAGTGGAGCAAGTGGTTACATCCTGGCACTGGTGACTCATGTGGCACTTATAAATTGATGCTTTTCCAAGCTAAGGAGGTAAGAAATGAGCCTGCTCCGAGTTAAGTAAACTGCCTCTAATAAGATCAAGTGGAGAACCCACCATCATCTCAGAAACCCAAGTAATCAAATATCTATAAAATAGGCAAATAACAAGTTATATTTTGGATTTTGTAACATTGTAAAAGAGGGCAGAAGATGGGGATAGTCACTTTTGAGTGGTTTCAGATTATTTTATAGCTCTCCTCATCCATTTGCAGTTAATTTTAAATAGTAAAATAATGAGAATTACAAGATTTTTTTATGCTAAGTAGTTTCATTAAATAACATTTTATTTTATTTTTTTTTATTTTTATTTATTTATTTATTTATTTATTTATTTATTTATTTATTTATTTATGATAGTCACAGAGAGAGAAAGAGAGAGAGGCAGAGACAGAAGCAGGCTCCATGCACCGGGAGCCCGATGTGGGATTCGATCCTGGGTCTCCAGGATCGCGCCCTGGGCCAAAGGCAGGCGCCAAACCGCTGCGCCACCCAGGGATCCCCCGAAATTACATTTTAGCTATATCATGAACACTGGAGCAGTGAAAGCTTTTTTTTTTTAATTGGAGATTGTGATATATACACTTCTTGTTTATTTAAAATATCATTAACCATTAATAAAGTTACACATATAATCTTTTTTAGAATTTAACAATTACAGCAAAGGTAGCAATGCCATGCCTCACCCCTTCTCACCTGGTTTCCTGTTCCACAGAGATAACCCATGCGAACCAGTTCCGTTCTTTCTCGTAGAATACACCATGATATTTGTCAACCATACAGCCTTCCCTCTCTTCCATTTTAATACCTCTGAAATCTTCGGATCTTTTTTTTTTTTTTTTAAGATTTTATTTATTTATTCATGAGAGACAGAGAGATAGAGAAGCAGAGACACAGGCAGAGGGAGTAGCAGGCTCCACACAGGGAGCCCGATGTGGGACTCGATCCTGGGATTCCAGGACCACGCCCTGGGCTGAAGGCGGGCACTAAGCTGGAGTCACCCAGGGATCCCAAAATCTTCGGATCTTAAAAGTGATTGCATGTCATCGTTTAATTGGCTTTTTCCCCTCTTATTCTAAGAGGTACATAAAATAACGGACATCCTTTTAAATAGGTGATATCTCCAATTTAATAAAATAAGTTTCTTGATTTTAGTTTTCAGATTTAGATATGATTAACGTTATCTCTAATGCCCCTGGAAGACGGTTATTTAAAACCCTTACTCTTCCCACCCACCAGTAAGGCCACATGCCCGTGCGCTCGCACACACGACCCTCTCAGTTCTCTCCACTCTGATTTTGTGATGATTTTTGGTTAAGTCAGTATTTAATCTGCATGTCATTTTTACCATGTCAGCTTTATTATTGTTAGTTGAGCCACAGAGTGGACTCTTGTTACATTTCCTGAGTACCACTCTCCTCCTCCTTCCTATTTTAGTACTTGTCTTTTTTATTCATTTGCTTAGTTTTCTGTGTAGCTATTACCAAGCCATTTCTAGACTCTGCTAGGCAGTTGACTTCCTCTTACTCTATGCAAGCGTGTGCAGTGATGATACCGTTTCAACTTCATCTTTTCCTCGGACACGTCTGTCATTCATTTGCCTCAGGCTGGTTAGGTATTCTCTAGATCTGCTTTTTAGAGTTATCCTGGTATTTTTTTTCTTTACCATTATTTTGGGAATTTCCTTCACTTCTTTAGGGGATGGCTCTCTTATTTCTTTGATTCCACATCTTCTTTCTGGTTACACCTTCATTTGTTGTGGAATTCACCCAAGTAGCCTCCTGGGAACAGCTGTATGGGAAGCACCTGGTGTTTCAGGCTTTCCAGGTCTGAACATGTCTTTTTCTTTTTCCTTTATTATTATTTTTTTTAAGATTTTATTTATTCACAAGAGACACAGAAAGAGACAGAGACATAGGCAGAAGGAAAAGCAGGCTCCCTGAGGGGAGCTTGATGAGGTACTTGATCCCAGGACCCCAGGATCACGACCTGAGCTGAAAGCAGGTGCTCAACCACTGAGCCACCCAGGTGTCCTGAACATGTCTTTTTTTCTACTAAAACTTGACAGTAGGATGGCTAAGTATAAAATTTTAGGTGAGATAATGATTTCTTGGAGAATTTTGAAATCACTACTCAGTTGTCCTTTCCATCCAGAAGGGCAGAAGGGAAGTTTGATGCCATTCTATTTCTTGAATCTTTGTAAATAATCCTTTTTCCCCTCTTTGGAAGCTTTAAGGCTCTTTTTCTTTGTTTCTGCTGGGTTTTTTTTGTTTTGTTTTGTTTTGTTTTCTTTTCTTTTCTTTTTTTTTAAATTTTTTTTTTAAATTTTTATTTATTTATGATAGTCACAGAGAGAGAGAGGCAGAGACACAGGCAGAGGGAGAAGCAGGCTCCATGCACCGGGAGCCCGATGCGGGATTCGATCCCGGGTCTCCAGGATCATGCCCTGGGCCAAAGGCAGGCGCCAAACCACTGCGCCACCCAGGGATCCCTGTTTCTGCTGTTTTGAAAATTTCCAGTTATGTGCCTTGGTGCAGCTCTTTTTCCTTACTGGACTTGGTACAGAGAGGGATTTTTTTTTTTTTTTAAGATTTTATTTGTTTGAGAGAGAAAGAGAGAGAGACTTCTTAGACTGACCTTCCACTTATCTCTCCTATGTTCCACCTCTATAATTTTTTCTATTTTTTCAACTTCTTTTAAAATAAGAGATCCTCAGCATTTATCTTCCATCTCTTGTTTTTTCTTGTCATAATATTTTTAATTTCTAAGAGCTCTTTCATATTCTCTGAATATTCATTTTTATAGCATCCTATTCTTGTTTTATGGATGGGATATCTTTATTATCTCCAAGGATTCATCTACTATTTTAAACTTTCTTTTCCTGTACTATCTCTGTTTCTTTTGAGTTTCTTTGTTTCTTTCTAGGTTTTGATCTCTGTCTCCATGTTAGATGTTCTTTGGCTGCTTGGTTAGATTTTTTTTTTTTTAATTGAAATATATCTGACATGTAACATTTTATAAATTTAAGGTGTATGTTTGGTTAGATTTTAGGGTGAAGCATTAGGGAAACTCTATGCTTATGGGCACAGCTCCTCAGGTTGGGGGAGTTCACTGCAGGGTGATTGGTTTTTGCCATTTCATTGGCAGACCTCCATTTTTCATTGTTGTTTTGGGTTGTCTCTTTTCTTTGAATGGAATCTTTCCAGTATGTCAGCATGACCATGGGATGGGGACCTTGGGATTTTGTGTTAGGTAAAGAGATTTATTCTTGGTTTCAATAGGTGTCCTAGGTGCCCTTGTTCTCAGCTGCACTGAGTCCAGCTCCCTTGTAGTTCAACATCTTTAGAGAAGAAACCTCCTGTATTTCTCAAGGGCGGGGGTGGGTGGGTGGGGAAGAGTGGATCTGGGGAGTCTTTCTGCTTCTTTTAAAGACTCTAAGCCAGTCCCCCTATTTTTAGTCACACTGACCCCTATTTACACCACTTCTTCCAGAGAGAGATGGTGCCGCCAGTCCCTCAGCCTTCTATAGGTCCTTCAGCATGCAGAGGTTTGCTTCTTGGATTCTCCTCCCACAGGAGCGAATTTTAATGGTATCAGTTCTGCTGTTACTGGCCCTATATCTTTTAGCTTTACTGTTTCTTGGAGTTTGTGGCTTTTATTTCCTCTCCAGGCTTCTGTACCCATACCGGTTCATTCTTTTAAAAAAATTGCCTCTATTGACAGTTTAGAGGGACATCAGAAGGGAGCTGAGGAGAAAACACCCTCACATTTGTTCAACTTGCCATGTTTAACCAGAAACCACTTCCACACTAATTCGTCACAGGGAAAATAAACGGTCTTTATAGAATTTCCGCTAGTGATGGAAACTGGCAGTTTGTGACCAAATCTCCTAGAATCTTCTCTGGCTGGCTTGGGGCTTACAGGATCTCCTTACTACCCCAGATACTCTTCAGCATCCCAAACCGCAGCACATCATGTTATAAACACCCGTCCTGGATTATACAGTTATGTCATTTGCCCAGAATCTGGGGGCATTTGAGCTTGTGATCATTACACATAAAGAATACGCCATTAAAAAATCTGGAGTTGAGGCACTTGGGTGGCTCAGTTGGTTAAGCATCTGCCTTCAGCTCAGGTCATGATCCCAGGACCCTGGTATGGAGGCGGGGGGTGGGCTCCCTGCTTAGCAGAGAGTCTGCCTCTTCCTTTCTCTCTGCTCCTCCCCCTGCTTGTGCTCCCCCCTTTCTGTCAAATAAACAAAACCTTAAAAAAAAAACAAAAACAGATGCTGGTGCAAACTTCTTATTTTGCCATCAAAGACACGAAGCCCTATCTTCCCACAGAGCCACAGCCTGTTGATGAGGGAGTCCACACAGGCACCCAGGGCTCCTAGCTTCTAGCTTGGAACTCTCTCTCTTTGAACACCTTGAGGAAGGGCAGTGGGGGAGATTAGGGACTTCTAGTTTTCCCACAAACAGCAACACATTCCATCTGTGTGGAGGGCGACTCAGCTATCTCTGCCCTCACTGAAGTGAGAGGGATCGTTGTATAAACAATACTTCCACCATTCTTTCTTCTCAAGTCCTCTCCTATCTGTGAATCACGTTCACGTTTGCTGCTGCAAGCCTCGTGCACAGCTGCAGGAGTTAAGATGGGGTGATCTGGCTTCTTGATTTCCCCGTGCATCATCAACAAGGCTGTTTGTGACATCCCGTTTGTAGATTTGTGTTTACTTGACAGAAATGGTATTAAACATTAAAATATAGCCTTCAGGGATTTCTGATGTAAGCAAGAGAAAATCAACATTTACTTCTAAAGTGAGAGAACTTAATGGAGATTTTTTTTTTTTCCCTAATGATGACTAAAATATTCTCAAGCTATCTAAATATAAGTTTTCCGTGTAGTATGTGTTCCCCTCTGGGTGTCTCAGGAGCATGGGGAGCTCCATGGGCTCAGGTGAGCCACTCTCAGCAGGTGGCTGGCCAGAGCCTCACTCTGCTGTGTCCTTGCAGGGTCACATCGGTGAACATAGCCACCTTCTGTGTAGGTCACGGTACTTCAAACCACATCTAAACCTTTTATTATTTTTTTCTTTTCCCTCTATGAAAGCTGAAAACGGGGAAGCAGTCCACTGCGATCATGAAAAATTGAAACTGATTATTTCAAAACACCTCATTCTTGGGGTGGACATGACTTTCAGTTTCCATGGTAACAGAACTAAAAACAAGTAGGGTGACTTCTGTATCTGCAACGCCAGGGAAATCCACAGAATCTCCTTCCAGAAGAGCCAGAAACAATCCCTCACTCTTTCCCAAAGCGCAGATGTGCTTGTGAATGGTACATGTGAAGAGGAAGAGGAGGTATCTGAGGTTGTCGTTTTGGTGCTCATCTCCAACTCCTGGTAGGGTGTGCTTCAGGGAGGAGACCTGTGGTTAGGGAGGATACTTCAACTAGAAAGTTCTAGCTGGTGCTGTTACCTGAGATAGCAAGAGTCTTAAACCTTTAACGTCTGTTCCTCAGAGAATTTTGACATAACTATAAGACAAACTAACATTCACTTCTGAAGTGGGCAGAATGTCAGCTGTGGTCTCTGATTAGATGCCGTCCCCATTTCTAATTTTCGGTGCTGCTGCGGCTGTCAGAGGTGTGATGTGAGTTTAAAGTGCAAGTCATTCGAGCAACCCCAGCTGTCTGAGAATACCATCCAAGTAATTGATGCTTTCGACATTTTGTGACTCATTTCCATATAATTTCCATATTCCATCTTCCTTCTTCATACCACTCAGGAATCCTGAGTTAACCTTCGTCCCCGCACGCACATTCTCTAGGAATCCTGAGTACTTACGGTTTCCCCTGAGCCGTCCCCACTAGGACGCAGCAAGCGCTAATAACTATCAGACCTTTCCTGACTTGTCATACAAATCAGCCATTATCTCAGGCTGCCCATTGCAAAATAAGTAGTAAGAAATGCATATAAGCCAGTGCAGGCAAGAGACATCTGGAATGCCAGCACTGATGTTGTATTAAGGAGAAATATGGAACATTTCTAGTGGAAGTTTTTTTAAATTTTTTTTTTAATTTTTATTTCTTTATGATAGTCACAGAGAGAGAGAGAGGCAGACACACAGGCAGAGGGAGAAGCAGGCTCCATGCACCGGGAGCCCGACGTGGGATTCGATCCCGGGTCTCCAGGATCGCGCCCTGGGCCAAAGGCAGGCGCTAAACCGCTGCGCCACCCAGGGATCCCCTCTAGTGGAAGTTTTTAAGAGCAATTGCTTATGGTAAATAATGTGCTTTTTTTTTTTTTTTTTTTTTTTTTTTTTTTTTTAAGAGGGAGGATGGGGGAAGGTTAGAGGGAGAAGGAAAAAGGAGAATATATATATTTTTAAGATTTTATTTATTTATTCATGAGAGACACAGAGAGAGAGGCAGAGACACAGGCAGAGGGAGAGGCAGGCTTCCCGAAAAGAGCCCAATGCGAAACTCCATCCCGGACCCTGGGATCACGACCTGAGGGGAAGGCAGATGCTCAACTGCTGAGCTACCCAGGCATCCTGAGAAGGGGAATCTTTCTTTTTTTTTTTTTTTTTTTAAGATTTATTTATTTGTTTATTCATGATAGACAGAGAGAGAGAGAGAGAGGCAGAGACACAGGAGGAGGGAAAGCAGGCTCCATGCCGGGAGCCCGACGTGGGACTCGATCCTGGGGCTCCAGGATCGTGCCCCAGGGCAAAGGCAGGCGCTAAACCATTGAGCCACCCAGGGATCCCGAGAAGGGGAATCTTAAGCAGACTCCTTGCTGAGCGTGGAGCCCGATGCAGAGACTTGATCTCACAACCCTGGGATCATGACCTGAGCCCAAACCAAGAGTCCTATACTCAACCGACTGAGCCACCCAGGTGCCCCAAAGTAATGTGCTTTTTGAAAGGTAAAAGTTCTTGGCTTTCTTATAAAAACTTCTCTGTTTAAGGGTACATACTATGTGTAGTTGTACACGTGTGTGTAATGTGTCTGTTATTGTAGCTGCTTTGGGGATGTTGAGGTCAGAAGGGCCTTGAGGCTGGAACCATTTAAATGACTTCTGTGATCCTTGTTGCATTATTATGTACGTTGGTTTAGTGAGTGTCTTGGAGAGGGTATAATGAATACCCTTCCTTGATTCCTGTGAAGCATGGAAATTGTGCTTTATACAGGACGTAGGATTCCACAGTTATTCATAGGAATCGGCTAGTCCTGAGATTTTAGGATGGATGTAATGTTTGGAGGAACAATTCCTACTCAAAAACTAGTTCTCTTAAATTTTAGTTAGTTGGCTAAAATTTGAGGTAAATGTCAGGGGAGAAGACTTGAAGTATAGGAGAAGTATCTTCCTGATATTGTTGCCTTTGCAATGAAATGCTGTGTCTCCTTTTTATTACGTGACTCTTAATGAACAGGGTAATGTCGTCAGAATAAATCTTGCAGAATTGTCTTTATGGCTAAGCAACACTCTGTTGATAGTCAAGTCTATTTTCTCCCAGCTTTCAATAAAATTGATATTTTTTTAAACATAAAAAATACTATTTTTTATTTAAAGAGGCACTATTTCAAGTCTATTTACAATTATAAATTTTAACCAAAAGTGCTTTCTGGAGGGATGGCTCAGTGGTTGAGTGTCTGTTTTGGGCTCAGGTCGTGATCCTGGGGTGCAGGGATCAAGTCCTGCATCTGGCTCCCCACAACAAGCCTGCTTCTCCCTCTGCCTGTGTCTCTGTCTCTCTCTTGGTGTCTCTCATGAATAAATAAATAAAATATTAAAAAAAAAAAACCTTCCCAAAGTGGTGGTTTATTTCTGACCATACCTGGAGAGTACCCTGTAAATACGAGCCTTGTCACCATCATCTGTCCCTTCCCAAAGTGGTTTATTTCTTCATACCTGGAGAGTGCCCAGTAAATATGAGCATTGTTACCATCATCTGTCCCTTCCCAAAGGCACATATTGTGCTGGTTTTTACCTGTAGGAAGCATATTTGTGTTTAATTCAAGACAGTGGTATGTAATACCATGGTAAATGTGGCAGTGGATACAAAGGTGAATAAGGAAGCGCTCTTGCTTCTAGAAACTTCCAGAGGGCCTCTGCAGAGCCAAGACTGATATTTCCCCATTATTTCATAATCATTCCAAATATCTTTCAAGGCATCTACTTGATAGCAACTTTGTGTATCACATAAATAGTGTATAATCGCACACGGTAAGTAGAGTGTACTGATGGAATCTGGCAGGTGTCATGAGAGCACAGGTAAGGCATGGTGAAAGGAAGAGCATTGCAGGTGAAGATAGAGAGAACAGAATGAGTTAATAGCGTGGTGCAGGGGACAGGCCAGGGCTCCTTTCAGCCTTTTCCACAGAGGGCATTCATTCTCCCCTGTTCCCCAGCCCCCCCAGTACTTATGTCTGGGAAGGTCTGGGTTTGTCCTCCCTACCCCGCCACATCCAGCCAGCCCTCTTCCCTTCATGAAGAGCCCAACATCTCTAGTTTGTGCTGAGGGACTTTTAAAGGAAACAGTGTGGAGGGGAGAAGGAGGGAGAGAGAGGGAAGAATATGAATATGAACATGAACGCCTGTGGAGCTGAGGAGAAAATGGAGGTAAGGTGGTCTTGGTGAGCGTAGTGGTCTGCCCAGCTGTGAAACAAAGTACCCCAGCTGGGTGGCTTCTGCAGTAGACATTTACGGGGTCCCCCATTCTGGAGGCTGGGAGTCTGAGATGGTGTTGGCGGGTTGGTTTCTTCTGCATGCTCTCTCTTCAGCTGGTGGATGGATGTCTTCTCCCCAAGTCTTCACATAGTCTTCACTCTGTACCTGTCTGTGTCCTAATCTCTTGTAAGGATCAGTCATGTTGGACCAGAGCCCACCCTGTGGACCTCATTTCAAGTTAATTACCTCTTTAAAGGCTCCAACTCCAAATACAGTCACCTTGTCAGAGGTTAGGTCTTCAGCATGTAAATTTTGAGGGGACACAGTTCAGCCCCAAACAGTGAGAACGTGGGGTTTGTTTAGGCAGAGGCAGCATCTGCCTAGTACATGAAAAGACCAATATTCAGGGATGCCTGGGTGACTCAGTGGTTGAGCATCTGCCTATGGCTCAGGTCCTGATCCTGGGGTCCTGAGATCGAGTCCCATATCAGGCTCCCTGTGGGGTGGACAATCTCAGTGGACCAGAGTTTTAAATATCAGTTTGCATTTTTTAAAAAGATTTATTTATTTGAGAGAGAGAAAGAGAGTGAGAACGAGCACAGGGGGGTAGAGGGGCAGACAGCATCTCAAGCAGACACCCCACTGAGCATGGAACCTGACATGGGGCTCCATCCCAGGACCCCCAACATGACCTGAATGGAAATCAAGAGCCGACCACTTAACCAATTGAGCCACCCAGGGGCCCCAACATCAGCCTGCATTTTAACTGTATTTACCCATAAGGGCAAGACTGTCGCTAAGTGTCTTCTATGACTTTTTTTTTTTTTTTTTTTTTTTTTGTGGGAATGAGATTTGGAAGGGAGATTGCTCTGAGTGGCCCACCAGAACACAAGTTCATTAGTGTAAACCCTGTGCTTGGCTTTTTCATCAGACAACCCCTAGAATCCTTCCATCCAATGGCAAGAAAAGTGGAGTGATGCCAGTAATAAACACAGATGTAGCTTGTTACGTTTACAGTGGTCTTTTCTGTGCATGGTCCTATTTGTTCCTACTACAATCCTGTGAGGTTGTTGTGATCATCCTCCAGTTCCAGAGGGGACTCAGGCCAGGTGTGCTGACTTCATTGGTACTAGGGTACTTTGCTGGCCTGAAGCAAGTCGCAGCTGCCTCACCCTGCACAGTGTGTATTTGACATTGCCTGTCGATGCCACCACTGCAGCAAATATCAGCAGTCACAGGTCGTGTGCAGGAGACCCCCGTGCTGTTGCTCAGGTAGGAACACCATCTCTCAGGATCACCTGAGAACTGGCTCCTGCCAGGTTAAGGGGCGAGATCTGCATGGGTGCTCTGCTTCCTTAGCTGCAGGAAGGACCTGTGATGGGACCTGGGGAAAGGGTTTTTTTTTTTCCCTTCCTGTTTCTCTTCCTTCTTCCTCACCTCCCTCAAGATGAATTACCATTTCTTAGTCTTGTCTTTTCCTTTGGGATACCTGCGCCTTCCTCCCCATACTCCCCAGCCCCTCCTTTGGCTGTTGTGTCTACCCCTCTCTATCTAAATTATTAAACGTTATCAGGATCTTTGTATGGTTCTTTGAGGTGGGAGTGGAACGTGGGCTATGTGTACCTGAGCCTTGCTCAGTGACTAAACGCTGGTGCCTGGCTAACTCTGACTGTGACCGTGTCCCCAGCAGTCAGGCAGGTCCAGCTAAGTGGACAGAGGCTAAGAACTCCGTGGGGATTTTAAATAGTTGTAAAGATTTTTTGGAGGGAGTCAGGGGACTAGGAATATTTTTCTAGCACTTTCTATGTTTCTAAGTAAGCTGCTAGTCTCAGATCTGTTTGTTCATTCATTCAGCACCACCAATGACTTCCTACTACGAGTCACCTGATTTTTGGGAAGGGAAGCTTTTTACACCTGAGACAAGGGAGATGCCTGCCTAGAGTGTGATTGCAGAATAAAGCAGGGAAGATAACCAGAAGTTGGTTCCTCAGTTATGTGGCCACACAGAGCCGGCCACATAGCTCTCCCTGGTGGTCAGGAGTTGGGGCATATGATTCCTTTAAAAATTGAAGCAAGAGGAGCACCTGGGTGGCTTGGTTGGGCATCCAACTCTTGATTTCAGCTTAGGTCATGATCTCAGGGTTGTGGGATTGAGCTCCGTGTTGGACTCTGTGCTGGGTATAGAACCTGCCTAAGATTCTCTTTCCCTTTCCCTCTGTATCTCCCTTCCAGCTTGTTCTCTCTCTCTTTCTAAAAGAAAAAAAAAAAGAAATTGAAGATTCTCCTAACATACAACTGAACATTAACCGTTCTTAAATATACAGATCTGTGGCCTTTAGAACATTCATGATGTTGTTCAGCTGTTACCTCTGTCTAGTTCCAGATCATTTTCCATCTCCCCAAAAGGAAACCCCATGCCTATTTTTAAAAAAGATGTATTTACTTATTTGAGACAGACAGAAACAGAGTGTGCAAGCAGGGGGAGGAAGAAGCAGACTCCCCACTGAGCACAGAGCCGGATGTGGGGCTCCATTCCAGGACCCTGAGATCATGACCTGAGTTGAAACCCAAGAGTTGGACGCTCAACCAACTGAGCCACCCAGGTGCCCCAAAACCTCATGCCTATTAAGTGAACTTTCCCATTCTCCCCTCTCCCCATGCCTGGCAACCACGAATCTGGTATCTGTCTCTTTAGGTTGACCCATTCTGAATGCTTCACAGAAATGAAATCCTCCAATATGTGACTTTCTGTGGCTTTGTGCAGAGCTGTCTAACTCACAGCCTGCCCCCCAGGGAAGAGCTGTACTAGCTGTTAGATGACATCCCAAGGCCTTCTAAGAAGGACATTCACCCGAGTAAACTCTCCTTTGTGGGTGTCCCACTGCCAGGGCCGAACATCAGGCCACTGTTGTGTGAGGGTCATTGGAGTCCCGGAGAGTTTCTCTACAGCAAGAGAAGGAGGGAAAGGATTGAGGAAGTGAGCAGAGCTGACTTTGCCTCCTTTCTTCCTCATTGTCCTGAAGGACAGCTTCCTCCCCCCAGGGACCCCCACCCTACTGTGGAATGAGCATTCTTTTGCTTCTCTGCAGGCCTTCACCATGGTATAGATTTTATCTGTGTGTGTGTGTGTGTGTGTGTGTGTGTGAATGGGTGTGAAACCCGGTGTTCCTTCCGGGGACGATTTTATTGATGTATGCACTGGAAACATCCTTAATAATTTAATGCCTGCTTCAAAGGAGATTACACCAAAAAGCACATTGCTTTTCATTTATTCATTACAGATATGTCAGAGCAGAATTTTTTTTTTTCCTGGCCTGAGTTGTAGTGTCATAGTAATAATAAATTGTGTTCTACACTGTGGATATTTTCGAGGATTAAAAACCTTTTAACTCATGTTACTGTCTTATTTAAACTGATCCATTTGGTAGTGCAGCACCTCTATGTTGCATTTCGTAAAGTTGCACTAACCAGATGTGGCTTCATGTGAAGACGGTAAAATAGCCATGTTGGGAAAGTCTAATAGAAGTAATGGGATGGGAGGTGTAATACTAGGTGTTAGCAGTAGTGCTAGTGTGTTGTGCCCAAGATTGCGAATCCGAGAAACCACCAAGGAGCTGACACCGATGCAAGCGCATATTTATTAGCAAGCTCGAGCTTGGGTCCAAGTATACTCGACACAGCGGAGCAGGGACTTGGACCTCGAAGTGGGTTACAGCTGGGTTTTTTATAGGCTGGTCTAGGGGATTTTCAGAAGGGGTGGAAGAATTTCTCCAAGTCCTGTTTACATTCTGATGTGGGGCTTTCAAGGGCATTGAGCTCTGTTCTTATTCTAATATGGGACTTTCTACCATGGGTGTGGGCTCTGTTGTCTTTCTGATATGGGATTCTCTGCCGAGGGCAATTCTGAGCTCTGTTGTCTTTCTGATATGGGATTACCTGCCAAGGACATTGAGGACATTCTGCAGTTTTTCCCATAAAGTTCAGCTCCTATTCACAGGGGCCTAAGATGGCTGTACTTGTGCTAATGCTAAACTTGAGGTGGGATGGCCTTAATTTTTCTCGGCCTCCACAAGTGATGGTGGAAGAACAGGGCCTGAATTCAGGACTGGGTGTCTCCTTCCTTGGAGAGAGGTTAGAGTTTGTCCCAGTTGCTTGCATGAAAAGAAGAAAAAAAAATGTATATGTTTTTGGAAATTGGTAGTGAGGAAGAGGAGAAACACAAAACTAAGAACTAAGAACTAACTCACACTCGTTTTGCCACCTTTTGGTATAAATCTAGATTTCATGAAGGGAAAACAGACTTTTCCTGTTGACACAGAAGTAGTCACCTTGGGGCACCTGGGTGGCTCAGTCTGTTGAGCATCTGCCTTCGGCTCAGGTAATGATCTCAGGGTCCTGGGATGGAGCCCCGCTTCGGACTCCCTGCTCAGTGGGGAGTCTGCTTCAACCCTTGCCTCTGCCTGCTGCCCCACCCCTACTCATGTGCACGCGCACACACACTCTCTCTCAAATAAATAAATAAGATCTTTAAAAAAAAAAGAATTAAAAAAAAAAGAAGTCACCTTAACAGACTTCAGCAAGCTCTTGTATTCTCAGAGAGAAGGAACAGATCTAGATTCCTAAATGATCACCATAAATTTTGGGTTTTCTCTGTTATTATTATTAAATGCTTTTATTATAAAATTCTGTATAATTTCTCTTTCAAATCAAAACCAAATGGGCAAGTTAAGGTACCTTAATGATTTCTAGGAGGGTGATAGACAATTATCCAGTTCTCAGAAATAATTTAAAAAGAAATGTGCTCTTGTTGGCCATTAGTGCTGTAGTATTTTTGGATTTTTGTATGTAATGCTTCAGGGACTCTGCCTAACAATCTTTATAATGTTCCCTCCTAGATCACACCAAAAGTCTTTAATAGAGATCCAGAAATGTTTTTGTTCTCAGGTCGGTCATTCTTTAAACATTAAAAGCGATGTTGCCTCTTGCAGAGTCACATTTTCTGGCTGTTGAAAACACGGTAGTGACTATGCGAAATAGCAGCTTCTCCCATTGTTTGAGGAAGAATAGCAGGACTTGGCAAAATATTGCCTTGGGGGGCAGCCCGGGTGGCTTAGCTGTTTAGTGCGGCCTTCAGCCCAGGGTGTGATTCTGGAGACCCGGGATCGAGTCCCACGTTGGGCTCCCCGCAGGGAACCTACTTCTCCCTCTGCTGGTGTCTCTACCTCTCTGTGTCTCTCATGAATAAATAAATAAAATCTTTGGGATGCCTGGGTGGCTCAGCGATTGAGCATCTGCCTTCAGTTCAGGGTGTGATCCCGTGATCCTGGGATCGAGTCCCACATCGGGCTCCCTGCATGGAGCCTGCTTCTCCCTCTGTCTCTGCCTGTCTCTCTGTGTCTCTCATGAATAAATAAATAAAATATTAAAAAAAAAAAATACTGCCTTGGGTTCAAATCCTAGCCCTACTTGGTGACCACTGCTGAAGCGTTGAGTGGTTTCTCATCTTCCTTATGTGGGTAAGAGATATAAGAAGCGTACTTTGCAGGGTTGTTGTGAGGGTTTCAGGAATGATAAATGGATGAGCACAGAGCATGACACTCAGCATGGACGGGAGACGTGTGCTGCACTGTGTTCTCTACCCACAAGCAGTGTTCACGCAGTGTTGCATTGGTCACGGTGACCAGAGCCTGGAGACCTGATGGCAGGCTGCCACCCCCACTGTGAAAGGTCCCTTTCGCTGTATTATACTGTGCCCTGTGACTGCGCTGCTCTGAGCTCCCTGATTCGAGACTCTGTCATATCTGTCTCTGAATGTCCAGCGTCTAGACTATTGTTCAGCCCAGGTGGGTCTCCAGGCCCAGTCATGAGGGTTATGGTGACAGATCCCTCCAGATGTCTTTTTAGGGTCACACATCCTTCTGAGTCACTAAGAAAGGAGCTTCTGGGTCTGGGTTCGAAACCCCTCAGCGTTTTCTTGACCTCTTGAGTGGGAAGCCACCCACCGTGATTCTCTGAGTTGGCTCCTTCTTCTAGCTCTTCCTCACCTGGAGTCCCCTCTCTGACATTTCCTCTCTTCTGCTTTCATAATGACAGTGCCCACCCTCTCACTTACCAGACTCTTCCATTGCCCATTGCTCGAAGCGTGTCTGCCTCATTGCTTTGCCATGAGTGTTCTCTGTACAGAGAGAGTGGGATAGGGCTTAGGAGATGGGAGCATACTGTTTTGCCTCTTCAGGATTGGAAGTTTTTTTCGCCTTCAGTTAGGTCTTATACATAAAAGCTGGAAATCCTTGCCAAGCATTGTGGGGTTCCATGCCATAAATCTTTGTCTTTTCTCTTAGCACCATCTGGCAGATTCATCCACACACATACATGCCCATTTCTGGCCTTCCTAGGGGCCTCGCCCTGGGCAGCAAGCTTAGGGGTCTTGGGGGCCCCATGCCTTTCGACATGGGGCATAAGCATCTGAGTGGAAATGTGAAAGACAGAGCCACACTGTACTATTATTTAAGCTGTGAGAAGACAAAACACCACGGTTATTGGAATATCTTAAGAGCAACTGATTTTTTTCTTTCATTTTTTTAAAGTATGTCTTTGATAATCATGCGGTCAAAACTGAGACTCTACTTTGAGCAGAATATAAGCTTTCATGGTTCAACATTTTCCACTTCAAAATAATGTGTCGAGTTTTGCCCTGAACTTTCAGTCTACTTTGTTTGTTTTCCCTTTACTTCCAAAATGGAGAGTATTATGTTAATTTTACAAGAAGACCATGAAGACCTCATAACAAGCATTTGCAGCTTGAGGAGAATGGATTTCCAGAGCTACAAGGGGGGGGGGGGCAGGGGTAATTGCATCTCAGACCCTCCTTTTATAGATGCTGGAGGACTAGGTGACCTGTCTACTGTCAACCAGAAAGAGGCAGGGCTAGAGTCCTAATTTAGAACAAGTCCTGTTCTTTCCTACACTTTAAAAGAAAAGCTGTTATTTTATTGGAGGCAATGAAAAACCTGAGGATTCTAGGAGAGAGTGTATCAGACAGATGGGGAGCGACTCTAATGTTTTCTTAGGATGTGATGTGCCAGATACTGTGGTAGGCATGCATATAACTTCTCTCATTTATTCCCCCTGGGTGTTTTATTATATTCTCCTTTTATAAGTGGGGACTCTGGTGTTCACAGAGTTAGCTGATGGATGGCCAGTGCTTGAACCTGGGTCTCCAAAGTCTTGGCTCTGGAAGTCAGCCCCTTGTGTCTTTTAAAGCAGCTTTACATGTATCCAAATAACTGTGAAATGCCTAATTGGAGCTTATAAATTCCTGAGCACTTATTGTTTTTATAGAAAGAACATATAGTTTCTTGGCCTTAGATCTGCACGATCGTTTTTGTGTTTTGAGATACACCATGAACTCCCAGGCATTGTGTAGGAAGTGGTCCACATCTGGTGCTAGATGACTTGGGTTCCCATCCTGGTACTACCACCATCGCCCTCTTTCTGTACTTAGAGACGTAAATACACACCAGGCAGTTGTGGTAAGGATGATGACATCTCCGCAGGACTTTTTGTCTTTTTTTTTTTAAACCTCCTCCTCAGGGTGGGACACTCCACTAGATATTGGCCAAGGACCCTGCAGTCTGGCTTCCTTTCTGCCCCAGGGGCTTCTAAGCACTGGAGGTACATGCTTCATCCCAGATCTGGCTCTTCCACTTATGTACAGTAGGATCTTGGGCTAGATACTTGGTCTCTTTGTACCTTAGTTTTCTCACCTGTAATAGGGGAATAATACTAACCTCACAGGATTGTGGTGAGGAGCCAATGAGGAAATCGTGGTGAAGAGTGGCGTTTAGTAGATACTCAATGAGAGTTAGCACGTTCTCTACTGCAGACTGCTATGCACATGTAAGGAAGTTTTACCTGACTGTGGTTTAGTAATTATTACATCATTCTAATGTGCAGTGCAGAATCTCTGTTGCGCTGCTTGCTTTCATCTGTTATTCATTCTGACCCACCAGAGACCAGCAGAAATAGTAGATGAGGAAGAAGATGGAGAGAAAGCAAACAAGGATGCAGAGCAGAAAGAAGACTTTTCGGGAATGAATGGTGAAGTTGAAGAAGGAGGAGATCTGGAGGCTACAGAAGCCTCTGAGGAGGTGGAGGAGGTCCCGGACCACAGGGAGGAGCCTGCAGGTCCCACCCGAGGTAATGGAGGCACCGATGAAGAAAATGGGGAGGAGCTGGATCAGGTTACTACTGAGCTTCAGGAGGCAGTGGACGAGGATGTCAAGTCTCAAGGAGCTGGCACTGGACAAAATGAGGTAATTCTATTGCTTTTGCTCCCTGATGTTCATGCTCGAATGTGTGTGTGGTGTGCATGCCCAGGCACTTAGCAAATTATTCAAGCACTTAAGACTTTCTTAAGTCTTTCTTTGAAACCACTTACTGTTGAGCAGGGAAGGACTCGATACCATTTACTCGACTATGTTATTTCAGTCCATTAATAAGTATTGTCATCCATCTATCAGAATCCATGCGTCTGTCCTGTCATCCACCTACTCATCCATCTGTCTATTCACCCATTCATCCGCCTATCTATCCACTCACTCACCCACCCACTCATCCACCCATCCGTCTACTCATCCATCCATTTCACCCACCCATCCACTCATCTACCTACTCATCTACCCACTCATCCCCCCTGCCACCCACTCACCCACCCATCCCCTTACCCACCCACCCATCTATCCACTCACTCATTTACTGCTCACTCATCCATCCACCCATCCCCTCACCCACCAATCTACCCACCCATCCCCTCATCCACCCATCTACCCACTCATCTACCCATTTCACCCATCCACCCACTCATCCACCCACCTACCCATCCATCCATCCTAATCTCATTCTACAAAGTTTGCAGAGGTCCTAAGAATGTATATAACAAATATAGACAAATGCAAATACATTAAGATCAGGAAAGGTACAGACAAGAAAGGAGCATCAAGGCCATGAGACCTAGACATGAAAGAAAGAACGTCACCTCTGTCACAGGTGACGTCTTTGGAGATGTTAGTTTGACTTGTTTAGTCTGTGTTAAATGGATTAACCAAATTAAGCATTTGATGCACCAGAACTTAATAACATGTGGTTCTACTTATTATACATAGAGGGTAAGGAAATACGTGGTAAAGCCTCCTTCCTAGCTTGCTTTTCCACCAGGGTTCCTGCAGCAGGATATTCTCAATGTGCAGGCATTCTTCCAGAGGAGAGATGATTAAATTAGGGACTGATAAATAGGCTCAAGTTCAGTGTCACAGTGTGAGGGGCAGGGTGAACTGCACAGCATCCCCACTAACCACATATGCCCTTCCTTCCTGTCTATCTCTTTGGCCAGGGCCCACCTCCCTCAGGCTGTAACCTCTCAAGTGGGCTTTGCTATCATTATTCCTGATGCCCGGTCTCATGAGTGGGGTTCTCTTGATGATTTATTATTGCTTCATCTGTTTTATTTTGCTTAGAGGGGGATCAAATTTAGTAACGTTAAAATGCGAACAAGTTCTTGTGGCCAGGTTTCAATAACCAGTACAGAGTTCTCTGTAATCTGTTATTCTGGCTCATACAAAAACCATCCTTAACATCTAAATGAAAACACCCAACGTGTCTTCCACTTCATCTTTCCTCAAGATGAGGGACTCATAGTTGTAGTCAATAAATTCCCCATCTGCAGTTCTCCACAGTCACTGAAATTTAGTGGCAGTTTATATTCTGAAGTTGTTTGTAGCTAAAATTAGAAAAAAAATTTCAGTCAATTACATGATTCCTTGTCCCTCAGTAAGGAAACAAAATGAACTTCTCAAGGAAACAGACACACACATACATGCCTATACAAACACACTTTTACTTTCTGAAAGGAAGCCAAATGGTTTATCTGCTGGTGTCATATGGAAAACACATTGTCATTTATATGGTGACTGCAATAGTAGACTTCACAAAGTTCTTTGTGATGGCTGCCTTCGATGAAAATTCACTGCATGAAATCAAAGTGTAAATCCTATGTGGGACCTAGGTGGTAAGATCCAGTATGCACCCTTCCAGTAGTCTAGGTTTTCCTTCAGTGTCATAACCTAAAACTGTTTTACGGGAATGAATGGATGTCCTACCTATATTTCCATTCTGTAAGTTTAACTTTTAAAAATAAGCCTTTTATAAGAATTGAGCCTCAGTCAAGATCAAGGTTATATAATTTGAAGTGCAAGTTTCCCCAGAATGTATTGACGGGAATCTAAGCTTGTGGAATTGCAAAGGAGCAAGTGCCTGATACATGGCGAGTTAGGGATTTTATTTTATTTTATTTCATTTTTTTTAAAAGATTTTATTTACTTATTTATGAGAGACAGAGAGAGACAGAGGCAGAGACACAGGCAGAGGGAGAAGCAGACTTCTTGCAGGGAGCCCGATGTGGGACTCGATCCCTGAACCTGGGATCTGGGATCATGCCATGAACTGAAGGCAGATGCTCAGCTGCTGAGCCACCCAGGTGTCCTGAGTTAGGGATTTTAAAAACTATGCAAATACCAGAGCAAAGCAGTTACCCAGAAAGAGATTGAATCTTATTTGACTCATCTCTCTTATAATGGCAGTGTGTGTTGTTTTCACTCTTCCTAAAGTACTAGTTCAGGTACATTTTAAGCATATCAAGTCTATGAAAAAGAAGATACATATAAATTATAAATTACACATTAAAAATTAACCATTTCCAAAGGACTGTTTACTTCTCAAATGACTAAGAATTCAGTTTATCGTGTAACATTTTGTTCTATGTAGCCGTCCTTAGACACAGTATATTGTGATTATAGGAAGACAGCAGGTGCATATGACAGATACACAACAAGCAACTGACATTTATTGGGCTTGTGTTATATTCAAAGTACTATTTGAAACACTTCTTGAGATAACGTGAAATAAGAGACCACCCCGGTCATTTTCTTTTTCTTTTTTTTTGTGCAGAAATTATGGCTGGAGGTGGAGGGGCCCTGGAGCTAGTCCTACTGTCTTCACACTGGTGGCCCTTCTGGCGGCTGTGGAGCTTTCAGGGTTCCCTAGGGCAGAGTTTGAAAATCAACTAATTCTAATCTCATCCCCTTGGATTTCAATCTAGTAGGGAAAGGACACATTGTACACAAGACGCGATTTTTAATACCCTGAAGGAAGTTCAAGGGGCAGGGATGCCATTGCTGTTGGAGAAATACTGCTCTATACTTGATTTCCTTCCCGCTTTTCTCTCTCTGATACTTGATGGCACTTGGTACTGTATTCACAAGAGTTTGTGAACTCTAACTAATAGAACATCTGGTAGGGGCTGGGTTAATGTGACATGAGGATAGAATTGCTGTGCTTTTTTCCTCTTTCCTCTGAAAATGCTGAAATGAAAAGTATAAATACACTATTGAAAAGAAAAACTTAAAAGTGTAATCAAGAGGCAAAATTGAGAAAAGTAAAGCCTGTAGCACAAGAAATGAGTCTGTGCTTCTTAGGAAGCACATCGTAGATTATGGTTCCAGGCAGGGCTTTTGTGCAAGCAAGGTGTTGAGAATGGCATGTCCACTGGGTAATGCTCAACTGAAAAAGAAAGGGGACCCAAGGAACCATTTTTAATTGAATATTTATACGATTTTACATGAAACACAGAGTAATTTTTTTTCCTTGCGAATTTTATGACCTTTGTGACTAAAGAGCTAAATATCTTTGTTATGATCTCTCTTCTTCCAGGCTGACTTAGACCACCAAAGACCACCAAGACCAGAAGTAAAAATCACCAGCCCACAATGAGAAAATGAGAACAACAAACAAAACAAGGACTATGTTGTCATAGCATAGATAATTTTCAAAAAGAAGAGTATGTTGATTATCAGACAAATGAAGGGTTATAATACTTGAATAATAAGGGTATAGTTACTGCGGAACATAATGTGACAATATGGTTGAATACTACCTACTGAATTTTAAGATTAGAGGCTTAATGGAAAGACTAGATAATTTTGAATAGCTACTAAAGGAGAGTGACTTCTTTTCATGGAATGTATTTTTAAAAGTCTTTTAGGAAAATTAAAAGGGTACAGGAGCACTTTCCCCGGATGACAATTGGCCACTTGTCTTTATAAGCGATGGAAAAGAATAGGGCCACACCTATTGGATCCTCTTCTATAAATTTAGAAATGAGGCTATTAGATGGGAGTTTATCCTATAGCACTTATCTAGGAAGGCAGAGAATTTTAAAGAGATGGTAATAGGAAAGCATGTGCTATTTTTTTTAAAGCAATAAACTCTTGCATAAACAACTGTAGTTTAGTTTCAGAGACTGGCAGTAGATTGAAATGTTTCCGTGACTTGTCAACATTCTTTTCTTTCTTCCTCCTCATCCCAAATCCATCTTACACAAATTAAAAAGACAGCACAGGGTGTTCACTTTGGAAGGTGGAAGTCTTCATTCAGGGTAGTGGTGATTAATCTTGACATGACATTCCCTCAAGCGCTTCAGGTTTTAATCCTTGTGTCTTTAGTGACACATTCAGGAAGGAATTTTACCATGGGACACCCAGGTTACATTCACTGAGCCTGGCTGGCTGGTTTGCAAGTTCTGGTATTCTGTGGATTTTCATGGAACTAGTCTGCCCTCACCAGTAATATCCATCTCTTCTCCATCATGTTCTTATGTTAGAAAACTCCATATTGGCTAATCTAAAGATTGAATTCCCTACAGTTTTTTACAAAAAACGAAAAAAAAAAAAAAAAAAAAAAAACTAGACTGCCTAATAGGAAGAGTTTGTCACTGCTCCATTTGACTTGCTTTTTTCCTTATTTCTGTTAGGATTGGCCTTGTCATACTTTTGCCCCTGTGGTTATTAGCAAATGTTTATTGTAATGGCCAGTTATGTTTAGACTTTCAAGCAGATTCCTTCCTAAATAATTAGAATCCATCTGGGAGAAATTGTTGAAAAATACTTAAGTTGTCGTAATGAGACCAGTTCCTTATTACAATTCTGTGGGCTAATTAAATGAACTCCCAATGGCCTTGTTAGGTAGATATGGGGAAAAATACGATTGTATTAGTTTTTTGAATTGTCAAGAGATGATGCAGATCTTCCTTAAATATAGAAATAATATATTTTTTCGTATTAAAAATATTTTGTGATTATGTAGACGTTATAAATTTGAAATGTAAAATTCCAGTGCTTTTGTAGAATTCATTGTTAATCCTAAATTTAAAAGATTTTCTTCCCCTCCAGGTTTCATAACCACCCATTTGGAATAAAGGTAGCTATATCAAGCACTTAATAATACTACAGAAAACTAATGTATTTTTTCCTAGCAGCTATTTTAGTATTTTCTACAAATAGGAAGCATAAACAGAGACTATAATGTGTAACAGTATTGGAAAGAGATTGTGATATAAGGGTGTATTGATCTGGGAGGATGAATTGTCAACGAGGGTTCTATATTGTATAAAAATCTAGACTGTGCTTTTTACAAGTCAGCTTATTTTTTCAAATGGGACAATATGAGATGTAGTAGACTACAAACAACAGTCTTGTGTTGCTAGGGAAATAAGACTAGCTGTTTTTTTAATGTTAAATTCCCATGCCATTACTGGGCCTGGGGTTAATTATTTTAAATAGTTTATAGAAATCAGGGGTAAATGCCTGAAATTATAACTAATTCTCAAGATGATTCTTTCTCTTTTCTTTCTTTAATGAGTTTCTCTTTTTTTCCTTTTTTAAAAGGAATCTCTTGAGTTTTTTTTTTTTCCCCTCCTGTTCTTCATTATACTATGAAGCTTAGGTTTTCAGAGCCTTTTTAAGAGTTATTTCAATGAAGCCCAATATTGTTTTACATGAAAAACAAAGTATACAAATACTTCAATATGATGAGAGGTCATAGTAACTGTAGCAAAAAATTTAAAAATTAGGATATAATTCTTCTCTTGGACCAATGTGCATGTTTTACTGCCTGTTGACAAGATATAATTGTGGCCTCCCTTGAGGGCATGAACAACTAATCACTCTATAACACTTTGCAGACATATATTACTAAAAAAAAAAAAAAAAGAATGAAATATGTCGTCTAACCATGGGAAGACATCGTTCACAGAAAATGCAAAGTGTGCCTGTCATTTTGGAGATGACGTCAACACAAAGGAGGAATGCTGATTCACGTCCCCCATGTGGATGTTTTCTCTGTGGGAATGGTGGTCCTGGTGGCAGGCTAGCTGCAAGGGTTAAGCTGGGCTCACGGACAGATCTGGAGAGCATTTATGTGAGTGAGCAGAAGAGATCTGGGTTAGGCTGCAAGTATTGTTCCTTTCCAAGAGGGAGGATACTGTGAAAAACCCCTGTAGCTTTGCTGTGCTAGCCAGCGGAATGCTTTTAGTTTTAAGGAACTCTTTCCTCAAACTTAATTGGGTTCTAAGACATTTATAAACAACTGGTTGCTTAGTTGAATTGGAACATTAGAGTTTTGCAGAAAAAGACACAAATTTTAGCTAGTGTCATTTTCATGCTAAAGATGTTCCATCTTGCTCCGTAGCCTCCTCTGTTCATCACCTAGGCAGCATCCACTGATTTCTAGTTAGAAATCATACAATATGATATTATGGCCATATGATAACTTTTTACTCACTATTTTTCTCTATAGCCATAGGATGACTTTCCACTTAATAAGACATTTTCCCCTATGCGTTTTGGGAAATATTCAAATGCCAGGCTCACAGGAAGAGCATGATACCCTCATGTTTTATTCTGGAGTGTTGGCTCCTGGTATGGTCTGTAAAGACAGAACCAGCCCCTAGGTATGTGGCTTGGAGTCTCTTGGATATCTCTGAGGGATATGGTTGTGAAGCCATACTAATGTGAGCTTCTTCATGCTAACTTTTCCAGCGTATAGCTCATAAACCAACATCCTGGAAGACTTCACTAAATGACCTATCTTATACATAAGATGGGATGAACGTCTGTCTATTCAAAATTGTGACCATAGAACATCAAGAAGGCTTCTTTATGTTATTCACTGACTCTCCTAAAGAATTAACTCTGTACTTTCATTTTGATCAATAAAGCAGCAAAGCAAAAATTTTTAAACAGATTAATTACTAGAGACAAAGAAACATCTGAACTGTTGCCAATCTGAACAGAGAGAATAAATAGATATTCACTTATACATATCAAATACTTGTACAGTTGCACTCACACACTTTAAAATACTGAACAGGCCTCTCCAGGCATAGCGTTGTTAATAGAATAAGGCTCTTCTGAGAGAGGCAATGTGTAAAACACACGTGGAGAGGAAACACTAAGAAATGATATAGATCATGGTGCTTTAAAACTTGTTTCCTGGAGACTTTAAGAAATTTAAAATTTCAGAGTAAGAAAGTTACCAGAATTTTAATGAAAAATTTATTGTATGGAGGAGTGATTGCAGATAGATAGACAGACAGATGATGGATCATCTTGTTTTCCTGACCTAATGACAGAGTCCAGTCCCTTAGTTCATTGTTACCAGCCCTAAGGACCATATGCCTCAGGTGCAGAATATTTCATACCAACAAAGGCTCTGTCCAAAGGTTACCACTGTTCATGAATGTGTGTGTATGATTTGCAGGAATGCATAGAGGACTCTCTTTGGTACCAAATAGCCAGGTTCACTACAAATAGAATAAAAGACTGACTTACTGTTTCACCTCTTTATCTATAATGCTCTGGTTCAGTGCAGAAACTTCATAGTGTCCCTGAGTGACTCTAATGTCCTGGAGTGGCACCACTTTCTTGTTTTCTTTGCATTTTTTTTTAAGGTTAATCTGTCTGTCTCAGGTGATGAGTACATGCAGTTCTTTGTTATTAAATATCAGTCTTGTAAATGCTCTTAAGATTCTTGCTTCCCAGAAATTATCCTGGTATGGAAATGGGTCTGATTCTTACCATATAAAATTTGTGTATTTCTTATCATGAATTCTAAGGGACTTGGAGAGAGTGTGAAAGTGCATTCCAACCTGTTGATGCAGAGGGAAATACTGTTTTGGAAAAGGCAGGCATCCTATAAAATACGGGGAATTAGGAAAGAATTTTCAAATGTCTGGATAACCATAAAGCATTTATAAAATCAGGAGGTAAGTAATGGAGCTCTGTTGGCTTAAGCCAACAACAGACTGAGCTTTAATCTGTGAATGGGACCAAATGAATTCCCTATAGTTTTATCAGCTTAAACCACATAGTCTAATTGAGTGGCTGAGTTATGACCACAAATGTCATGGCAAGTGGGAAGAGGGAATGGCCATAGTCAATTTCAAAAGAAGTTTGGAAAAAACTTATTCTGGTTGTTGCTTCACTGCTTCTTTTGTGCCTTAAATCCTTACCATGTACAATGATTAAGGGTGATTATTGATGTTATAAGTAAAGGTTTAGTTGAGCTTATCATTTTTATGTGATTTATGTTTAGAACTTCTCTTTGTAAGGCAAGTTATTTGTGCTTTGATCAAATTATGAGCATTAGCTTTTTTTTATTTCTGTATTAGCGCTCACTCTGAAATATAAAAGTTTACTGTATCTTTGAGTAAATAGATACGTGTTTTATGTAACTAAAATGTGTCTGGGCCTATTTATTGTTTGTTTATGATGTTGTGTGGCTGATATTTCATTTATCAATTCTCTGCATGACATTTTTTTTCACAAATGCAGTAGAAACTTTTTTATTTAAACCATGTATTCAACAATACTTCTGTTTCTATTTGGCATGGGTATTAAGCTTCATTACGTAAAGAAAAGTAATTTACACCTTCATGCACATGTTGTTTAGTTGATGAAATTTTCATGAAAGAAACATCATTTTTTCTTTTATGAAATCGTTTTAGGGAAACACAAGTCCTGAGTTTTTGTTATGATAAATGAAAATATCTTTTAAAACAAAACAAATTGTCCAAATCACACATATTTTTTGTAGATAGAGCTATGGGAATAAACTTACAATTTTTTTTAAACTTACAATTTTACAAAGAAGGTAGCTAAAATTCTGCTTTAGTTTGTGGGCAAGTCACTGCTTTCATTCTACCAAATTAAAGTTGTTTTGTGTTTTCCCTTCATGTGTGAGAAAAGTAGTTAAGCACAAGCATTTAGCCTTCTTGATGTGTGATAACAAAATATGTGTATTGAGGTCCCATAACTGAGGAGAATACCCATTGAGCAGTTCACTCATGTATCTCTGTTATTCCATGAGAGTGGAAAAGCAAACCTCACCAAAGAAGAAGGCATCTGGATTGTCAAGATCAAATCTCCTTACAGACTTCCCACAACCAACAATTACTGTCAGTTCTACAAGGCATTGTAAAGTGACTAGCCATGCACTGGTTATAAAATTCTTATTTATGAAAATAAACATACAGCTTTTCTGCAGGTTTCTAAGTGTGTTTCTCTCCCTAATGGTTCCTCAATCTATTAAATATTTATATAGATCTCCCAATGTCCTCATAAACTCAATCTTCCATTAAAGAGACAAAAATGATACAGTGATATCATGCCCTTTTCTTTGCATTTATTATTGGTTTCATAATAACAAAAATGATTTTTAAAATATAAAAAAAATACACATCAAGTTTAAAACCCAGGGCGGCACCCCTGAGTTGTATTTATTTATTCTATTCTGTATTTATTCTTTTTAGATACAGAGAAGTGTGAGGACTACTGTGGTTCTCCCCCCAACTCTGGCTACTAATTTATTAGTCCCTCTTCCATCTCTTTGAATTTTGGTGGTGTCCCTGAGCAATCTCACATGTAGTCACGATCCTAACAGCCACCTATGTACCTGTGACTCCCAAATCTGTGTCTCTAGGTCAGATGTCTTCTGCATGGGAGCTCCAGACCTGGGCATACAACTCTTAGTTGGATATCCCATAGCTGCCTCAAACCCAAATGTTCCATTTTCTTGAAGATATATTTATTTTCTAATTTTATTATCACTTCTGTGAGTGGCCAGCAGATCAGGAAGCAGAACTAATATGAACTAATATATTTCTTTTTTTTAAAAAAATTAAGTTTTAATTTTAATTCCAGTATAGTTAACATTCAGCGCTGCATTAGTTTCAGCTGTACAACATATTGATTTGCCATTTGTATACATCATGACCTACCCACTGCAGTAAGTGTACTTACCCTCTGTTGCCATACAAAGTTCTAACAGTATTATTGACTATGTTCCTTCTCTATGTTGTACTTTACATCCCATTAGCACCATTTATTGAACATGCTATCTTTTTCTCCATCGATTTGTAGTGGGAACTATACCAAGTTTTCCTGTGTTTTAAGAAAATTCTTGGGTCAAGATTGGAGGAGAATCCTATCATGGCCTGAATTATGTCCCCACACATAATTTTGTGTTTTTTTTGTTTTGTTTTGTTTTTCCCACACATAATTTTGTATGAAGTTTGTATGTTTGTATGTTGAAGTTTGTATGTTGAAATCTCTGATCCCCAATATGACCGTATTTGCAGATAGGTCATATTGCTCATGGAGGCATTTACAGTTAGATGAGATCTTAAAAGTGAGGCTAAATCTATAGGACTGGTGTCCTTACAAGAAGAGGAAGAGACAGGCTGAGTTTCCACTCCCTGCTTGTGCACACAGAGCAAAGGCCGCTTCAGGACACAGCGAGAAGGCAGTCATCTGTAAGCCAGGCAAACAGGCCTCTCCAGAAACTAAATCCACCAACACCTTGATTATGGACTTCTACCTCCAGAACAGTGAGAAAATAAATATCTGTTGTTTAAGCCACCCTATCTGTGGTGTCTTGTTATGGCAGCTGAGCAGATGAACACAAATCCGTTTCTGCTGAGTTCTGAATTATGTAATAGGATTTTTTTTCTTTCTTTCTTTCTTTCTTTTTCTTTTTTTTTTTTGGTCAGTGAATATACAGCAGAAAATACAAGTTTAGAACTTTTATTTTCTTTTTTTAAATATTTAATTTATTTATTCATGAGAGAGACACACAGAGAGAGGCAGAGACATAGGCAGAGGGAGAAGCAGGCTCCATGCAGGGAGCCCGATGTGGGACTCGACCCCAGGACTCCAGGATCATGCCCTGAGCCAAAGGCAGATGCCCAACCACTGAGCCACCCAAGCATCCCTAGAACTTTTATTTTCAACAAAGACTCTTTATACCAAGATAACATCAATTTGGTATCCTTTATTGTTCACATTTGTTTTCTAGTCACTTCCTTCCTTAGAAGAGTATGAGAGGCTGTCCCAGTGGAGAAGTGGATCCAAGGAGGCCCGCCCAGGGTCAAGCTCTTCAGAATTTGGACACTGCTTCTCCACCTATGTGTTGATTATTCTTTTCTTTTATATCCAGGATGATTGATAATATTGAGATGCAATGGAAAACACTTCTCATCTAAGGTATTGAAAGGCACAGTTCCTCTCTAAAAAAAATTTAAAAAGAGCAAGCATGCAACAATGGTCATGACAATGCTATGTAAAAAGACATGTGATACTCCATGCTTGATCCCTTCCCTAAAATGTTTATTTTAATTTTATTTTTAAAAATATTTTATTTATTCATGAGAGACATACAGGGAGAGTCAGTGGCACAGGCAGAGGGAGAAGCAGGCTCCCTAGGGGGACCCTGATGCTGGACTTGATCCCAGGACCCCAGGATCACCACCTGAGCCAAAGGCAGATGCTCAACCACTGAGCCACCCAGGTGCCCTTCCCTAAAACTTTTAGATATGATCTCTCTCTATTTTTCTCTCACTCCTTTTTTAAAGATATGATCTCTTGGGACAGGCATTACTCAAGCCTTAGGGGTACTCAGCTCTCCTTGTGATACTGTATTAAGTTCTTGTGTTCATAGATGAAGGAAGCATGTTTGTGACAAATGGCCCATAGAGGAGGGTCTGTTCATAGAATGTCAGCCTGATGTTTCTGCTTCCATTCTATTTTGTTGGGCTCCTTCTGCTGAAACTTCACTTTTAAATTACTATAGCTCTATAATAAGGGATGTTTGGTTGCATGAATCTCCCACTCCATTCAAAATTATCTTGACACTTTACTGTTCCATAGACATTTATAAGCTAAACTTGTCGGGATCTGTGAAAAGCTCTGTTGAGATTTTGGTTAAAACTGCATAGATCTTTATAATATCTTTTTAAAATTTGAAACTTTCATTTATCCAGGGCTTTTTAAAGAAATACAAAAATTTGCATAATTCTTATTGTAAAGGTCTTGAACACATTGTTCTAATATATTTATTCCCAGAGAGCTTATAATTCGTTTTTATGAGCTATTATAATAACAGTGGCTATTGTGAGTTGAATAATTTTTTTGAATTATGTTTTCCAGTGATATATTCATGATATTGAGGGATGTCATTGATTTATGTAAGTTGTATTTAGGACCTTGCTGAACTCTCTTATTAAAAGTGATTTGTAAGTTTCTGTAGGCTTTTTAATGAAGACTGTAATGCTGTCTGCAAAACTATCACTAGTTTTCTTTCTGTTCCAATTCTTAACATTTTTTTTTAAATCTAATTCTTATCAAACTAGGTAGACTCTTCAGCATATCTTATATGATAGCAGCAATGGTAGATATTTTTTGTCTTTCCCTGATACTAAGGGAATGCTTCCAGTATTTAACATTAAATTTAATGTTTGTTTATGCTTTTGGTTTTGTATATATTTTATCAAGTTAACTTTCTCCTTCACTTGTAGTTTCCTAAGAGGTTGTTTTATTTGCAAACTCCAAAAGGATGAGCTACAAATGGTTTTTATAAGACTCTGCATCTATTAAGATTTTCATGATTTTTTTCCTTTCATTTTTTTTAATGCTGTGAATTATATTAATCTTTTTTCTGAATGTTAATCTGTAGCATTCTTCTTAGGACAAACCATAACTCATAATATGCATTTTTATATGTTGATGGACTTGATTTGCTAATATTTAGGATTTGCATATCTTTGTAAATGGAAGTGACCTCTTTTGATTGAGTCTCATATGACCTTTCTCTGGTTTTACTCTCAAAGTTATAATTCCTTCATAAAATAAGGAGGAAAGCTTTGTCATCTTTTCTGTTCACTAAACATTTTGCAGGTGTGGGTCACCTCTTTCTCGAGTGCTTGATTGATTTAAAAACTGCTGTGCCTGATACTGTGTATGTGTGTGTTTGAAACAGTTTTTTTTTTTAAATTAATTTCTTTAATGGCTACATGTCTAATAGATTTTCTATTTATTGAATCGAGTTGACAATTTATTTAGCAAATTATATTTATATTTCCTTCATGTTTTCAAGTTTGTTTGCCAAAGCTATTTATAGTCTTTTAAAACATTTTAAAACTCTTGTCCAAATATAGTCATATTCTCTGTTTCTTCATTCCTAGTATTGTTTATATCTCCTTTCTCTTTCTTGTTCAGTATCACCAGATACTTATTTTTATTAGTGTTTTTTTAAATACCCAATTTTCTGATCCTTTGTACTCTTTTTCAGTTTCATTATTGCTCTCTATTCTTATTATTAAAATATTTCCATCCCTCTGTTTCCTCTGTGTTTCCTGTAACTCCTTAGGTTGAATGTCTTGCTAATCCTATTTTGCCTTGATTCATTTCTAACGCGTGCTTTTGAGGCTGTCCATTTACCCATATGTGCTGTATTAGCTACAACCGCACGTTTCAGTATAAGTTTTTATTGTTATTTGGCTCTAAATAGCTTTTGTAGGTTTCTCTTTCTTCTTCATTGACTCAGGTCAGTGGGTGTGGGCAGGGGATGCTGGTGGCACCCCATCCAGATCCCCTTTTATGTGGCCAGTGCACCCATCCACCAAATGCTATGAGTGTTGACTTTCTCTTAAGAAGGTCAATAGAAGCTGTCCTTCCTAGGGAGTCCCATTCTCACAGTGATGGCTGACATGGGAGGAAATAATGTCAGCCCCCTTGTCTCAAGATGACACCAACTCGTTGGTGCCATCCATGCTCCAGACCCCCCTGTGGGAACAGGTCACTTTTCAGCAGGGCCACATTCTTGCTTTATTTTCCCCTCTGCCCTCTCCTATTTCTCTCACTCTTCTTCTCCTCCATCAATCATACAAGAATCCTCATCTCAGGTTCTGCATCTAGAAGATACAACACTATCAAGGGTACCAGAAGAGCATGGGCTTGGGAAATAGATTTTTAGGGTGGAATTTTGAGGTAGAGAACTCATTAGCCAGCAAGCAATGGGCGTCTCATCACTGGAGGTAGATGGAGTTTTGATAGTCTCTGGAGTACTGTATCATCTGTGGTAAATTCAGACAGCATATAGGTGGAAGGAGTACATTCGCTGGTGCAATGTCTCTGGGATCTGAGAGGTACATGGGGGAAGTGGTTATTGCTAAGGAGGACTGTTGAAATTAGGTTGCTCTCACTAAGTGTTCTTTAAACTCTGAACAAAGGAAATGACAGGTCCAGATCTATTAATCAGCAATTTAAAGCAGAGTATGAGATTCCAAGGGCCTCATTGGCAGCATTTAAAATAATTCTTTCCTCCTATGTTCAGAGGCAGATAGAGTTGAAGACCAAACCCAGGAGATAATAAGAGAAGAACTCAAAACTGAATTCTCAGCCTAGGCAAGTTCCCTATAGCAATGCTAGGTCCTTAATAGTGGAAGGACCCCAAGACTTGGTGTGGGACCATCTGGGTAGATGCAATTGAGAACATTGAAGCTACTCTAGTTTCTCATGAACCTTCTGGATATGAAGAAATCACTCCCTCTCATTGGAAATTAGAGCCCCCTTTGCTTGAATACTGTGCAGAGGTCTAATTCGAGGGCAGATCACTTGCTAGATTGTGCTTATCATCCTGCAAGAACCAGGATAGCATGGCTTGCAGTGGAGTCTAAGGATGTTGGATCAAGTTGGGAAGAGTATACAACTGGATGGAGAGCTTTCCAACTTGGAAGCATGCTCTGGTGACACAAGGTTGAATTCCCCAGCACAGGCCCTGGGACACAGTTCTAATATACTACTGGGATAACTCTTAGAAGATTGGAAAAAGCACTGGTTCCAATTAAATGAAGTATAGATGTCAGACAGTCATGGCAGGCTATGGAGGAAGAGATTTAAAAAAATGCCTTGATGTGAGCATGCTAGAATAAGTCTCCTATGGCAAGTCTCCTATAAGTCTCCACAGGCAAGTGTTAGGAGAGACTGGAAGACACACCACTTCTTAAGACAATGAATGTGCTGGTAAATACCAGCATTTTTTTTTTTTAATACCAGCATTTTTTAGCAGCTCAGCAGTTGCTGTATTTTGTAGGCTGGAATGGATGGTAGGAGATGCTGTTGCAGAACGGGGCTTTGTAGCAGCAATAAATATGATGGGATCCCAGAAGAGCACTTAACCAAAGCTAAGTTGGAGTAATTACTATTGTGGACAGCAATATTGGATTGGCACCCACAGGATCCTGCAAGGCAAGGATGGTTAACAGAATATGGTGTTCCTAAAGGCAAGATCAATGGACAGCTAACAAGGATGTTGCTTCATATATATTACTAAATGGAGTAAAGAAGGATTGAGCAGAAGGCTGAAGTCAGTTGCCCCAATAAATGGTCACAATCCTTTGTCTGGTTTTCAGCCCGAGCTATTTTTTTAGTCCCAGACCAATTAACTATGGAAGCCAGGTCCCCATGGAGAAGGACCCTGAAACACCATGACATTGGCAGTTTACTAATTTCCTCACTCCTTCCCCAACAAGAACTATAGACATGTACTTGGAGAACCATACACAGAAGAAAGGGACATGCTCAGTTTTTTGAGCACTACTGAATACAGGTTCCAAGTTGACACTGATTCTTAGGGACCCACAGTGATATTATGGCCTCCTCTATCACTGTAGAGACATATGGGAATCAGATAATACATGGGGTCCTGGCCAAAGTTCATATCACAGTGGGTCCACTAGGTACACGGACCCATCCAGGGTCATTTCCTCAGTCTGAAATAAATAGAATGGGCATTCTTAGCTTTCACCTTGATTCTTATGAACTGTGGAACAGGGGTTATTATAGTAGGAAAAGCCAAGAAATTTTCCCTCCAGGCCAAGAATCAAAGTCACATGTTGAGGGGATAATAGAGATCAGTGCTATTCTTAAACATGTAAAGGATGCAAGAGTGGCAGTCCCCATCATATCCCCATTTACTTTACTAGGCCTGGCCACTGCAAATGGTAGCAATAATAAACTACCACTTGGGCAGCCCCGGTGGCTCAGTGGTTTAGTGCTGCCTTCTGCCCAGGGTGTGATCCTGGAGACCTGGGATTGAGTCCCATGTCGGGCTCCCTGCATGGAGCCTGCTTCTCCCTCTGCCTGTGCCTCTGCCTCTCTCTGTGTGTGTTTCTCATGAATAAATAAATAAAACCTTAAAAAAAAATATACTACCACCATGTAACAAATAGCCTCAATTCTAAAAGTTTGTGTCAAATGCAGTACCTTTTATTAGAAAAGATTAACACAGCCTCTGGTACATGGTATGTACCTATATTGATCAGGCATATGTGTTCTTTTCAATGCCCAATAAGAAGGAGAATCAGTTTGTACTTCTGTGGGCTGGTCAAGAGTAAAGATTCTTGGTCTTACTGAAAGGCTATGTTATTTCTTTGGATATCCATACTACTAATATAGCTTTGTTTGGTTAGTATTTGGTTGGCCATATCTTACTTCTTTCTTTTACTTTCAACCTCCCTGTGCCATTATCAAAGTATCTTTTATCAATGGCATATAACTGGATTTTAAAAATTCAATCTATGACTCTTCGTGCTTTAAAAAGGGAGTTTACTTAATTTGGATGTATTTTTACTTCCTTGTATGATCCCTTTTTGAAATATCTATTGCTCATATTTACTTTGTTTTCTAACTCTAGAACATTCTCCAAGAATTTCTGGAAAATTCTAAGGTTTACCACAGTAAATAATACTTTAATCCCATTCTATTTTTTAAAAAGATTTTATTTATTCATGAGAGACACACAGAGAGAGAGAGGCAGAGACACAGGCAGAGGGAGAAGCAGGCTCCACACAAGGAGCCCGACATGGGACTCGATCCAGGGTCCCCAGGATCACACCCTGGGCCGAAGGCAGGTGCACTAAACCACTGAGCCACCCAGGCTGCCCATTCTATTTTTTCTGTACTACAACTTTCTTTAGGTATGTGTTGGGCATTTAATTCATTTTTCAAATCATGAGCTTTCTTTATATTTTTACCCATTTATATTTTTATACTGGTAATTACTTCAGATATTTCTTCAGTTCCCCACATCTTTCTTTAGCAGGATCTAACCTACTGGTTTGAGGGGACGTTACTTTTTTTTAAGATTAATGACTATGGTTATAACAGTTATGAATATACATGATCCAATATACCATATAAATCTATAAAGCAAATATTAACAGACTGAAGGGGAAAATAGCAATAAAATAACAGTAGCAGACTTTAACATACCACTCTCAACAACATATCAACTAGCCAGAAAATCAACAAGAAAACAGCAGACTTGAACCATACTTTAGGCCAAATGGAGCTAACAGATATACACACAACATTCCATCCAAGAGCAGCAGAAATCAGACTTCTCCAGTGTGTGTAGAACCTTCTCAGGATAGATCATATGTTAGGCCACAAAACAAGTCTTAACAAACTTAAGAAGATTGGCACATAAAGAAGATGTGGCATATATATAAAATGGAATATGACTCAGTCATTAGAAAGGATGAATACCCACCATTTGCTTCAACATGGATGGAACTGGAGCGTTTTATGCTGAGTGAAGTAAGTCAATCAGAGAAGGACAATCATTACATGGTTTCACTCATACGGGTAATTTAATAAATAGTGAAAGGGATTATAAGGGAAAGGAGGGAAAGTGAATGGGAAAAATTAGAGAGGGTGACAAAACATGAGAGACTCCTAACTCTAAGAAACAAACAAAGGATAGTGGAAGGGGAGATGGGTGAGGGGATGGGGTAACTGGGTGACAGGCACAGAGGAGGGCACTTGACAGGATGAGCACTGGGTGTTATACTATGTGTTGGCAAATCGAACTTCAATTAAAAAAAAAATTCTATGGGTGACGGGCACTGGGTGTTATTCTGTATGTTAGTAAATTGAACACCAATAAAAAATAAATTAAAAAAAAAAAACTAAAAAAAAAAAAAAAAATTCTAACCACCATGGTATGAAGCTAGAAATTAACAGGAAAAGTTGGAGAGTGCAAATGTATGTAGAAATTAACACTGCTAAACAACCAATGTGTCAGACATCAAAAGGGAAGTCAAAGAGTATTTTGAAACAAAAAAAATGGAGACACGCTATACCAAAACTTATGAGATGAAGCAAAAGCAGTTCTGAGAGAATTTTACAGCGATAAGGCCTATGTTAAGAGGAAAGAAAGATCTCACACAACCTAGTCTACACATCAAGGAACTAGAAAAAGAACAACAAAATAAACCAAATGTTATCAAGAAGAAAGGAAATAATAAAGATTAGGGCAGAAATAAAATACACTAGAAAGACAATAAGAAGATCAGTGAAAGTAGGAGCTGGTTTTGAAAATATAAACAAAATTGGCAAACCTTATCCAGACTAACCAAGAAAAAAATTGAAACCCAAACAAGGTGGTGAAAGTGGAGATATTACAATTGGTATCACAGAAGTACAAAGGATCATAAAAGACTACTATGAACAATTATATGTCAACAATTGGATTTCTTAGAAGAAATAGAGATAATCCTAGACACATATAATTAACACTGAATCATGAAAAAAATGGAAACTTCAAATAGATCAATAATGAGTAAAGAGATTAAAGCAGTAATCAAAACTCTCCCAGCAAAGAAAAGCTCAGGATCAGATGACATTCAGTGGTGGATTCTACCAAATATTTAGAGAAGAATTAATGCTAATCCTTCTCAAACTTCTCCAAAAAATTGAAGAAGAAACACTCCCAAACTCATTTTATGAGGCTTGCATTACTCTCATACAAAAGCAAAATGCGGACAAGAAAAGAAAATTATAGGCCAATAAAGTCTGGTGGACATAAATGTAAAAATCCTTGACAAAATATTAGGAAACTGAATTAACAGTACATTAAAAGGATCACACACCATAATCGAGTGGGATTCATTCTTGTGATGTAAGGATAGTTCAACATCTGCAAATCAACAAACATCACACACCACATTAACAGAAGGAAGGATAAGAATCCTATGAACATGTCAATAGATACATAAAACCTATATGACAAAATTCAACATCTTTGATAGTAACAACTTCAACACAGTAGGTGTAGAAGGACTGCACCTCAGCATGATAAAGGCTTTCTATGATAAGCCCAAAGCTAACATCATAATGGTGAAAAGCTGAAAGTTGTACCTATAAGATTAGCAGTGAGAAAAGGGTGTTTACTTACCACTACTATTCAACATAGTACTGGAAGTCCAAGCCAGAGCAATTAAGCAAGGAAAAAAATAGGCATCCATATCAAAGAGGAAGAAGTATAATCTTCACTGTTTGCAGATAACATGATATTGTATATTGAAAATCCCAAAGACTACCAGAACACTATTAGAATTAATAAATTCAGTAAAGTTGCAGGATACAAAGTGAAAATATAAAAATCAGCTGTGCCTATAAATATGAACAACAAACTAGAAAATGAACAATCCTAGAAAAAAGATTAAGAAAACAATTCCATTTATAATAGCATCAAAAGAACAAACTACTTAGGGATCAATTTAACCAAGGAGGTAAAAGATGTATATAATGAAATCTATAAGAAACAAATCAAAGAAAATACAAATAACTAGAAAACTATCCTGTATTCAAGGATGGGATGAATTAATATTGTTTAAATGTTCATCCTACCCAAAGCAATCTACAGATTCAGTGCAATCCCTATCAAAATTCTAATGGCATTTTTTTCCATAGAAATAGATAAAAGAATCCTAAAATTTATATAGAACCACAAAAGACTCTGAATAGCTAAGCAATCCTGAGAAAGAAGAATAAAGTTGGAGGCTTTACACTTCCTGGTTTCAAACTATATTACAAAGCTGTATTAATCAAAAAAGTTGGCAGAAAAATAGATACATAGGCTATGAAATAAAATAGGGAGCCCAGAAGTAGGCCCATGCAAATGGGGGCAACTAATCTTTACAAAGATACCAGGAATACTTAAAGGGAACAGATAATCTCTTCAATAAATGGTGCTGGAAAAACTGGATATCCACGTGCAGAAGAATGCCTTATCTTATGCCACTCACAAAAGTTAACCTGGAATGGATTACAGACTTAAATGTAAGACCGAGACCATAAAACCTTTAGAAGACCACATAAGAAGAAAAAGCTCCTTGACATTGATGTGGCATTAATATTTTGGATTTGACACCAAGAGCACAGGCAATAAAAGCAAAAACAAATGGACTACAACAAATTAAAAAGCTTCTGCACAGCAAAAATAAAATCAACAAAATGAAAAGGCATGCTACAGAACTGGAGAAAATATTTGCAAGCCGTCTATCTGACATGGGCTTAATATCCAAAATACATAAGGAACTCATAAAAACTAAATAGCAAAAAACCCTAATTACCTTTTTTAAAAATGTGCAAAGGAACTAAATAAACATTTTCTCAAAGAACATACACAAATGGCTAACAGGTATATGAAAAGATCTCAATATCACTAAGAATCAGGGAAATGGCAAAACTACCATAAGATATCCCCTCAAATCTGTTAGGATGGCTGTTATCAAAAAGACACATGTATTGGTGAGGATGTGGAGAAAAGGAGTCCTTTACACAGCTGTTGATGAAAATGTAAATGGGGACAGCCATTATAGAAAACAATATGGAGTTTCCTCAAAAAATTCAAAAGGGGAAAGGAGAAAAAATGAGTGGGGAATATCAGGGAGGGAGACAGAACACGAAAACGGACTAGGGGACAGACAGAACTCTGGGAAACGGACTAGGGGTGGTGGAAATGGAGGTGGGCGGGGGGTGGGGGTGACTGGGTGACAGCACTGAGGGGGGCACTTGATGGGATGAGCACTGGGTGTTATTCTATATGTTGGCAAATTGAACACCAATAAAAATAAATTTATAAAAATAAAATAAAAATAAAATAAAATAAAATAATAAAATAAAATAAAATAAAATAATAAAATAAAAACTCAAAATAGTACTACTCTAAGATCCAGCAGTGGTACTTCTGGGTATGCATCCAAAGAAAATGAAGTCAGTATCTCAGGTATTTGCACTCCCATGTTCATTGCAGCATTATCCGCTGCATGGGGAAAAAAAAAAAAACAAAAAAAACTTGTGTCCATCAACAGACAAATGGATTAAGAAAATGCACTACTGGGCAGCCCAGGGGGCTCAGCGGTTTAGCGCTACCTTTGGCTCTAGGGTGTGATCCTGGAGATGGGAATCGAGACCTGTGTCAGGCTCCCTGCATGGAGCCTGCTTTCTCCCTCTGCCTGTGTCTGTGCCTCTCTCTGTCTCTCATGAATAAAAAATAAAATCTTAAAAAAAGAAAAGAAAAGAAAAGAAAAGAAAATGCAGTATCTAACACAATAGAATATTATTCAGTCAAAAGAAAGAAGGAAATCCTGCCATTGATGCCAACAGGGATGGACCTAGAGGATATTATGCAAAGTGAAATAAACCAGACAAAGAATAGCAAATACTGTATAATCTCACTTGTACGTGGAGTCTCAAAAAGTCAAATTCATAGAAGCAAAGTAAGATGGCAGTTACCAGGGACTGGGGGAGGGGAAACGAGATGTTGGTCACAGGGTATAAACTTTTAGTTCTAAGATGAGTAAGTTCTGGAGATTCAATATACAGCGTGGTGACTAGAGTTAACAGTTTTATATTGCACACTTCAAAATTGCCAAGAGAGTAGATTTTCAGGGTTCTTACCACACCCACACAAAAAAAGAACTATAGGAGGTACAGAAGTGTTAATTAGCTTGATTGTGACAATCATCTCACAGTGTATATATACATCAAATCATGTTATACCTGGTAAATATATATTTATAAATTTCCATTGTTCAATTATACCTCAATAAGTCTGGGAAAAATGACTGGCTTATTTGTAGAAGCTCTACTTATTTTTTTCTAATTGGTTCTTTTGTCTGTTTGAAGGTTCTGTTGTTTTATTATGTCTCATAGCTTTTTTTCCCAAACGTAATAGTTTTGGACATATTTAAATTGAAATATTTAATTATAGACCCATAAGACTTTTTTATTTTATTTTAAATATTTTTGTTATTTATTTATTCATGAGAGACACACAGAGAGAGGCAGAGACATAGGCAGAAGGATAAACAGGTTTCAGGCAAGGAGCCTGATGTGGATCCGGGACTCCAGGATCCCACCTTGGGCCAAAGGCAGGTGCTAAACCGCTGAGCCACCCAGGCATCCCACCCATAAGACTTTAAAAGCTACTGTTCTTGCCTCCTGACTTTATCTCCCCAAGTCTTTTCCTTGCACGGTTTGCATGTTTTTACCATGAGCTCATCTTTGTTCTTTATTTTGCATGAGACAAGTATACTCTGGGTTCTGAAAATGTCTCTGATGAGGCGTCACATTTCCTTTGCCACTGCCCTAGAGGTTTAGTGGTCTTCTGTTTCGTTGTTTGATGTAGGAGTCCCACAGAACTGGTGTAGTATAAATTTGGGACCCCATGAATATTGTTGGGTTGGGTTTTAAATTTACATGTGTATGTATTTTTTCGTACCAAGAAAGTAATGTAGAGAACAAAGGGTGCATGCTATTTCTAGAAGCCTATGAGCAGAATTTTTCTAATCACTCGTTCATAAATTGGCTGTTGTCTTGGTCTGTTCAGGCTGCTATAACAAAGTACTCAGGGCTCACTGCCTCCTCTACCCTCTTCAGCTTTTACCTTGGGTCATTCCCACTGACTCTGGTGTTTAAGTACACAGGTTTCAGCATCAGGGAGACCTGGTCTGAGTTTTGGTATTCATTTGGTGTGAGTTAGGCAACTTCTTCAACCTCTCTGAGTCTCAGCTTTCTCATTTATGCCAAGGAGAAAATAACAGTAATTTGTTGACTTGTGGGGATTTATAGAGAGAATGCATGGAGCGCTCCACCGAGGGTAAGTGCTCTGCAGCTGTTAGATGTTATGATTATTAGGTTTGACTTGGTTTCTGGCATCTTCTTCTGAAACTCCTGCCAACTTTCCTTGGCTTCTTACTTCTTCTTTATTATCTATGTTTGAGCCAGAATTGATTTTTTTTTTATTGGTGCTTTTCCGTTATTGATAAAAATACTCCTCAAAGCACATCTTTTGGTCATGCTGTACCTGTATTACCTTGGACCTACTAATTTCATGATTTCTGTCTCTCACAAAAGCTGCTGATCAATTTTCAAGGTATCTCATATAAAGAGAGTGAGATGGTATTGGTGGTGTCTGAATATGTGTCTATATGAAAGCAGGGATGGGTCAGCCATATTGTGTGTGTGTGTGTGTGTTAACTATTTTATTTATTTATTTAATTAATTTATTTGAGAGGGAGAGAGAGGTGGGGGAAGAGGCACAGGGAGAGAGAGACTCCTAAGTGTACTCTGCACTGAGTACAGAACCCAATGTGGGGCTTGACTTCACGACCCTGAGATTATGACCTGAACTGAAACCAAGAGTGGGACGCTTAACCAACTGAGCCACCCAGGTGCCCCATGTCAGCCATATTATTTTATGTGTCATCATTTTGACATTAATTTTGCTAAACTTTGCCACATTGAACACACAGACTGTTTATATGCAGATTCAGGGGCTTTGTCTTCATATTTACCTTACAGCCTTAATTGCTGTTGATCCTAACCCACTGGAAAGCTTCTATTATGCAGTCTGTGATGTGATCAGTGTTAGGTTTCCTTTGAAATACTAGTGGGTAACCAGACTCCTGTCTGGACATCACACTAGTATAACTATGAAGTTTTAAAAATGATCCATTTTCATCATTAATGAAATGTTGATAGAGCTCCCTGCGTGTACAGCACTGTGCCGCCAGCCTCTGCCTCCCAGCCTCTGTGCTTCTGTCCATGGATGTGACCCCAGTATAAGGAGGGAAGGAGTCACCAGACAGCCATCATTTTCCAAATGCAAGATCAGATCTCTCTGTGCATTTCTAGAAGGCAGTTAGAAGGCAGTTAGAAAATAAAGCAAAATCATGATGACAATTTGGGCTATCCAGACCAGAAAAGCAACTTGTCCTTCCTTTCTATGAGTGAAATTTTTAAGTCTACTGAGATTTTTTTCAAGGTCCATGTTCATCATATCCATTTTCTGAAGGAAATTTCCTAGGAAGAGTGTCTGGTTACTTGATGCGGAAATTGCTTTCCTTTCTGGATGGAGACCATCATCCTCAAACTAATTTCCTGTTTCGTGTTCAATATTTGAAAGCAGGAAATTATCATAATAAATGGGAAGTTTGCAATGGTGATGGAAATGCGTTCAGAAATCTGGTTGCTAGGGAAATCACTATTGCCTACTTTAATTTATTAAAAACCTAGACCTTATTTGGCATTTCTCCCCTCATTCCTATTCTCATCAATAGCCCATTATCAAAAGGATTTTTATTAAATATCGATCTCTGCTTGGCACTACAGGCAATTGGGCCCCTGCCCATTAACACCTTGTAACAGTAAAAACAACGGAGAACCACAAGAACAAAATTATAGAATTAATTTGATACTTAATTATTGATAGGTATTCTTCTAAGAACCTCAGTTGGCTTTTAAAAAATGTAGTCTCCACTACAGCTATATGAGGAAGGGACTGTTATTACTTCCATGATATTGATGAAGTGCTAAAGACACAAAGTCAATAATTTACTCAAAGTCACACAGCTCGTAAACAGAAGAGTCTGGATTCACCCCTTCCCAGCTTATGTCATTAACCACTATGTTCTACTGCTTTTAATCTAATGAAAAAAAAAACTAGAAAGAAGAGAGAGAATGTACAGGTAGACCAAAAAATATAAATATGGATTTATGACCGCAGGCTAGAGTTAGCATGTTTTGCAGGATGGGGTGAGAAAATAATTTGAGGAATTGGATATTGATTGGAATTCCTGCTCTGCAAAACAGTGAGCTTCTGAAAAGGAGACTATGTATTTGTAAATTGATTGAAAGGATGGGAAAGGCAGGTGCAGATGCAGAAAGATTACATTTTAGAAATAGAAACGGTCTGATGGGCCAAATGAAGGGTGGAGTCGAATAACTTAAGGTTGGTGGGCTCAGGTGGTTGCTCAGGATAGGAAGCAAGGCCAGCATATCACAGAGACCTAGCTCCTGGGAATCTGACAGCTGCCAGCTCCCCTCTATAACTAGAAGAAGCAGGATATGGTGCCAGCCTAACATGGCCTCATCATGACCTGTCCATAGCCTCTTGTCTGTCACCACCAGAGGCAGGTGAGTTTTAACCAACCACCACACACCTGTTGAAGCTTTTTATCCTAATGCTGGAGCAACGTGATCTAGTGACACAAATGCCACCTAGGAAGTCAATAAAGTCAGATTCTATTCTTGGTGTTTTCTGGGATGAGTCGCTGGCTGGGAGTAGCAGTCATTCTGAGTAGCTGAAAATAACTAACAAGACATTTTAATGAGTTAATAAATCTTTCTTACTGAACTACATGGAAAGACATGAAACATTACACTTTAGCTACTCACTAGCCTTAATTAAACTTGATGTTGAAAAGGTCAGTGCCCTGTCTGGCAGGTTCCAAATCACTTCAGACCTGACAGTAGGGGTGGCTGTAAGGGTGAAAGCAAACGTGTGCACAGGCACATGCGGGTCTTAAGCAGACAGCTGGAGCCTTCACTGGGTACACTAAACGAGCCATGTCCCAGCTAATGATATTAGCATTTATATTGAGTGCTGGCTCTGTGTAAGTCATTGCTCCAAGTGTTTAGATGCATTAAGTGCATTTCATCCCCAAGAGCAACCCTAGGAGGTACATGCTGTTATAATTCTTGATAGATAAGGAAACTGAGGCACAGAGAATTATAACGACTTGGCCAAGGTCCTGCAGTCTACAAAGTGAAGAGCCAACATCTGAATGCATGGATTCTGACTCCAGAGTCCGGTGCTTGAATACTAGTCTTTGCTAATTCCTTCCATTATGTTCACATAGTTAAAAATGCACAGGCCTCCTATGCGTTTTGAGGCACCACTATCTTCCAGGAATTCCAGCAAATGTGTTTTAGGATAGGTCAGAACACACAAGGCAAGTGATTCTTACCAATATCATGTGGATTGGTAGGGGTCACTGGGAGATTGGGTTGATAAGAACAATTATTACAGTTTTTTTGAACTAAAATACCTTGATTTAGCAAACATTTCTTGAGCTTCTACTGTGAACCAGAAACTATGTTAGATGTCAGGGAGAAATATGAGTCAGATATGGTATTGACCTTCAAGGTGTTCAAAGATGAGCAGATCTGCCCTTTATAAGATTTCTGAGGAAACACAAAAATAGCAGTCTGGACGGATCTTTCGCAAACTCAGCACTTGAGTTCCGAGGGGCACTTGCTGTATTACCCACATTGGTTTAGACTGAGTTCCCATGTAGTGGTAATGTGTATACAGCAGCTCCTGCCCACGTGTTTATGCTCCAGACAAGTGCAGAGCTCTGTGATAAAGGACATGTGTAATCCAGGCTATTTTGAAAAGAGATGAGATGCAGTTACTTTCTCACCCTTTCCAGCAGAATCTATTCTAGGGAGGGAAGTCTTTGAGTCAGGCCCCCTCGGTGTAAATGCCAGTTTGATCATTTTCCGGCTGTAATGTTTTGGGGAGGCTTACTTCATCTCTCTGAGACTAGACTTCCTTTTCTGGAGGAAATAAACATATAGTCACCCTTAGAATTCTTTCCAGGATAAATTAAATGCAAAAAAAAAAAAAAAAGCACAATAGCATTTATCACATTGCGGGCTACAGAGAAAGCACTCAAAAAGTGGATGCTGTTTTGATTACTTTCTCAGCATTCCATTTTCAAGTTCCAACTCATCAGGCACTACTCTGGAACAGACTCTCTAGCAAAACAAAAACTGTATTCCTCTCTTTCAAACACCCCCACCCTCACCCCCAGCAGAGAGTACACTGGGCAGGGCAAGACATGGGAGGAAGAAGGTCAGCTTTTCTGGCTGATGTCTTCTCATTCTTGGAGGGCAGGAGAGTAACAAGGGAGCCGCTCCTCTGAACCAGACTGAGGGGGGTAACGTGCTGGGGATGGGGGGACACGCTGGCCCTTGTGTTCATATCTAATCCATGCCCTCTGCTCTCCCGCCCAAGGCTGCTCTGAGCTGTCCTCTGCTGTCCCCATGCTTCCCTTTCTCCTCTGGCCCCATCCTGGCCTCCTGCAAAAAACCTTGCCCTCTGCCAGTACTCAGCCTCGTCCCCCAGGCTGGCCTGTTGCACAGCTCTAGAGGGTGCTGATCCCTTGGGAGCATGCAGCTTGGTGGCCTGGCTGTCCCAGAGGCTCCGCGTCGGCTCCTGGGCTGCTTTAGCTGGAGTGCACTTGGTACAGGCTTCCCATGGGCGCAGTCCCTCCCGGCTCTGGCACCCTGTGTGTTGCTTCTCCCTTGAAGGCTCTTCTCTCTCTCTTCTACCCGTCCATTTCCACCCCCTCGAAAGAATAGATTCCTCCTTAGGCCAGGATCACTGAGATCAACTTCTACTCATACTTCAGGGCATGGATTAAATATCACTTCCTCAAGGAGGCCTTCCCAGAAACTGAATCCAGGATAGATCCCTTCACGTACACAGGATCCCTGGATGCTTCTTTTTTGTAGACTCTGACACCACAGCGCTTTGCCACAAGTCTGGAGCAGGGATGGAAATGGTGTCTGTCCTGGTCTTCTGTGGGTGAATTAAAATAGTCCTGCCTCCACTCTGGCCTCCTTTCTGAGGCCTGAGAGGCGACCTCTTTTAAAGATCCCTGTTTGAAGTTCTTAGTGACTCATTCCATAACTGCAAATAACATACTTATGTATGATTTCTTGATTTATTCACTGAGGCAATATTGACTGATTTCCTAGCATGGAAAGATGAGGGTTTCATTTACCTTCTCTGTAGCTCATTTTATTCCCTGTCTTCTTTCTTATGTTTGTGTTTCATTTTTAGTGCTTTCACTGGGCTATCTTCATAACTACAAATGATAAACTTAAGCCACCACCTGTTTTTATTTTTTGTTTACTTAATTACTTTATTTGTTGAGAGAGAAAGGGAGAGAGAGGGTGAGAGAGAGAGAGAGAGAAGGGGCCAGGGAAGGGGGAGAGAATCCTAAGAGGCTTCACACCAGGAGCTCAATGCAGGCTCGATCTCACAACCCTGAGATCACAACTTGAGCCAAAATCAAGAGTCAGAGGCTTAGCTCACTGAGTGACCCAGGTGCCTCCTTTTAAAATTTAATTAAATTAATTAATTATTTTTGAGACAGTGTTTTTTAGTTTTTCTTTTTTTATTCTTATTTTTACACCCTTTTCTCCTTTCCTTGACCTTTATATAGTTTCTCTATTTTTCTCTTTTTTTTTTTTTTTTAAGATTTAATTTATTTATTCATGAGAGACACACACAGAGAGGCAGAGATACAGGCAGAGGGAGAAGCAGGCTCCCCGCGGGGAGCCTGATGTGGAACTCAATCCCAGGACCCCGGAATTCCGACCTGAGCCCAAGACAGATGCTCAACCACTGAGCCACCCAGGTGCCCCTAGATAGTTTCTCTTAATTCCTCACTAGATCAGATGATAATGTCAGTTTTCCTACCATTGTCTCCCCATATCCTTTCCTTTCTCTTTTCCAAATCTTGCTAGCTCCACCTGTATTGCTACAGCATCAGATTTATCACATAGTCTGTTTCATAATCATATTCTAGGCATTTTGTTTGTCTACAGTTTGATTCTGCAGGTTGAAAACAAGTAATTGGTTTGCACTTTGTTGACTTTGTAAATGTTTGTTGTGGCGGAACCCTCAGATGGCAGGGTTTGGTGGGTTCACGTCCCAGCCCCTGTCCCACCAGCAATAGACTGTGTCTGGTGGGAAGGAAGGTTGGATTTCACATAGCTTCTCTTGTCTTAAACTCATCAGTTCTTCCCCAGGATTCCAGAATCATGCCTAATAATTTGGACCATGATTTCATTGTGCACTTTATTTTTACATTTTTTCTTTTAAGCATTTATTTATTTATTTTTAATAAAACTCTAGACCCAATGTGGGGTTTGAACGCATGACCTCAAAATCAAGAGTCTCATGCTCCATCGACTGAGCCAGCCAGGGGAGCTTATTTTTAAATGTTTTTTTTTGGGGGGGGTTTCTATTGCTTTATTTTTTTCTCCTTGATAAGAGTCAATGTATCTTTCTGTAGATTAACCTTACCATCTATTGTATGAAATCACAACCCTTCTCTCTTCCTACTCTGATTTTTATTATTTTATAGATGTCTGGTTGTTCTCTCTGGAAGCTTTCTTGGATGCTTCTTTCTTTTTTGTCCTAAGATTTCACAAAAATGTGTCTTTTTTCTTTACCCATTCACCATGTTGAATATTCAGCACAGAGAGAAGGAATTTTCTTCTATTATTTTATTAATAATCTTTTTCCCTTTTTCCCCATTATCTTTTTATCTTTGATCGACTCTGTCTTTTATTTTTGATCTCTTCATAAAATTTTACGAGAGGGGATTTTACTTTTTGGGAAGTGTTTTCAAAGTATTCGTGTAGTAATTTCTTATTTTAAAACTATTTGATGTTCTCTTTTATAATATTCAATTTGTCTTATAGTGCAATTTCTTCTTGAAGACTAATTAGATTTTTTTGTAAAGTTCTACTGTGATTTCTAAAATACTTGTGTTTATCATGGAATCTCTTATTTTCCATTTATCCTCTGTCAGGGTGCTCATCTTCCCCAGGTGTCTGATGATTCTGGCTATAGTTTCCTATTTAAGGATGAAGGACCAAGTTGTTTGCTTAGGAGTATTGGAGACAATGACTCTGCTCTTGACCAGGCCATTCTAGACCTTCCATCTGTCTCTCCCAGGAGTGAGAAGTATGCCTGATAACTCTGTGTCAGTGAGGAGGGCTCCTTGGCTGGAAGATTTTGCTTTTATTTTTTTAGAAGATTTTATTTATTTATTCATGAGAGACAAAGGGAGAGAGAGAGAGAGAGAGAGAGAGAGAGGCAGAGACACAGGCAGAAGGAGAAGCAGACTCCATGCAGGGAGCCCCATGTGGGACTCGATCCCAGGTCTCCAGGATCCTGGGTTGAAGGCGATGCTAAACCACTGAGCCACCTGGGCTGCCCAGATTTTGCTTTTAGATGTAGTAATGCCAAGCTGGCCATTAGACGGGGCTCCCCAACTCAAATGTTAGGGCGAGGAGAGCTTCGCTTTGAGATACTCATTTGCATACTCTGACCTTAGTTCTGTGCAGAAAATCCATTTTCTCCCCTGTACACACACATACACACATGCACAGGTGCACACACACACATTAGGTATGCAGAACTTTTAGTGCCTATCAATCATCTGTTTTCTGTACTGCCAGCACAGCAAATGCCTGGCTCTAAATACAGGTATGATAGTTGTTTTAAATGACCAGATAATAGTAGCCCATAGCTTTGACAGATTCACTTTCGAGGGTTCACCCTCATGAACATATGATCTCTGTACCCAAACAGTGAATAGTCTAGCTTCTAATGGAAGAAACAGATGTGTAAACAAATCACTGTGATAAAAAGAGATAAGTGTGATAGAACATGTCTGCACAAAATGCTGGCTGCATGGAGGAAGAGACAGCAAGTCTGAGCCAGAGTTGGAGAGGGAGAGGGAGGAAACACCACAGAGAGCTTGTTGGACGGAAGCGTAGCCTGCAGACTCCAGGGCCAGGCTGATGAGATTTGAATCCTGGTTCTTCCTGGGCAAGTTTGCCTGTTTCCTCCCCTGTCAAATGGCATATGACAGTAACTCTGATCTAACAGGGTTTTGGGGGAGAATTAGATGGATTACCTACATAAAATGCTTCCACTCAGCACATGGTAGGTCCCATTATTATTGCTATTATTTCCCAACGTGGCCTTGAATGATGGGTTCAACAGCCAGCGATGGGCAGATGGTTATTGCTGGGAGGAGAAGCAGTGTGAATGAAGGCATGCTTCGGGAGGCTGGGATGCAGGGCTCTGGACTGAGTGTCAGAATAAGACTGGGAAGGAGGATCAGAGGCTGGGAGGCCTCGGATGCTTCTGGAGGGCCTGCTACAATCTCCTGCCATCAGTTCTCAGGCTTGAGATGCTGTGCACAGAATAAGTCAGGGGATCTCTAACCTATATACACTGGAAAACTTGTTGGGATCCCATTTCATAGGTGGCACGGATAAAATAGGATCAGTAAGGACATCCAGTGAGAAGAACATCCAGATGTGTCTCCTGCAGAAGACAATGTGGGAAGGGCCAGGAAATCATTGAATGAAAATCCTCGGAGCCTGGGACAGGGGTGGGGTGGTTAGTTAGCCATCTTAAGACGTGTTAGGCTTGCAGGTAACTTGGAATGATAGGATTTGGTCCAAGTTGTGGAAGGTTTAGAAAGGAAATTTTGGAAAGATATGGGAGTAAGCTTACAAATCGTGTAGAGCCACCTTAAGAGGCAGGGGCTTGCCCTGTGAGGCAGCAGAGGTGCATCACAGAAACTCCTGAGCACTGACTAGTGCTGATGTGGGTGGGCCCACTGCACACTGCACACTATACCTGTGTGATCTCCCAACTAAACCCATCCTGTTTCTCCAGTTGCAGTGTGAACACCACCTGGCCAGCTTCCCTCCCCAGCTGTGGGCATGCATTTTCACACTGGAAATTTCAGGAGCAGGGAGGAGAGACTAGCTCTCCACAAGCAGGCAGGTTGAGACCAAGGCTCTAGGGCCATCCTGGCCACCATTCCACTGACATCTGCCCCCTCAGGCTGTTACCTGTCAGTACATATGGCCTGAGCTCTCTCCAAAGATCATTCCTCTGCTTTCCTACAATCCCTCCCAAGGGCACAGGGATGGTCCTCACAAGCACCTGCTCTCAGATACCCCGGGCAGGACAGGAAAGCCGGGAGATGCTGAATTGCTTTTTCAGAGCCAGCCTCTCCTCTCTGCTCTTGGTTTCCTTTAGGTCTTTGTGGGGAACAGAGCTGCTTTTTAATGGCTGTTATCATGCCTGTACCTAAAGGTTCCCAAGCCCTGCCACCATTATTTGTTCATTGTGGAGGCTTGGCAAAGCCAAGTCTCACCCTCCAAGATTCACTGGTGCATGAGGCAGAAGCAAGCACGGAAAGCTTCAAGTGATGTTGCCTTGAACAGATGCTAGGGGCTTACATAAGGCTCCAAAGGATAAAATTAAAATGCTATTTCCACTGTAAGGTGAGAATGTGAGGAAATGGGGACAATTTCTCCCCAATCTGGCCCATGATCCTTGTTGCAGGTGCCCACCTGCCCTGGGTTTCCTGCTGGACTATGCATAGCAAACAGTGTGCAGCCAGAGCACCAACCGTTTGCTTGGTTCTTCCAGGGAAACATGAGAGCTTATATGGCCTCAGGACCAAGACTTGCATGTTGGAGAGACAACAGCCATGGTGAAGGAATGACAATACAAGTCAGGTCTGCTTGGTCACATATTTTATTTATCCAGTGAAGGAAGAAAGAAAAGAGAGACAGAACTCGAAGGTGGCACAATTTCTGAGAGAAATCCAAGGTCACATGTTCCTTAGTCCAGTTTGAATCCACAGATTAAGTCCAAGTGCATAGGGATGAGACGAGCATCTTGCTGGAGAATAAAATATCTTATCTGAGAAAGAAAACCCTTTTTAAGGTTAATCTCTACTCACGGGTTTCTTATTTGAGGATGGCTTACTTTGGTCTTTATAAAAACATGACAGCGCTCTATAAACTGCTCAGGTTGGATATTGAAAGGTGAGTAGCTGCTGATTCGGAGATTTTCTGAGAGTTGGGCTCTCAGACAGTCCCGCTGAGGTGTGAGCCATGGGGATATCACAAACATGTCCCCAGGGAGACATGATGACGGCGGCAAAAGAGGAATCTCGGCCACCACATCCAGGATCTTTGTCATACAGTTGGGGAAACTGAGGCCAGGGGAGGTTAAACGAATCCCCCAGGGTCACACAGCTAGTTCATAGTCCTATCTCATTCCCTGGCTTCTGGACACCGCACAGACACTCCCAATATCAATCTCTTCCCTAAGATTCTAAAATTGGCAATATTAGCTTTTCAGGTGAAAACGTTGGAAAAACCCAAACAGAGCAAAACAAGATTTGTGGAGAACTCCAATAAATTCGTATCCAGTCTCCGTAACCTCGGGGGAAGATAGAGTTGAAAGACTAATGTTGGGGTCAAAACCAAGGAGCTCGATTTTTCTACGGACACACGTGACGATATCTTACACGTAGTGAGACAGGAACGGAAGGAGCACCACACAAGGAAGATCAGGAGACCAACATGAGAAAGTAAAACACAGCACGTCAGCCGTCGGTCACCTGGTCTAAACTGCTGGGTGCTCTCCCCGGGGTGCGCGGGAAGCAGCAGAGCATCACGGCGTCTGCGGGGGGAGCTCCCGAGGGCACCTGCCGGCCCCGAGCGCCCCAGAAGCGGTGCGGCGCATCCCTGGGGTCTCCGCCCCGCCGCGCCCCCGAGCCCCCCGAGCCCGGCCGCCCTGAGCTCACGCCCCGACCCCGACCCCGGCCCGGCCACGCCGCGTGGGCACCGGGACCCCCAGCGCTTCAGGAGGCCGACACGGGCTGGACACTGTGCACCCTGGACAGAGTGACCGGGATCTTGGTCTCCCCGGGGCCCGGAGCTCTCGTGATGGGCTGGGCGGGAGGCCTGACGTCGGCGATCCGCTCTTTGAACTTCTGCTGGAAGAGCTTCTCTTCCTGGGAGCAGCTCCTCACGAACACGGACATCAGAAGACACCCCGCCATGGACGTGCCCCCCAGGCAGAAGAGAACCGCCCCGGCCAGCTTGCACGCGTCGAGGGCTCCGTTAAACTGCACGGCCTGCGTGTCCACCACCACAAAGTCGGCTTCCCCGAAGGCTTCGATTTTGGGGGGCACCAGGAAGCCCACTGCCAGAACGGTCAGTCCAAGAATCACAAAGACTGTGCCCGAGATGAGCCCGACCTGGAGAGAGACACACGGGGGTGGGACAGAGTGAGCACAGCTCTCCCGAGCCCTACCTGGCAACACATGGTTTTGGGGACAAGTTCATATTCCCGTTCACCCCAAATCTGTATCAGACGCCTACATCATTTCCTAACTGTAAAAGAAGGTGGCAAAAGGAGGCCACCAGGAACGGCCGCCCTGCCTTGATTTTCCCTTTGAGCTTTCTGTTTGCACAAGCTTTGCAGCTGACCAAGCCGCCTTTGGTTTAGGTGGTCTCGTTCAGGCTCTGATGAAGAGCAAGGCCGCTCTGACATCAGGACTCGCTTGACTCCATCCACTAGGTCCTGATGCTCAGAGAAGCTGGCCTGGCGCTCACAGGGATGCTGTGTTATTCTCCTGCTGATAGAATCTGTGACACAGAACAATAGTGTCAAATGAGCTCATCCCACGCCCGCGATGAAGTGACATGAAACAAGCCCGCTTTGTCGGTGTCTAAGCACAGTGAAAACCACCTCATTGTGCAAATCACAAAATATCAAAAGCCTCCCCCCAACTCCCACCAAGTAATACGAACAACAGCTGCTTCTTTACCAATTACAGCTTTAGTCCTACCCTCATCTGCCCTCCCTGTGGGTAAGATTTCTTATTTATTTGTTATCCAATCACAGGACTGATCCTGACAATCCAGAATGAACTCTAGCTCTATAGACCCTCTGCCTGCCCAAAGCCCCCATCCCATAATACATCCTTCCTCACACTCTTATTGGAATACCCCAGGAGACCCTCTGGTGTCACCTCTCTCACTGTGATGAGTGATAAAAGTCAATTTGTCCAACATACAGGTATGTTCCTGGTGATCTGAATGGAGGATGCTGGCAATCCACATAACTACCCACCCCTTCCCCAAGTTACTGGGAAGGAATTGCTTAAGTCTAACAGTTCAGGAAATGTAGCCTCAAGGAAGGAAGGTCACTGGCCCAAGGACAGATGACAGTTACCAAGTTGCAGAGGCAGGGCTAGAAGCCACAGAAGGGCCCCCAGGCCATGTCCTTTCTCGGCTCACATGGAGCCACTTGGGGTTTCCTTGCGCAGGCAGATGTTGAGAAGCCCTGGAAGTGGTGGATGGGAAATGAAACTGCATTAGCTCCAGTTTGAATAAAATGTAGCACATGGAAGAGAGAGAGAAGACTGTATACCCTTTAGTGGTTTGGAATGGACAGATTCCAGCTTGGGTTCTAGGGCTGCCAACTAGTACTTCAATCATACAAGGAAAGTTACTTAAACACTCTCATCCTTAATTTCCCCATCTATAAAATGATGAATGATAATCGGAGTCGTGGTGAAAACCAAGTGAGGCCAGGCTCAAAGGCACTCAGCCCGGAGCCTGGCTAAGCAATAGACTGTAATAAGTAGCTATTATTACATCTATTTGAATGCACCTCTTACATTGGCAACAGCATTGCAATAATCTGAGCACTTGGACTAAGGAACAGCTAATGTAGTTATTCATCTTTTAAATACATTTTTCATTTCCTCCTGTTCCTCATTGCTTCTAGCTAGCATGACAAAGTTGGAGAAAACCCAAATGGCATACCACCATTTAATTTTGAGCTTCGAATCTAAAGTATATTTATTTAACTTACTTATTAAACTTCAGGGTAATACACTAATAAAGAAGGTCTGGATAATAGAAGGAAAACATATTCACAAATTCATCAGAGAGCTAGTGTGCTATTATCTTTTGTGACCATAGCATAGCGTTTGACATGTTTTCCACTTCATCCTCACAAGCATCTTATGAAAGAGAGGTATTTTTATTCCCATTTCAGCTATAAGAGACTGAGGGACATCGGGTGGAAGAAGCATACTGCAAAGCCCTGTAGCTAGCAGGTGGTGTGAGCGGGCTCTAACCCAGGTCTGTGTGACTTCTAAGCCTCACACTCCACTTTTATTCTCCTGTGGTACTTCACCAATTACTATTTTGCATATTACCTGCTATTATTTTTATTTTTAATTGCCACAGAGTTTTAGTCACCAATATGGACACATTTCCAAAATGTAATATTGTAAAGAAATTGAAAAAACAGAGCCAATATCATGTCTTCTGAAAGAACAAACTAAACTATTCTACATAAGATCTAAATACTATACTATAGGAAAAATTAGGTTGTTAAATATAACATTTTGGATGGCTTTCTAGATTTTTCTAAAAATAGTGACAACTTCACCTCCAAAGACCAACCATTATTTGTAACTTAAAAATGAGTCACATTGGAAAGTTCTGAATGCACAAGCTAAATTAACATAAATATCCATGGTGACATGCCTCGCATGTCACTAAATCATCTTCCTCAAGAATTGGCACTGATTTTCAGGAACTGAGCACTGTGGGAATGTATCCATCTCAGTTTCTGAGGTTCTCAAGAGCAACCGAGGCCAGTGCTCTCCGACTTCTATTTCTGTCTCACTCTCCATATCCCATTCCTGCCTTACACGCCATAAATATTCCTAACTGAATAACTTGAACTGCCAGACTGCTGAATACGGAGCCAGGTGATTGATTCTCAGAGCAGTCTGCTCCTCAACTGAGCAGTGCTTTATAGATTAAAATCCACTCTTGGAATCTCACTCAGAAGCTAAAAGGCAAACTAAGCCTTGCAGATGGCAGGACTCCTGCTCACTTCAAGAACTGGAAAGTGGCTGGCCTCCCAGCGCCTCTTCCCTGTTGCATCAGAGTATCAGAAGGAGGCCTGCCATCTGTGGAGGGGAGCATGACGGTGGCGAACAGCCCACTCCTAGGACACAGAAGGTGCCCTCAATGCAAGTCTAAAGAGGATCTCTGAGACATGTGCCCAGAGAGGACCCTAAACATCGTGGAAACACATTTGGGAGAGTATAGGAAGGCGGGAGTGGCGGGGCAGCCATGGAATCTAAAATACACTGTGTCTTAACTGAGAGTATGACGGAGGTGAGAAGGGATGTTGGGATGCATCAGCTTAACCCTGGTACCATCCTGGAGTATCAGGAGGAATAAAGATTTTGGGAGTGATGCCATTACAGAACCAGAGAAACTATCTCTGGACACAGCTCTAGGCTGAAGAGGTCCTTGATCTAAGAGAAAGGGGCTCTATTTAATAGAGAGAGTTAAAACATGCAACACAGAGGCCCTGGAAGGTCTGAGAGAGCAAGCAGCCCCTGTGTGGGTGCACGCAGAGAGCGGGAAAACCACAGGGCGGGGGCCCTCTGGGGCCAGGAGCAGCCTGGCGCTCCTGGTGGTGGTGGTGGTGGTGAGGTCAAGCCACTGTTGAGACACAAGGGCCTATTTCAGCTGTGACAACCCTTACAACAGCAGAAAGGAGCAAGAACAGCGACTTTGATGGCCTTCCTGGCTGTGGGGAGGAGGTGTGAGAATCCAGTGTCTGCTGCTGGAAAGGGGCATTGGACAAGGAGGAGGACCCCGATTCCAGAAATCTGCTGCTTCAGGCTGCCAGCCAGAGCCTGCTGTTCCTCTGACCAACATCCCCGGCATCATCTGCGTGTGAGCCACTGAGGTCTAAATATACCTCTGTTTACTCCAAATAGCAGGGCTGGCAGCAGGAGCTGTCGCAGCTGTTCTGGCAGAGAGGATGTGGCAATGACTCCTGGAAGCAAGAACCAGCATGGCAGGAAGGATGCTGGGGGCGCTGGCTGGAGCTGAATGTGAAAGGAACCATCTGGGTTCGAGGTCACACTCAAGGGAAGCTCAGCCAAGATGGAAGTCTGGCACTTCTTCTCCATCAGCCCCAAGGCCACCCTGACCTTTCCTCAGCAGGACCTGGGCTCGGAGTGCTGTCACCTCCCAGCAGTGACAACCGATTGCAACTCATCTGGCCTGACCTGCCTGTAGGTACACTGAGCTCTACAGAGCAACAACTGATGCCCAGGTGTGATCTGAAGGGCTCAAAGATCCCTTGCCAAAGGGCATGGTGACGTGGTGCCCCACACTCAGTTTTCTACCTTATGGAGGCTCTGTCCCTCCAGCACATGAACACATTCAATTGTTTCCATCTTCAAAAGCCATTCCAGAGCCCCGTGTCTCTCTTTAGCTACTGCTTGAACCCATGCAACTCTTGAAACTCAAGCTTGGTCCCACAGTTTCCCTGAAATTGGCTTCTCTGAGGTCACCAAAGACCTCCTAATCGCCAAATCTAGTATTACTGCATTTGATTATTCTGCAGTCAGGGATTCTGAGCACTTGCATCTTCTTAAAAACCCACACTCTTGTCCCTGTCACAACTTTCCTGTTTCTATAACTGCATCTTCAACAACACACTCTCAACCTGTTTTGCCAGGTGTTCTTAAACTAATGGTGTTCCCCAGGGTTCCCCCTTGACTCATATCTCTTGTTGAAGATGATATCTTTAGGGCTGAATGTGTGACCATGGTGTCAACTCCCACCAATAAACCAGTGACTTCCAATTTCCATCTCCAGCCTGGATTTCCTTCCTGGGCTTTATCCCCGGATTTCTGACAGCTGGTAGGAGGACTTACACAAGAACATCCGAAAAGCTCCTCAAACTGAAAATATTCAATATTCCTTGCTTGTTTCTTTCCTTCCTTCCTCCCTCCCTCCCACTTTCTCTGTGTTCCTGCCATCCACCCATCCACTGAGCTCCTCTCATTTCTAGTATAAAACCAACTCTGTAACACCTAGCAAAACTTTGAAGAAGAATCCAAGACACAAGTTTAAACTCTGGCTTATCTCAGAGCAGACAGGAGGAGGGTGTTGGGAGTAAACAGAGGGGCTACAGAGGACACAGTCTTACCTTGTACTTGCACATTACTGTGGATCACCCTCTGAGAAGTTTCTACTATGGGAGGAGGAAGATCACTCTGAGGTGAGGAAAGCATAAATGGGGTAAGGAGATTGCTCCCATTCGTTTATACCTGCCTTCCTGAGGTGATCTGCTGCACAATCAGGTGGCAACAGCCTTAGCCAAGGTCCAGTGCAAGAGTAAGAAGGAAAGTCCCCCCACAGCCAGTTTGATTCCTGGGCAGTGCAGCAGGTGGCAGGGGGCAGGTGGGACTGCATCACATAGACTTTTGCAGGTGGCAGGAGTTGCAGGCATTGGGGTAAAGGAGTTGTGGTTGAGGCAACCATGGGGTAGAACCTGTGAGGTACAGTGTGTGTGTGTGTGTTTACACCTGACTGTGACACAACCTTCCCAAGAAAGCCTAGCTTTATTTCTTGCTGTACTCAAGCTGGAAGCCTCTGGAGAAATTTAGATTTCAGAGCTTTTCAAAGTCTTCTGTGATCTAGCTCTGTATTCCTTCCCCCATTCGTCTCTGGACCCCTGTCTTCCAACTTGTACTTTACCCCGGCCGTACTGAGCTATTTGCAGGCTTCTGAATATGCCATTATCTCTTCAGGATTCAGCTTCTGCAGGACTCAGTTCTGAAGGACTCAGTTTCTTCCTACCATGATGCCTATTTCCTGCTTGTTCAAGGGTAATCTCTTTGGGGAGCCACTTCCTCTCCAGGCTGCTTCAGATCCTTCCTGCTCCCAAACCCCATGCTCCCACTACGGACTGTGACTACTTTAAGAGTAGTGTTTATCATTCTGGATTTGTAAGTGTCTGTGAACACGTCTACTTTCCCTATTTCTGAACTCCTTCAGGTCACGGCTCTATCTAACTCACAGGTGAAGAATAGCATCTTATTCACAAACAATTCCCAGAGCCTCCCACATAACCTTGAACACAGCAGACATACAAACATTTGTAGAAAGAAAGAATGCATAGCATTGTGAGACACAGGTTATACCACATGACAGGGCAAAGATTCTAACTCAGGCTCATTTGATTCCTATCTCCATTCTCATTAAGTCCATCCATGCTGCTGGTTGCTAAGGAGCCTGCTCCATGGCAGAGTCCCACGGAAGTACCTGGGTAGAGCCCCTCAAGAGAGACCAACGCCACCTTAGTACCACTTTACTCGGAATGGGGAGAGGGCAACCCATGAAACCACCTACAGATGCAGTTTGAAACGAAAGAAAAAAACAACCATAAAAAAAGAATCATAATTAGAAACACGTGCCTAGAAAACAATCACTGCCTTACTCTATATTGATACCAAGCATTTCATAAACCCACTGGCATGAATTCACTTGTACTTCCTATGAAGAACATGAGGAACAGTGAGTTTATTCCCTTGGTAGAGGTGAGGTCTCTAAGAAGTGAATTCTTAGATGATTCAGGTTGACTATAAGCCTCTGAATGCCCAGTCTCATGTTTTGTGGTTAGGTTCTGAGTTTAAGATTTGGATTTCGCTGGAATATAAACTCTGTGAGGCCATGAACTGGAGCCTGTTTTAAGTCTCTGAAGTAGGTCCAGCATAGCAGGGTGGGTGGTGGGGGTTGTGGGGGGGGGGGGACTTTTGAATCTTGTTTGTGTAAAATAGACGTGAAAATTCTGAATTCTGAAATCTGAATTCTGGGGTTGGTAATCTACTGTGAGTTCTTTATTTTGAATCCATCCCTATAGGTTATTTGATGGATTTATAGCTTCTCAAGTCACATAACTGGTAGTGCCTTGGAACCACGTGAATGGTTTCAATATTCTGTATGACAGTGGCATTTCAGACTCTTGGCACAACAGATCCTGTCAGGCAAATATTTGTTTTTTTGACACATGGGGAAGCAACTACCCACTTAACTGGGTAAATACAAGATGTGTCAAGCTTGGCTATGCATTTAATTGGTTCAGGCCAGTAAGGATTCATCAGAGATGACATTTCTACAGGGCAAGAATGTTGGCTCAACCAATTTTAATACAGAGTACATGACACTTGTAAGATACTGAATTAACACAGGTCTCAGGTAATCCATGTTAACAACTGTGTTACCCACTGCTTTATGTATTAACTAGGTTTCACGTTTTATTTCCACTTCAGGACCCAATGTTTCATATGACATCGGATAGATAGTAGGAGCTAATATGCCGAATGCTTGAGTGCATACCAGACATCTTTCTAATTCTTACAATTTTACCTGGTAGGTACGATAAGCATCACCATTGGGCCCCACTATGATCTTGCCCAAAGGTACAATGCTTTAAATGGAAGAGCTGAGGTTTGAACCCATGTAATCTGAGGACAGAGGCCAGGCTCATAAACATTACACAACATTGCTTCTTGTTAAACTACATTGCCAGTAAATTGTAAGTTTATGTCAACATCAATGTTAAACATTCTGGGATCTTTTGGGAGAAGACTGGGAATGACTGGGATCCCAGAGCTGGAGGGGACTGGAGGCCCCTCCAAAGGTTGTACTTCTCAGCATTCCTCCCTAAATCCTCACTTTGTTCTTGATTTCTGAATGTTCAGACATCCTGATGCCTCTTCTATGTCCATACTCTCTTTTGGATCATTTTATCTAGTCCAGTTCCTCATATATTCTGTATGTGAGAGACTCCCGATCCATGAGCTGCATTTAAATTACCACTAGAGATCCCCACTCACATGTCTAATAGGCATCTCTAGCAAAACATGGCCAAACTCAAACTCTTGATTCCTCACCACTCTCACTGCTCTCCCAGTGTTCACCATCCCAGAAAATTATGACATCACTCAGTAAATAGCTTGGGTCACAAGCCTTAGAGGCGTACCTGACTCTTCTATCTCTCATGTGTACTTCATTAGCACATCCTGACAGCTTGGTCTTCAAACTTTATGCTACGTCAGATTACTTCTCACCATCTCTACCAACACCACCTAATCCAAGCCATCATTACCTCTTGCCTGGGTTCATTCAGACCCTCCCAAATAATCTGGCTGCCTCTACCCTTGTCCTCCTATAATCTGTTTTCCATACTGTAGTCGGAATGATCCTGTTAAAATCTTAGTCAGATCATGGCACTCTTCTGCGAAAGACATTCAGGTGGCTTCCCATATCTCTCAACGTAAAGCCAGTGTCCTCATTATCATCTACAAGGCTCTACATAAATCATGTGTCCTGTTATTTTTCTGGATCCATCACCTGTCCTTTTTCCCACTCTTATTCTATGTCAACCAGACTGGAACTCTTGCTATTTTTCAAGCACGCCAAATCTGTTCCCATTTTACCATTTGGACTTGGTATTTCCCAGCCCAGAAGGACCTTCAGCTAGGTAATCTTATGGTCTGCTTCCTCAGCTCATCCTGGTACTTGCTCAAATGTCATCTCCTTTGAAGGGGTGTCTATAAACAGCACACTAAATACCAGGCCTCCATCACTCCCTACCCTCTTGTCCTCATTCATTTCTCTTCACAGCACATGTCACTACCAGACATTCTGTTATTTGGATTATTTGTTTATGGTTTATTTTCCATGATAGGTTGCAAGTTCCAAGAAGGCAAGGGATTTTCCTTTTCTGTTTACCACTTTAATTTCTAGCACTTTGCAACTTCTTGGCACATAGTAGGTGCTCACTAATTATATGCTGAATGACTGAATATATTGTCTAATGAGGTGCCTTCATGTGAAGAAGCTGAAGCTCACAGAGCCTCATGATCACATCTGATAGAGGTAGAACTGGCACACTGACCATTGTATTAGGTCTCAGCATCAATCTCTCTCAATAGCCAATGATTTCTTCTTAATAATTGTTGTAATCTGTCAAATGATACTTACCAAGCCTATAAGGGAGGCTAGAAGCGTAATGTTTTGCCTATGGGTGGCTTCACAGCTGATGAATTTAGTGGCACATCAATCACAGTAGCAAAAATAATAATTAATGATGACACTTATACCTATTTGTGTTTAACCTGCAAATCAACAATTGTACTGTGTTCAGGGGCTTTCTTCAGCCCAAGGCTTCTATTCTCCTTTCCTAAGGGAAGAAAAACCACTTAGTGTTACCAAGACTGATGCACACAGAGAGGACCAAACCCCTCAGTTCTTCATAGCTCCAGGGTTTACCATTTCCAATAACGTTTTCATCTCTTGACTCACACAATTGTTCTTTGCTTACCTTCCAGAATACTGAGCTCCACCTATTAGGGGATCTCTGGATCTGGAAATCATCCTCATACTCCCAGATTGAGGTGGTACAGTCCTCATAAAACTGGTGCAGGTAGGACCGGACTCCATAGCGCTGGTAGTTACCCTCAGTAGCAGTCTGTGCCTGCTTGGACCGACAGATGTTGCTGCAAGAACTCATCCTTCGCATCTAGAATGACAACATCCACAGGCATCAGCCCCACGAGCACTGGCTTCAGGATTAAGAGGTGAGAACCAGGCTGAGTAATGTTAGTCTATTTGAACAATTCTCTTTTCTTAAGAGAAGAGACATTTTTAAAGAGCTCTGCTTTTCTACTTAATGCAAAATTACCCCCAAACACTCAGTGACTAGAAGCTGGTTCTTCATAAATGAGACATAACAGCACAGCTCATTTAAATTATGCAAATATTTTCAGCAAGAACCACATGAAAAATGGCAATAGAAAAGCGGATATTTTCATTGTCTTGACAAGGAATCTTTAATCACTTAGAATCCAGTAGTCTTTACACTTACATGTTAAAGAATTAGCCAGATACTCTCACTTGCTACATATGGAATTTGTCTTGGATTGTCCTCTTGGATGCTTAACCATGTTCCCTTGTGGAGAATACATGGTGTTACTCTTTAGCAGTTTGCAATTTAGCTTTCAGATCTCATGGATCTTGCTCTAACATTTTAGCTAAATGTCACATTGTACAGAAGCTGTATTTGAAGGCTGCTGAGCAACTTACGCTTCATGCTTTATTAATCACAAATGGCTCAGCCAATAATTTACACCTCACCAACCCTAACACTAGATATCTCAGTCATTATTTGTGGATACATGTGTCCATGTGGGATGATAGAACACAGTGAAGAGGGTAAACCCAGCCTTTCATTACATTGCATGAAGCGTCTACTATACACAAGAGGCCAGAGAATTGTTAAATGAAACTATGCTCTAGGTGGGCTCTTTGAGACTCTGTCTTCTTAAGATGGAAATTTCTACTTGACTTAACCTAATCAATACCTTTTAGAGAAAAGCATTTGGTTATTAATTCACATAAAAAAAAGGAATTGCTGACAGACAGCAATTTTGGTGAGTAAGGAAGCTTTTAGTAATTCTCTGGTGTTTGGTTTTCTTATCTCCATATAAGCAGATAAATATGTAGCTGAAACGTGAAATACTTTTTTAGATTTTCTAGTTATCCTCCAGATGGGTTTCCCTGTATGGACATAGTCTCAAAATGACAAAGCAAGAAACAATGTAGAAGGATATTTTCCCATTGAACCAAGTTCTCTCAGGGCTTGTCCTGTAATCCAGACTAAAAGAAGACATATAAAATGTTTCCAATTACTTATCAAGAAACCACATAGTGATGTTTATCTACCTACAAGGAAAAAGTTAATCTAAGCTTCCAGCAAGGGTCCCTGTGTGGGCACTTAGTTTGGTTGGATAAAATTATGGGGCTAGGGGTACCTGGGCATCAGTGGTTAAGCGTCTGCCTTTGGCTCGGGTCATGATTCTGGGGGTCCTGGGATAAAGTCCTGCATCAGGAGCCTGCTTCTCCCTCAGCCTATGTCTCTGCCTCTCTTTCTGTGTCTCTCATGAATAAATAAAAAATAATATGAGGCTTAAATCAAAATTGAAGTTAGCATTGTCCTGTCCCATGGCCACAAAGTGAATCCATAAAATTATCTTGTAATGTGTGCTCTTAGCCAAAAATGGTTTCTGGTTAGAAAATGCAGTCAAATTCAGGAAAAAAAAAAAAAATGGCCCGATCTTAGAAAAAATGATGCAAATAGGTGCTACCAATGGTGACCAATACTCTCATCTTTTAAGTGTTGGTCAGTATTACGCTTAGTGTCTCTCTGCCTGTTTCAGACATGGTAGCCAGGAGAAATCACCCAGGAAGAGAGAGCAGGGGAGACAATTAAAAACAACAACTTCTTCTTCTTCTTCTTCTTCTTCTTCTTCTTCTTCTTCTTCTTCTTCTTTTTTCTTCTTCTTCTTCTTTTTTTACTTTTAAACATTTCAGAAGGATATTATTTCATAAAATATAAAGATATTAGAATGTACGTTGTCTGGAGCAGCAAAGTCTGTTGCATCTAATGCTTTTTTTTAGCATAATTTTCATATGTTAAGTGTTAGGATGATCTCTTTAGTACCTTTAATTTAATGCCTTACAATGAAGATGATAAATAAGGGTCTATTAGTAATGATACATAAGTAGACTAATTTAATTTTTTAAAAGATTTTTTATTTATTCATTTGAGAGAGAGAGAGAGAGAGAGAACATGAGCATGAGCAGGGAGGGGTCAGAGGGAGAAGCAGACTCCCTACTGAGCAAGAAGCCTGGCACAGGGCTCCATCCCAGGACCCTGAGATCATGACCTGAGCTGAAGGCAAATGCTTAACTGACTGAGCCACACAGGCACCCTCATAAGTAGAATAATTTTATTTTATTTATTCTTTTAAAGATTTTTATTGATTTATTCATGAGAGACACAGAGAAAGAGGCAGAGACATAAGCAGACTCCCTGTGGGGAGCCCGATGTGGGACTCGATTCCAAGACCCTGGGATCATGACCTGAGCCCGGGATCATGACCTGAGCCAAAGGCAGATGCTCAACAACTAAGCCACCCAGACGCCCCTAAAGGCACTTTTTAAAAAAGACATTCTAATAAAATTTTGATCAAGGTGAGAAGGGATTAGTATTTTACTAATTCTGTTTTGTCACTGAACAAACTAGGCACAGAAAAGTCATCTGCTAAAGGTTATATCATGAGTCAGGGAGCATATGAAAGATGACAATACAGAAAGCAGGAGTATGGACTGAATTACATACTTGTATAATCAGACCAACTGATCCAAATATGTATTTTCAGGTTTTCTATAAAACATCAGAGACTTTAACATGGAGAAAGGACAAAAATAGGACAGGAGCAAAAAGAAATTCCTCATAGCAACAGTATGAGTTATTTTGCTTCGATGCCAAAGTCACGTTTGCTCAGGGGTAGAGCTGTGATATAGAGCTGGATGGTGTGACATATCGTAGTCCCTCCCCACACTGCTGGTTTCTGGCACACAAGGTCGAGTGTTCCTGCTTTATAGGATGGGACTCAGTAGTCCAACTTTGTTAAATAAAATATGGGTCAAATCATAGGGATAGAAAGTGTTCTAAAACAAATGTTTTTCAACAACAACAACAAAAAAAAACCCAAATGTTTTTGAGCTTGACTGATGGGAGGCCCTACTCTAAGAATAAATTTTTAGTGATGTTGGATATGTGCCAGGAAAGGAATCCCACTGAGCCTTATTTTCTTCTCCAGGCATATGAAGCACGAGAACACACCCACTGTGCTAAACACCCAGGGAAGAGAATGGGTTCTAATCCTAGTTCTTGACCTACAACATTTTGGTCATGACATTGCAGGTAAACTCATTAACCTCCTTGGCCTTTGGTTTTATCATCCTTAAAGTAAGATGTTGGGCCATATTGCCTTGAATTTCTTCCAGATACAATTTTCCAGGAATCTTTGGCCATGAATTTACAAAACAAGTCAATAATTTTGTTGTATAAACAACTGGGTTTACTGATTTCCCATCTCCTCTCATACTTTCATTGATTGATTGTCAGATTCTTTATCATCATCGTATATATGAAGCTTCAGTTTAAAAAAGCACATAAGCTACTAGTTAGGTCAGTTACTTGGTATTAAGTAGACTAAATAGTTGTGAATTGTTTATTTGTTTAACAACTTAATTCAGGATTGTATACATTGCTTAAATAGCACAAGTGTATCTCAGATTTTGTAAGTTTGGTTCCAGACCTCAGCAATAAAGAAAATATATAAAACAAGTTTAAATAAACTTTTTGGTTTCCCAGTGCATATAAATGTTATTTATACACTATACTGTAGTCTACTAAGTGTGTAATAGCATTATGTCTATTAATTTAAAAAATGCTTTATTGCTGAAAAATGTTAACCATCATCTGAACTTGCAGCAAGCCATAATCTTTTTGCTGGTGGAGGATCTCTGCCTCAACGTTGATGGCTGCTGACTGATCAGGGTGGTGGTTGCTTAAAGGTGGGCATGGCTATGGCAGTATCTTAAAATAAGACAACAATGAAGTTTGCTACATCAACCGACCCTTCCTTTCACTCGGACTCCTAATGGCCACCATAGAGGTATTGATTGTCCTAATTTCAATATTGTTGTGTCTCAGGGAACAGGGGGCCCAAAGGAGAGGGAGAGAGACAGAGGAATGGCTGGTTAACAGAGCAGTTAGAACACATACATTTATCGATTCAGTTTGTTATCTTATATGGGTGTAGGTCTCGGCCCCCCAAAACAATCACAATAGTAACATCAAAGATCACTGGTTACAGATTGCTGTAACAAATATAGCAATAATGAAAAAGATTGAAATATTGTAGGAATTACCACAATGGGACACAGAGACATGAAGAGAACAAATGCTGTTGGAAAAATGATGCTGCTAGTCTTATTTGATGCAGGGTCGCCAGTTTGTAAAAAAAACCCTCAGAAAAAAAAAAAACAAAAAACAAAACAAAAAAAACCCTCAGTTTGTAAAAAACATTATCTGTGATGCACAGTAAAGTTAAGTGCAATAATATGAGGTATGCCTGCAGTCCCTGGGGGTCTTAGAGGTTTCATACATCTTTCCATATATATAACTAATTGGATTCATTCTTTGAGGAGAATGATCATTAGAAAGGAGTTTTAAAATATAGCATGTTAGGGGATCCCTGGGTAGCTCAGCGATTGAGCATCTGCCTTTGCCTCAGGGCATGATCCCGGAGTCCCGGGATCGAGTCCCACATTGGGCTTCAGGCTTCCTGCATGGAGCCTCCTTCTCCCTCTGCCTATGTCTCTGTCTCTCTCTGTGTGTGTCTCTCATGAATAAATAAATAAAATCTTTAAAAATAAAAAAATATATATAGCATGTTACCACGACAATTTTACACCTACAAAAACTCAACAGAATTATAATTCCTCATAGGGAAGCCCGTAACTTTTTGTCTCAATATAGAAATGTTATAGTTATTTAGAATCTACCTGGTTGATTGATACCTCCAATATTATAAAGAGGATACACAATGCCACTTGATAAAGTCACTTTAAAAGCTGGGCAATTATTATAAAATAAAAAGGAATGACAAGAAATGGAAGATATGTCCAAAGGCTTTTCATCTTGGCTCAGCATTTACCTAATAAGCAATGTTTCATGAGAAATCTGGTGTTTGTATTTGAATAGCTATAGCTATAGTAGCAGCTGCAGAAACAATAATGTTCTATCTATGACTCTTACTAAGTGATGGATTCTAGAGATGGCTTTGCTTTAGATAAAGCCTTAACATTCCAGAAAATGCATGAAGGGGGGGGGGTGGTGAGTGAAAATATTTTCTAGTCTTGTACTTAAATGAGTCCATGTGAGTATTCCTTTTATAAACACCCCAGCTCATGTTTGATGTTGTGTCCTTGCTGCCAGTATGGCCATCATGATGGAGCATGAGCAACATTAACATCTGGCTGTTTGGTCCTCTCTAAAGAGGGAGTTATTTTCATTCTCTCTGAAGGACATCCTAGGTGCTAATTAGTGAGGATCTGTCCGTGGTTTTCTTCTTTTTATAATAACGTCTATGGTATCTATCTCCATTGCATGCATGGTTATACATTTAGATGGATATTCAACTCTTGGCAGCACAGCACACCTGTCATGTCCTAGAGACCAACTAGAAGAGAAAATCATTCCTTAACTCCTTTCCCAAACTCTTCTGGGAGGCTTCCTATAATTAGCATGTTCAATGTCAGCACTCAATCACTCTCTATCCTCTTGTTCAAATTTGTATCTTTTTATAAGTGCTTGTTACCATCTGATGCTCTGTTATGTGGTTTATTTGCTTATGGTCTGACAGCCTATGTTGTGATGGACTGTAAGCTTCATGAGGACAAGTGCTTTTTCTCTCCTATTGACAAGCACTTTGAAACTTCTTGGCACAAAGCTCCACATGGGCTGGTGTGGATGATGGCCTGAGTTGTCCTTCCTTTTTCATTCCTCCCTTCCTTCCTTGTTTTTACAGCACTAATTATGCACCAGATTATGTGAAATAATAAAGATGAGTGGAGCTCAGTCTGCTCTCAGTGGATACTTAGATTTGAAGGAGAAACACTTCTCGGAGCAAGAAGTACAAAAAATGGGCACCAAAAGCAGGTGTTTGCTGGAGCCCCTGGGTGGCTCAGTCAGTTGAGTGTCTGACTCTTGATTTGGGCTCAAGTCATGATCTCAGGGCCATGGGATCTAGCCCTGCATCAGGCTCTATACGCAGCAGAGAGTCTGCTTGAGATTCTCTCACAGCCCCTCCCCCTGCTTGTGCATGTGCTCTCTCAAATAAAAATAAACAAATCTTAAAAAAATTAAAAAAAACAACCAAAGTATTTGCTGCTGGAGAAAATGAAAATGCTGAGAATCCCTTGAACAATTTTCCTTAAAAATTTTTTAATTTAAATTCAATTTAGGGGAATCCCTGGGTGGCGCAGCGGTTTGGCACCTGCCTTTGGCCAAGGGCACGATCCTGGAGACCCGGGATCGAGTCCCATGTCGGGCTCCCTGCATGGAGCCTGCTTCTCCCTCTGCCTGTGTCTCTGCCTCTCTCTCTCTCTCTATGTCTATCATTAATAAATAAATAAAATCTTTAAAAAATAAATAAATAAATTCAATTTAGTTAGCAGATAATGTATTATTAGTTTCAGGGATAGAATTTAGTGATTCATCCGTTGCATATAATACCCACTGCTCATTACATCACATCCCCTTCTTAACGCGTATCACCCAGTTACCCCATCCCTCCACCCCCTACAGCGACCATCAATTTGTTTGAGTTAAGAGTCTCTTATGTTTTGTCTCTCTCTGATTTCATCTTATTTTATTTTTACTTCTTTTCCTCTATGAACAATTCCTCTTTAAGGAAAACCCATATGTGTATTATTATGATCTCTATGTGTACCAATATGCTATAGTATCAATTTGTTGGAAATTTGAATTTCAGTCAAATAAATGCAATTACTTTTTATTTTACTTGAAAAATGTTCATTGTCATGAAAACAGAAATAAATATGCCTCACAAAACTCCAAGAACACCACAGACTCTATATTATTTGTCTCCATGAGAGAAGAGAGGCAGAAAATTGAGGCACAAAAAAGATTAGTGTTTTCCCATGGCTCCATGTGTGAGTCATTTGTGAGGCCAGGCACAGGCCCTGTTCTGTTTATTCTCTTTGAAATATCATTCAATTTTTCATACTGCTTTTCTTTCCCATAACATCATTCTGAGATAATGAGAGTGAAGTCCCCATTAGAGCCACTTTTCCACAGAGCCGGTGCTGCAGGGTATAGGCACAGAACTGCTTTAGACCATTTATCCAACACCAAACCAAAAGGTCAATTTGCTTAAAGGACTCAGTCTCAGTGTGGAAGCAGGAAGGCATGAAAGCCTGCTAACAGCTTTTTCATTTTTAAATCAGGCATTCTAGAATTGTATAAGCATGACCTTAAAACTTGAAAATGTGTTTCTACCAAAAGATCATTTCAGAAATATTTTCTTTCCTTGGAAGTGTGGTAGAGATTGTAGCTCTATATTATGACTTTGTAATACCTTATAAGTCAGTAGGTATGTGGCCACTTTTATAATTTTTTTAAAGGTTTAGTTATTTGTTTTAGAAAGAGAGAGAGAAAATGAGCAGGAGGGGCAGAGGGAGAAGGAGAGAGAATCTCAAGCAGAGTCTGTGCCAAGCATGAAGCTGAACACAGGGTTCAATCTTATGACCCAGAGATCATGACTTGAGCTAAAACCACGAGTCAGCCACCCAACCAACTCTGCCACCCAGGTGCCCCCACTTTTATAATTTTTTAAAAAGGAGTAATGATACGCAATTGTCTTATTACTTTTTCAAGATATGTTTTTAAGTAAGGTATACAAGGTCCAAAACCAAAATGAGAAGAGAAAAAGAACCCATATTCTCTTTAAACCTCCTCTTTATCTATATTCAAATCACAAGGTGCTTATGAATTCACATGTGACAAGGATGGAGTCTTACCTTTGAAGTCTCCCTCTTTCTCTTCTCCTTGTTTAGCCTTTGACCTTTCTTTTTCAATGGCACATCATCCTTCAAATCTATTTAAGAAAAAAAAATCTCTGCAGAACGTGATACAGATAAAAATCTAAATTCCATAAGCAATTCTCGTGGCTGTAAAGAGTAATTTTAATGTTGACATAAACATTGACAAAGGACTTCTTGTTGAAGAGCAGGGAGATGTTTGTTTTTAACAAAAGTATGTGTCTTTCATAACTTTTTAATGGGCTCTCATGAGACTTTATAGGGTAAATGATTGGGGTTTATAAACTATAACACACTATGCAAACCATATTCTTATTTTGATATGGTTATATGCCATGTAGTCAGTAATACAACTAGACTAATACATCCGTATTTTAAAAATTCTAAATAAAAAGTTTATTTGCTCCCTAGATACTCTAGAATTGATTTATTTGGTGCCTCTTCTATTACATTGTAAAATAAATTAATCTTATAGCCATTGTATTTTCTGATCTGTTTACAAGCATTTTAGACTTATTAAGTTTCTTTAAATGATTTACTCATTGGGTTGATTTTTTTTACTTCTATATCCATTTCTTCCTATCGTGATCATTTTACTTTCCATCTGCCTAAGAAAAGCAGGTGCCCATGCAAAATTTAATTAAAAAGCCACTGCCTGCTATAGAGCTACTGGCTTCCTACATTACTCTAGTCATGTGAAATAAAATAATAGCTGGGGGATATTTTTCAAGAGGTCACTAAAGATTCTTTCTGACGAGCAGCTCCTCATCCATTTGGAAGAGAACCTCAAAGACTTGAGTGAACAAGCCTAGTTGATGCCTGACAGACTGTTTCCAGTATTTTCCAGTTTCAGTCTATATGAACCATAGTCAAATGTTCTTCAAGACTCATTTCTTTGCCCTAAAATTTTATTTTGCAGATGTTATGTGTGCAGATTTGGGTGGTGGTGGGGGGGGGGGCAAATTTTATTAGGGTCCTGGATCTGGATAAGCAAAGAAAACAAGTGTAGCCCCCCTTCCCCCATCTGTGCCTCTCTCAACTAAATGTCCTTCCTTTTTGTCTTCTCTGAAGGAAATGACTGCACACATGCCCTTCGCCGAAGGCTGGGCTGGGCTGGAGCCCGGGATCTCTCCAAGGTGCTGAAAGCATTTCTGCTACAGAGCCAGGAACCAATTAAGTAAACACCAGCTGCTGTTTAACCCCAGCTCAGTTTTCTTTGAGGTCATCAGCTTTGGTCTGACCCCCACCCAACGCCTCTTTCTAACAATACAGAGAAGTAGGTCTTGAGATAATAGCAAAGCACTCAAGTATCTTTGAATATGGCAAAGGAATGGGGAGGGCAAGGGGGGCCGGTGAAATCCAGCTTAGAAACCAAATCAAACCAGCTTTGCAAACTCCAAACACGTATATTTGACTCTTAACCTAATGTAGAACTTTTCTGGTCTCCGGGGAAAGAAACTCTTCAGTTTTCCCTGTACACCTCCCAAATCCTTACGTAACACAGACCACACAAATCACCAAAGCACGGAGTTGGCTTCCCATAATTTGTGTGGGTTCACGGATTTTAATATGCATGATATTTGCAGAGATTTGTGCACCTATAATAGACGCGAATGGGTGAGGGGTGTGTGTGTGTGTGACACAGATGCAGAAAAACAGAATATGCAGATTTGCGCGTGAGGAGCGGGGAATGAGAGAAGGGGAGGAGAGGGGGACTCGGGGAAGGACAAGCGGGGAGGCTCCGCACGGCTTTACCTGCCGCCTGCGATCCCCCGACCCGTGGAGCAAGTGCAGCCGGCTAGCCGCAGATCTCTCGCAGGGGTCCCATCGCCGCCGCCGCCGCCGCCTCGGCTCCCGCGTGCAGAGCTCAGCCCGCGCGTGATTGACAGCTCGGCGGCCCGCGCGCGCCAGGCCGGCGCGGCGGAGGCGGGCCCGGAAGGGCCACGTGCGTCCGCGGGGCGCGGGGCGCGGGGGCGGGGCGGGGGCGGGGCGGGGGCGGGGCCTCGCCGGGAGCCTGCGCGGACCGGGTCCCCGCCTGGCGGCGCTGGGGCTTGCAGGGCGGGGCGGGGCGCTGTGTCCCCGCGGAGGGTCCTGCGGGGCTGGCGGTCCCCGGGGCTGCCCTGCGCGCTGCCAGGCCACAGCAGGTGCGCTCCGCGGCATTCCCTAGGTGGAGAAGGCAGGCAGGCTGCGGTGAGCTGCTTGCACCACCACGCCATTTGGGATGCATTTAGGGGTATGCAGAGGTTTCTCCTCCGGACCTAGAGTTTTGTCCTTGATCAGACGCGAGGTGAGGAGCTCCGCTGGGGGAAGGGGGGCGGGGGGCAGAGCTCTGAGCCGCTGAAAGAACCTTCTCGTCCTGGCACTTTGAGTCCCTCACCTGGCCCCTGACCCCAAGGTCAGGGACTCCCCCTGGGCCAGATGGAAGAACGATGAAGAGTGAATTCAGTGATGATATTCAAGAAAAAAACACCCTCAAGTGCGTGAACACACTAGAAATTGCCTGTGAAAATCTTAGAAAAATGTGTGTAGGTGTGGGCAGGTTAGCACGTAAGTACAGTGACTCCTGCTCCAGGAGACTGCAGACCCCTGGTAAGCGGCGTTTAAAGGAAATGATTGCTAAAATCGTTAGTATTTGCCCAGCCATGCTACACATAGGATAACAACACCTCAACTTACGTAGAACTTAACTATGAAAAAAAAAAAAAAAAAAAAGGAACTTAACTATGTGCCAGGCAGGCATTGCTTTAGGCTCATCATGTATATATTAATTATAAGCATACTAAATCGTTAAATCCTCACATCAGCTCTGTGTGTGTGTGTGGAGGGGATTCTTCATTATCCCAATTTTGCAGATAAGGAGGCCGAGGTATAGGGAGAAGTGGCTTGCGCTCACAATGACACAGATTCAACAATTACTTGTCACACTACTGAATGGGAGAGGACTGGAATATATACATTTACCTCCTGGACAGGATGTAGGATATAAGTGATATTTTGCCTGAAAAACACTAAGAAGCGACTCTATTTTTATTAGACAGGGGACAGACCAAAGCAAATGCTGAGAAAACGCTTCCAGGGGAAGGAACCACAGGGATGGCTGTGTGTCCTGGGTTCTTTTGGTTCTCAGCTCTTGTCCCAAGTTTCAACACTACTTTTCAACCCTATTGAAACTTGTAGGTGCCACTTAGTTCTTTCTCCCTTCCCAGTCTTCAAGAAGTACATCTTTAAGGAGTTTTGACATGTTGCTTGTTTTTCTCATATTCAGTGAGAAGATCTGGGGAACGTTTATTTAATCTTAGATTGTAACTTGGCTGCTGTGTTTTCCATCTTTGAAAGTCAGGAAGAATCACACATGCAAAGAATCCAGCAGCTCTCAGTGATATTTCAATTTTTTTTTTTTTTTTTTTTTAATGATAGTCACAGAGAGAGAGAGAGAGGCAGAGACACAGGCCCAGGAAGAAGCAGGCTCCATGCACCGGGAGCCCGATGTGGGATTCGATCCCGGGTCTCCAGGATCGCGCCCTGGGCCAAAGGCAGGCGCCAAACCGCTGCGCCACCCAGGGATCCCTCTCAGTGATATTTCTATCAGAGGTTAGGCTTTGGAAGGACACAGCTGACTTCCAGTTGCCTACCATGTTGGATTCTGCTATGTGTCCTGGTCTCTTGAACAATGCGTGGAGAATCTACCATCCATTAGACTCCAGAGAGGTAGTCTCAATAGGGCTTGGAATTGAACAGACCTGGGAATCGAACAGAATCCTGAATTTGCCAACTCCTGCTATTAAACCTGGTCAGATTGCTTCATCACCATATTCTCATCTATAAAATGGTTGTAGTAACGTCTATTTCACATGTTAGGAGAATGAAATGAAATTCTATTTATAAAGCATTTTTCACAATGCCTGATACATAGTAAGTACTCAGTAAATTATGGTGGTGATGATGATGGTGGTGGTGGTGATGATCTAGCTGAATGTTTTTGGGAGCTTATGAATATTTTCAGCTGGGAGTCTCAAGTCTTCTCAATTTCCCAAGCATTCTCCATTTGCTTCTTATCTTCCTTCACCAGGTCTATTTCCAACCTATGCTATCTCTGGCCCCTTGGTGGATGTTTCTGTTTAGGTGGCATGGTGTAGGGGTGTGTGTGGGATCCAGGAGCCCAAGGGCCAACACAGGTCTTCCAAGTTCCTCTAGCACATCTGCCTTTGGTTCATTGTCAGTCTGAAGTAACTTGAGATAAGATAAGATGATTTACACATTTCAAAATGCCCTTAAAATGTGAATTATCACTACTATCCTTCTCAAGACCATAGTTTTTATTTATTAGTTCTGTAAACAAGGGAACAAATATGATCATTTCGAGGCAACCAAGTTTTCACTTGGAACATACTACCCAATTTCCCTGGGTTATATTACTTAAAAACATTTACCAGTGAGTGTCTTTTTAAATTAATTATTCAACACACATTTATGGAATGTCTGCCATTCGGAGCACAGAGGGTGAGATGCAGACAGAAGCATTATGGAAAGTCACAGGGAAAAGGAGTCAGGAGAGGTCATAGATGCTGGAGTTGTTTTACAGAGGGATGCTACAATTAGGTCTTAACCTGCCTTTGTGGATCTTTTGTGATTCCCTTTTAAGTTCATTTCCCATCACACTGAATGTATTCAGTGTTCTGTAAACACAGCTTGCACATTCTTCCTTCCCTTTATTTCCTTCGGTGGACCTTTGTGCTTCTTCTTCCATATCTGTGTCTGCATTCTTTGAGTCCAAACATGACCACCACCTTTTCAATTAAGCCTTCTTTGATATCCTTGAATAGAGGTCACTGTTCATTATTTTGAACCCATACAGCATCTAATCTTACCTGTCTTATGGTGCCACTACTTTTTTTTTTTTTTTTTTGGCCTTCTGTTGGCATTATTTATATGTTTATTCGCTCTCCAGGCTTGTAAACATCATGAGGGAAGGATCTACCCACAATTGGCTTTGAATTCTGCACAATGACTAGTATATCACTTTGTATCAAGTAAGTACTGGTTTTTGGTAAATGAATAAATCAGTGAATGAATGATGTGGATCTGGAGACGAGCCTTGACAAGTGGAGATTTGGATAAAATGAGGAGAGAAGAAGAGAGTATTATGACAGGCATAGGGGTGAAAAGCAACAAGAGTCAGGCTGCAGTCTCGGTTCTCAGATTTGTTCCTGGAATCCAGGATCTGTAAGACAGGGAGAGGACAGTGATGGAGAAGGGGCTTCATGTAATCAATTCCCTCATTGATGAGAGCCTTGCACTGCTGGACACTTGCGTGGCCTCCCTTGCTCCTGGGGTGACTGCAGCCTGTCCAAGCTGAGGCCTCGGTGTTCTGGTGTTCTGTACCAGACTGTCGCTTGTGATTACTATGCTCTCTGTGTTCCCGGACAGAACAGATGTCTGTCTGCTTTTTTCTGTTTAATGATGATGGCAGGTTCCCAATGATCAAGATCCAATTTCAGATCTTCTGAAATGCCGTGGCTGAGAAATCCTGTTTAGCCCAGTTCTAGGACCCAGCCTCCTTCATAGGAATCTTTGCTTTGCAGATTTGTAGAGATCGAGAGCACAGTGGGCAGGAGTGGTCTCGCTTAGCCTTGTCAGATGGAGCAGGGAATTGGAGGGCATTCCAGGCATGGTCCTATCTATGTATATTTGTTTTTCCACATTCTGTTTTCTCCAACAATAAGTAACACTAGGAATTTTGTGGATCTTGTAATCCAATTGGTACAAGAGAATATTTGATATTTGAAATTGTTTCTTAGTTAGGTTTATCTTTGGAGGTGGAAATATATTAGTTGCTACTCTAGTAATAGGGAAAAAATCAGTTAGATCCTTTCTTATAAGAGATTGATTTTAGGGGTAGAGAAAGGATACCATAGAGCTGGACTAGCAGTACATGTGTTCAGAGCCTGAAAAGCTGCCCCAAGATCTTAAGCAGTGTATTTCCATAGTGGTTTTTTTTCCTGTGTTCCTTCCCCAGAGCTTTATTGAGATATAATTGACATGTGATATTGTGTAAGTTTGAGGTGTACAACACGTTGATTTATACAGTTACATCTTGTAAAATAATTACCACTAAAGCATTAACTAATACTTCCATCACTTCACATAATTACCATTTCTTTTTCTGGTGAGAACATTTAAGGTCAACTCTCTTAACAACTTTCAATATGTGTATAATATAATATAGTATTATTAATTATAAGTATCATGATATACATTAGATCCCAGAACTTACTCATCTTATCACTGGAAGTTTTTGACTTTTGACCAACATCTTCTCATTTCCCCCACTCCCCAGCCCCTTGTGCTAAGTTATATTGAGATTCACAGATACATAGATTCTATCCTCTATAAGTTTCTGATCTTATCTGGCCCTGGAAATAAATTCTGTACATAAATAATTGTGATACATGTATTCCAGGAGAAAAACATATAAGCTGCTGTGGGAGTTGAAAGAATTGAGAAATTGCTTCTGATTTGGGGATAAATGAAGTACATCTTAGAAGGCTTTGAAAGAAGTGTGTCCAGTGATCTGGATCTTGAAATACAAGTGAGTTTTTTAAACTTGTGACTCCAGGGAGGAAATTCAGAGATGGACTGGAAACATGCCCAGTGTGGACGGACCCCGGTAGCTCTAGAAACCAACACATTTTTACTTCTGGGTTATTGCTTTTTTCATTCTGTTTATTCCCTACCTCTCCAATTAGATTCAAAGCTTCTAAAGTATTTCTAAAGTATTTCTTGGTCATGTTGGAACGTGATAAATCTTTGGTGATCATGATGGTAGCTGCCTTCTGAAATTTTATGTTCTTCATGAAAGTGGAGACAGGAGTGTCAAGATTTAATCTAGAGTCATAGCTAATGTTTGGATGGAAAATCTTTTGTAACCAGTTGGTAGAGCTGGGGGGGGGGGCAGAGAGAGAGAGAGAGAGAGAGAGAGATACACATATTAAACATAAGGATTAAAGGTTTTAAATATGGGAATTGATTTCAAATATGTTTTGTAGTCACTACAGAGAAATCATCACTCTGGCTTCAATGTCAAGGATGAGGTTATTATTTGAGACAGACACTAATAGATAGACAAGTTAAGCATAGCAGAATGTGGATATGGATATGTAGAAGATGGTTTGTAAGTAGGACTCTACTTTGTAAGTAGATTGTTTCTTAAAAAGTGAAAACCTATTCAGGGGATCCCTGGGTGGCTCAGTGGTTTCAGCACCTGCCTTTGGCCCAGGGTGTGATCCTGGAGTCCCGGGATCAAGTCCCACATCGGGCTCCCTGCATGGAGCCTGCTTTTCTCTCTGCCTGTGTCTCTGCCTCTCTCTCTGTGTGTCTCTCATGAATAAATAAAATCTTAAAAAAAAAGTAAAAACCTATTCAGTTACCTTCTTGGTAGGTCATGGCCAAGCAACTCACTGTTGCTTAGTGGATGGAAGAAGAGTATTGATTCTCTTTGTTCTAAACCCTTGTTAACCAGGCAAGCTTCTAATTTATTATGAAAGACAACCTGGGCCACATACACATTTTTCAGGCTCACTCTTACAGCCTTAGGCAGTTTCTAAAATCAGACTTAGGTGTTCAGATTTGAACCCTAAGAAAATCTGGCAGGACCTGAGCTTCCTTATAAGTAATTGGTTCATGTTAAAAGTTGTTGGTGATCCATAAAATTATGCCCAGTTGGCATCATGCCTGCTGGGAGGGATTTTATGTGACAGGACACAAAATTGGCTGACATGTAGGAATATTGTGATTTCAGGGGATCTAGGGAAGATCATTGCTCAAAAAAAGTCTTTCTCCAACTTCTAATTGCAGAAATATTCCAAAGTATCCTCCTTCTAGTGTGTAGCTTTTTTTCATGTTAAATTCTTCAAGAGAGGTTGATAATTCTTTGTATCTATTAGTCAAGAAAGGGCCTGCGAGTTTTAAAGTGAATGACCCCAAAGTCAGCAGGACCAGAGAAGACATTTTGGCTTAAAGGAAGACAACTCCTCCACCTTTTTTTGTGGCAGATCTAATACTATCAGTACCAATAAATAGCATGCTTACTACTTTACGGTATTAATGGTATAGCTCAAAATGCTTGATAATGTCCCTACCTCTTGGGGAGTAAGTAACTAAGGGTTTCCTCCATTCTAAGTTCTGTCTTACAGTATTAACCTGACAGTTTAATGAATGAATTCTTTGAGTTGTTGGAGGAGAAATGAAACATATGCTATCGCTTCTTTTTCTCAGCTTATCTGGGTTCCAGCTCTGCTGGCTGCATATACGCACCTTTAAAAAGCCCATTTAACAAAATGGCAGGCCTTGTATGAGTAGCTTCTTTCAATTCTGGAGGAATCAGTGCCAAAGGGTTCCTCTGCTTTCAATTACTTCTGTGGAGACAAGTCTTATGTATAAGCTGGGTGTTTTTCAGCAGGTGTCCAAATAGCTGGGTAGAAGACTTTGTCCTACAAAATATTCAGACAATGAACATCTAAAATCTATTTTATAATAAATAGCCACTTAATTAGGTTTTGGAAGAATAGTTAGGAAACAAGAATGTTAAGGTTTAATGGGGACATATTTTTTATATTTATAAATTTATTTTTTATTGGTGTTCAATTTGCCAACATATAGAATAACACCCAGTGCTCATCCCATCAAGTGCCCCCCTCAGTGCCCGTCACCCAGTCACCCCCACCCCCCTCCCACCTCCCCTTCCACCACCCCTAGTTTGTTTCCCAGAGTTAGGAGTCTCTCATGTTCTGTCTCCCTTTCTGATATTTCCCACTCATTTTTTCTCCTTTCCAATGGGGACACATTTTTAAAAGGAGGCAATCAATGATGCCTAGAGAGATGTCTGCAAGATTTCATCACTAGTTAGAGACAAACCTTACCTAAGACCCACGATCCCTGATTCATAGGCTAGTTCTATTTCCACTGCTTCCTGGTGTGGTGTCTGATTCATTTGTGTCACACTGAGGAAGGAGGAGGTGTCATTAGTCATCTTTTCCCCAAGGTCCACTAAAACTTGATGTAATAAAAACAGTAGAGTTGGGATCCCTGGGTGGCGCAGCGGTTTGGCGCCTGCCTTTGGCCCGGGGCGCGATCCTGGAGACCCGGGATCGAATCCCACATCGGGCTCCCAGCATGGAGCCTGCTTCTCCCTCTGCCTGTGTCTCTGCCTCTCTGTCTCTCTCTGTGTGACTATCATGAATAAATAAATAAAATCTTTAAAAAAAAAAAAAAAAAAAAAAAAAAAAAAAAAAAAAAAACAGTAGAGTTATGTGTCACTATTATGATGCCCATACAACAACCAAGACCATAATGGGGAAATGGAACTTAGGGGAAATATTTCCTCTATCTGGAAGCAGCATATTGGAAGAGCAGTTTGATTTGCACAAGTTAGAAACAGTGCTTTCACTTGGCTTGTCAGAAATAATGACTGTAGATACATAATGCAATCTAGGTTGGATCCTCCGGTTTCACAGGCCCAGAACTTGGAAACTGTATTTTGGAGTTAGAGAGAAAGATGATTGGATTTTTTTTTTTTAATGCTTTGAAATCCTATCAACCTAATTTACCTGGTCCTGAGGAGTTAGTTCAGCTGCTGTAACTACCATCCCACGTTTTGCCAGATGGCTCAGCATATGGCATAAGGGCCATATCCTTGGGTGTATATAAATACTCCTACAGTTGCTTAGTCAAATATGAGTCAAAGTAACATTGCTCTATGCTGCCTAGAACTTTAGCGTAAGAGAGTGTGTTAGAGTGCTGTCCATTTCCCTTCCTAATTGGGGTATCCTTAAGTGCTGGCCTTGGGAAACCCATCTACACCCAAGATTTGTCCTCTTAGACCCAAGATTCCATGCTTTTTACCGTCTTCTCATTAAACCTCCTTTATTCTCTGTTCTAATTATTTCTTGCCTCACACTAATATTTTCCTTTCTAGGTGTTCTTCTTTTGTGTTTATTCTTCTTCTTACCTGTCATCCCTCTTCCTTCTGCCATCCTTATATTTGAGAGTTGCTTAACTCAATTCCATAGCATTTATTAAAACAGTATCTAGAAAATATTTATGCATATTCTGTGGGAAGATATGAAAGGATTAAAGATGCAATCTCTAGCTCGTCTTGTAAGATCAGAGGTAAAGCAGACTGCATAGAATATCCACATCACGTTTCCAAGCAATGGATGACCCACAGTAGTGACAGGGCTGAGGCAGATATAAATCCTAGCAAAGTGTCTTAAATTCTATAGACACCATGTATGCATGCTGGGTGAGAGAAAGGCCAAATTTAAAGTAAGGAGCCACAGTAAAATCTTGGTGCTCATTAGTGGTGAAGGTTAATCTGGGAAAATATTTTGCAACTTTTTGCAAGTTTCCATCCGGCTTTCTGCCCACATTCTGTTCCACCTACACCAAGATAATTACACAAACTTGCTTGCACGCCATCTTGGGCTCATCTCTCTATCACCCCCATCCCATTTGGTGAAATTATATCATTTTTCAAGACCCAATTGAAAGGTCACCTCATATGGGATACAATCTCTAAATTGCCCCAACTACCACACTTGTAAGGGTGTGTTGCTCTCCACATATCCCTCCATCTTGCCTCACTCTTGGGCTGAAGAGGCCAGATCAAGCTTTCAGAATCCTCCTCTAAAGAACATTGACTGCACTGAGCATGTACCATGTAGAATGCAAGCTGGGAAAATACAAAAAGATATAAATCATGACCTCGAACTCAGGGCTCATAGTCTAGTATGCAAACCCATACTTGTACATAAAACAATTCAGAGTGATAAGAATCATAATAGAATCAGGGTTTACACTTAATGACTGCTTTTAGTATTCCCAGCTGGAGCATCTTAGTTTGAGCTGAAAACAGTTAATAGGTTACTTGTGAAAAATGACTACAGATTAAATTTAAAAATCTTTAAAAATGAGAAGGGAGTATAGTTTGAAAGTACCCGGTAAGCTACTGACACCATAATGTGTTTCCTGTAAAATGACTACAGCCTTGCCCTGCGACCAGCTTCTTCTGGAGAGAGACAGAGGCTGTGGCTTGCTATGGGTGGGGAAGAAGGCTGAGGGAAGGGAGCAGGCTGCAGATTCTCATGCTTAGGAATCCCCATTTCATAGTGTTGGTTTTTAGGCTAGAAGGCTTGGTTGAAGAAGGGAAGGCCTAGGGAGGGAAGATGCACCCTGGCCTGGCCATGAACATCACTGCTAAAGACCCACCTTAAGTGCCAACCATGCTCAGTCAAGAACTTGACAATAGTGAAAGCCCCAATCAGGCAATTATGCAATGTCTAATGTTCCTATGCTATTTTGCTTGTATTAACTCTACAGTCCTGGAACAGGAAATGTGCTTGAAACATTGGAAGTAATTGAAGATAAATAATTTTGCATTAAATCTGTTCTCTGCCAAAGAGTAAGCTCAGGGCAATGGCCAAGCCAACCCTTAGAAGGGGAATAAAGGACAGCTGAGGGGATCCAATTTTAACCTTCAGAGCATTGCACTCCTCCTCTGAATAGAGCAAAGGAGACTTAGCAGGCAGGGGGGAGGGAAGGGCAGCCGAGTGGTCAGCCCCGGAGCTAGCCCAGAGCCCTGGGCTGCAGTGTTGGACTGGGAGCCAGTATACCCTCTGTAACAAGGAGTGAAGGCTTGTTTTGTAGACCAGTCAGGTGCTGACTGGTCTCTGACATCTGTATGGGAGTTTTTTCAGTCTTTGGAATACAAAGAGAGTTAAAGCTATCCAAATAGTAAGCAAGTAGTAAGTCATTCCCACTCCAACCTCAGAGCACCTAGGTCTGAAGATGATTCCTTTTATAGGTACTACCAGCTCTGGGCAACTCCTCTGTATGCTCCCTGCACACCCCTTTCCGTGTGCTCTGAGTCTAGACCAGCAGCTGCTTTGTTACTGGATGTTGCACACAGCTTGACGTTTGGAACCCTGCTTGAGCCAGGTGAGAAGCAGGTATGCAAAGTATGCAGGTGGACATTCTAGCATTAGCTTGTCAGTTCCTCAAGGGTCAAGCCTGTGCTGTGCTCCTTTTTAAAGATGCAGCATTAGGATGATCTAGATTAGTGGAACTAATCAGAAACTTCTGTGTTGGCCTTTCTGGAATATTCCTGGGAGACTCCTGGTTAGCAGACAGTTCATCTAGAGGTCACTGGAAGGGACCATCAGGGTTCCTTTTACCTAATAGTCAGCCCTCCCTTCCTGCTCACTGCCTCCCATACTTGGTGGCTTTCTGTGTTTCCTCTGTTCTGACCCCCAGGGTCTGTGGCATCCTTTAAACAAGCAAATGGCCACCCGACTGCATATCTATGCTGGGCCATCCCTGGAAAGGGATGGGCAGCCTCAGCAATCAGTGCAGGTTATCCCCAGGGGAGCCCACCAGAATCCTGGTAGCCTGCCTGAGTGGAGGGAATATTCCAAAACCGTGCTCTTCCCTCTTCTAGAAAGAAACAGCATGGGCAGTTTTGCTGGGGAAATGCTCAGCTTTACAGCAGGGGCTTGGGTAAAGTTGTGGAGACACTGGATTGTTCTGGAATGTCTTTCCTTCCTCTTTGTTTCCTGTGACACTCAGTGACATTTCTTAAGCTCTTGTGTCAAGTGGTTTTGGTGAGAAAGACAGCTCAGCCCAGACTCTGCCCCCTGGAGCAGCCTGCATAGAGTATCATGGTAACATGGCTAGTGGAAGGAGTGTAGCTGAGATCTTGGGATTGGTGCTGCTCTATTAGCAACAGAAACAAAAACAGTCTGAGGTAGGAGAAGAGAATGGAAACAGAAAAGCTATTTCTTTTCATTTCACTTACAGATTCTGAGCAAAATTGCTAAAGCCCTCTCCAATTTGGAGGAATAACACTTTGGTTACGTGTTGGAATAGAGCCTCTTGATTAATAAATGTGATTGGGACATAAAAGCACAGAAAACTGTGGCATTATTTTTAATCTTCACAATAATCAGGCAGTAAAGCATCACTTCCTTGGGGCATTGAATGTGGAAACTGCAAGCTTACAATTAGAATGCCTTCTTATAGGTTCCTTGATGGTGCCCATGTGTGTGGAAGGATGTCAGAAAAGCTGGTCAGGCAGGGGAGAGATACCTGCAGTGACTCCAACCTTTGGTCTGGGCCTGGGCATTGTCTTAATGGTTTTCCAAAAGGGCAGTAACAGTTTGAGAAGCTCACTCTTCACAGAGCTTCTTTGAAACAGCCTCTTCCCTGTTATCAAAAACCAAAACCACCTCTGCTCAGTGTGAAGACTCATGCACATGCACACATTTGTATGCTTAAAGTGTTCTCTGCAGATATTCTGTGGTTATACTTTTGATGTTTATCCTACTATGTGATAATCAGAAACTAATAGCAAACTATTGAGTATTAATGAGGTATCAGATGCTGTAATTTATCTGCAGTATCCCATTAATCCTTTATGTCCTAGCTCAGTAGCAACTCTTAGTGTCCCTCCTTTACCAACAAGGACACAGAAGCTCAGAGACATTACATGATTGGCCTCAGTCCATGAAGCTAGTAAGGGACCAAGGGCAGATCTGAAGTCAGGTCTCTGTACTACTTCACCATATTCTGATGAAAGAGACATGTGAGGGCGTGAGGGGATAGACCTCCCAGGGACTTCACAGTCCCTTTGTGGTGACCCTCCTGGGCTGCCCATAGAGATGTTCATCTGGACGAGGGGCCATTGCTTCTTCCCTAGAGAGTTATAGTTCCTTGGCTATAGTAAAAGGGGATGAGGCTGCCGTATGTTCTGGTTTGTATTTGTGAGATCTTCTTGTCTTTTACTGGTCACCCCCCTGCCCGCCTGTCTGACAGGGGTGAGGATGAGCGGAAAGAGTTTCTGTCACAAGTAAAAGCAAATCTGCTCATTTTCACTTACTCACCCACCCACTTACTTAGCTACTCATTAAATACATCTTTGAGCCCTTTTCTTCCTGCGTGACACACTGTGACAAAAGCCTGGGAATACTGTGGGAGAATTGGTCAGAATGGAGTGGACGTGCATTACTCATGTGACATATCTGAAGACTCCCTTCATGTGGTTTGAGGGAGACAATGCCAACCTCAAGAAAGAGATGAGGGGGCAGCCCAGGTGGCTCAGCAGTTTAACGCCACCTTTGGCCCAGGGCGTGATCCTGGAGACCCGGGATCGAGTCCCGTGTCAGGCCCCCTGCATGGAGCCTGCTTCTCTCTCTGCCTGTGTCTCTGCTTTTCTCTCTCCCTCTCCCTCCCTCTCTCTCTCTCTCTTTCTGTGTGTCTCTCATGAAAAATGAATAAAATCTTAAAAAAAAGAGAGATGAGAGCATTAAACGAGAGACTATATGTGAAAGTACTTCATAAATTCTGAAGTGCTGAAGAGATAAAAACCACTGCTATCATTTATATCTTAATGGGTTACCAAGATGGGACTTTGTCTCAGCTTCCAGGACGCCTCCAAGAGTTAGTTAGCATCTGCTCTCCTTGCTGGTTGCTCACATTAGTGCTCCTGAAATTCAAACCCAAACCTTGTTTGAGTTCCTCCTGTGCTCAAATGCGTCATCTTGCTCAGTTCCTGAAAGTGCATTGAGTAAGGAGTCAGTGCCCAGGACCCACTTCAGCTCCTGCCTACTTTGCTCTGAAACAAAAACGGCAACATTTGCTGTATATTCTCTGCAGCTTGCCTTTTCCCTGTCCTTATGTATCCAGGACACCTTACCAAGGATAGCCCTTCCTTTGCCATTTTTAGACCACTTTATTCTTTTTAACAGTTACATAGTATTTAATTACATAATTCAGCATCCTATATTTACTCCGTTCCCTAATCACAGGCATGGGTATTCCTTCTAACTGTCCCCATTGCAAACAATGTCTTAGTGAAAATCTTTGTACACATGTCAGTGTGGATTTGTGTCAGTATTTCTGTAAGATGAAAGTCAGATCGTGAGTTGGAGGAAATTCATGTTTTATATTTTGTTAGATACTGTCAAATTGTCTTCCAAAAAGGTTGTACCAATTTATACTATTTCACACTGTATGTATGAGTACTCCACATTCCTGCCAACACAGGATATTATCAATCTGTAAAAACATTTGACAAACTTATGGGAAAAATTCATATTTCATATTTCATGTTCCTTTGTTAACGGAGTGTTTTTGGCTTTTATATGTCTTCTGTAAATTGCTGTTATATGCCTTTCACCTATTTCTCTCCAGGTTGTTGGTATTTTTCTTCATTAAGTTGTAGGAAGTCTTTATGTGTTTTGGATGTTAAGATTTGTTTGTTAGATATATTACAAGAGGTTGCCTTTCTGTATTGTTGAGTAAATCTCCTTTTACTCCTGTTAATGGGTTTTAATCTCCTCTTCCCTGAGAAATTCTTAGGATCATAAAATTCCATTCTTCTTTTGGCATGCCACACGCAGAATCTTGGCATTGAATTTTTGAGAGGTATCTCCCTATAGAATGATGCCAACAGGAATATTGGTAAAAGCATGAACTTTAGACACAGGTAGTCTGATACTGAGTGTTAATTCTATCATTTGCCAGCTGGGTGACTTTGGAAGAGTTGCTTTACCTCTCTGAGCTTCTGCTTCCTTACTGTAAGATGGGGTAGCTGCCATCTCTGAGTACCATAACTATCCCCAAAGCCTGGAGATGTTTAGAAGTCCCTCTTCTAGGAGGTTTGTGGCATATAAAGGGTTTGAGAACGACAGACCTCTTGGTAGTAAAATTATATAGACCAGGGAGATCTGGGAACCCTGAACAGGGCTTGTGTTGCTAATCTGGCAAATTAGATTTTTTTATGTTTTTTAATTGAGAACCAATTAACATAAAGGAAAACATATCGATTTTTGATGAATTTGGACAATTACATACACTTAAGTAGTTACCACCCTAAAAAAGATATGTAAAACTTCCATCCTCTTCAGAAGGTTCTCTGTACCCTTTGTACTCTTGACAGCTTTCTGATTTTTATCACAATATATTCATTTCCCTGTATTTGAATTTCATATATAAATGGGATCACATCGTATATATGCATTTGTGCCTGGCTCCTTTTACTCAACATAATTTGAGAATCTTTCATGCTATTTCATATATCAATACATCAGTCCTTTTAATCACAGAATGGCATTCCATTACAGTGATATACCACAATTTATTTATCTATTCTCCCGGTGATGGACATTTGGGTTGCTTCCAGCTTGGGCTACTATGAGTAAGAATGCCATAAACATTCCCAGACAGGTCTTTTGGTGGACATAAATTTTCATTTCTTTTGGATACCAGAGTTGACTGTTTGAACCAAGTGTGTTTAGTTCCATTGGAAACTTCCAAACAGGTTTTCTAAAGTGGTTGCACCAATTTTTGCAATCCCACCAGCAACATGAGAGCATCCCACTTGGTTTTTTGAGCTGTTTGGACTTTAGCCCTTCTAGTGGGTATGAAGTTGTATCTCATTGTGGTTTGGCAAGTTGGAATTAATGTCTTAATTTTCAGTGGTGAGCTCTCTCTCCATACCCGTGTACCTTTCTCTTTTTCCATGTGTGTCGGCTCTCCAGTGAGATTTGAAATTCCATGAGGGCGGAGGCTCTGTCTAGTGTACCTCCCTTAAATTCTGGACTACACCAGACACAAGGCAGGGAACAGAGTGGCTACTTCATTTCTTGTTGGTGGATTTCTTGCTACTAAGAAACATGTGCAGACTGTTTTGTAAGGAGGACAGATGAGAAGGGCTGCCTCCACCAGATGCTTTCCAAATGCTTGCAACTTGTGTTGGTTTCCTTGGAGGCAGTTCTCAGATATCTTAGGAGAGACTGGCCCTGATTTCTCTCTCCCCCCTCCTCCCCTCTTCATTCTCTCTAACAATGAGGTAATCAGTTAGGGCTTCTTAGCAGCTGCTGGATGTAGGTGGCACTTTCATGTGTCCAGGGCTGTTCAGCAATAGCAAGTTCAAGAAGGCAGAGAAACAGGTGAGTTGGGATCTTTTATTGGTCAGCTTCCCTTTTCTACCTCAATTGGCCTCCTCCCTGCATTTTAACCCTGACTGATGCTACTTAGTGTCATGAAAATGGCTCTTTTTTTAATTTTTAGAGTTTTTTGTCCTTTGACCTGAATATATTCCCATAAAGAATGAAATAGATAAATGCAGTTGTCTACAATGTGAATTTTTACTTCTAAGAATTTGAAGGAAGATAGTCTACTGATAACCTAAAAATTTTCTGAAGATTATCACAGATTGCATGAATTTTTTTTTTTTTTTTTTGCTGTCTAAATGTTGTATCAGAGAATCCTCTGAAGCTCTTTTCTTTGTTAGAAATCAGACTTTTTTTCGTCCATGAGAGTAGTGAGGGGCCTGGTATAGTGTAGAGCATCTCAGTTGGAATGCTAGAGTAGTCTTTGGCAAGATTGCATGAGGACTTGGAGCAAGGTACAAACCTTCCAACTTGCCTTGGCTTGCTGTTGGAGGAGGTCATCAAGAAAAGGATGTGAGCACAGGCTGACCAGAGAGCTGGCACCAGGCAAGAGGAGGCTCCATAGCCCCTCCCCTGCCCTTGGATGTACCTTCCATGCACCATTCCTGTGGTGGGGACCATTTTCAAGGACACAGCCTTGAGAGTAAGGTGTTGCTGGGACCATCTGGAGTGTGCATGTGTCTGTACAAACTTTAAGGTTCTTGAGGGCAGATGGGGAGGTCTACTGATCTGGCAGCTAGAGGATGAGCCTCCTGTGTAAGTTCCTTTGCGTATTAAAATCACTACCCACCAACCCGCCTCTTTCTTCTACCTCCCTGCCCCCGTGTAGGAGGGGTCAGTTTCAGATTTCACTTGGGAAATCCTTGAGGTGTGAACCAGGATTTACCTGTCAAACCCCTAATCTGACAGTTGTGAGGGGCTCAGAGATTTGAAAAAAAAAAATCAGACACTGTGGAAAGATATTAAGGTTTTAAGTATCACTGTCTTTCTTTTTTTTTTTTTAATTTTTATTTATTTATGGTAGTCACACACACAGAGAGAGGCAGAGACACAGGCAGAGGGAGAAGCAGGCTCCACGCACTGGGAGCCCGACGTGGGATTTGATCCCAGGTCTCCAGGATCGCGCCCTGGGCCAAAGGCAGGCGCTAAACCGCTGCGCCACCCAGGGATCCCTATCACTGTCTTTCTTTAATTTCCTTGGGTAATGCATACAAGATATATTATACTTTGTCAATAGTTCTTGTTTTATGTATTTAGCAGATACTGATTGTATAACTTCTGTGGGCAGGCTTCATGCTGGGTGCTGCAGAGGTATCTGTGAGCCAGACAAGCCCTGTGCCTGGCTTTGCAGAAAGAAGTCAGATAGTGTGGTCATGACCAATAGGCAAGCAATCAGAACCTTTCAGTGAGCGAGTGATAGGGTTGTGGTGGGTGCTGGCCAGAGTTGTTGGGTTCCTCCCTTAGGCTTTGGGGTCAGGACAGGCTTCCCAGAATAAACCTAATCCACTTTGCAATGAGTGAATGAGACTTAATTAGGCAAAGGGACAAGAGGATCACTATTTTAGCCAGAGGGAACACCAGGTATGAAAGTTGAGAGGTGGGAGAGAGGGATGGCTCCAGGACCAGAGGTTGATTATTGCCAGAGCATGGGAATGGGAGGATTGTGGTGCAGACCACAGTGAAGGATAGGGCTGGGGCTGAAGGGAGAGGCTAAGGCATGTGGGGCCTTCCAAGTCATGTGAGGGAGTGTGTCCTGCATCTTAAGAGCAATATGAGCCTATTGTGTGGTTTTAAACAGAGGAACGCTATAATCAGACTTGTTCTCTAGCAAAATCTCTTTGGGTTGCTGTGTGGAAGTTGAGAAAGGGTGAGGTGTGATGTGGGAAGGCTACCTGCAGAGACTGGGGTGAGATGGGTGTGAGGGGCTGGGAGGAAGCAATGGCTTTGAGAAATGATTCAGTACTTCGGGTTCTCCTGGTTTCCTCAGCAGTAATGTGTTGGCTGGACGACTCAGGAGGATGTAGAAATATTGGAAATCCAAATGACCTCTTTCAGCCCCCTGTGGTGCTATTTCTGAGCTTAGAATCAGTAACTGAAAGCTGAGTGAGACTTGATAAAATCACCAAGATGAATTCCAGGGTGAATCTGACTGTGTGCGATTTTCTGAGTATGCAGGCAGCATGCTAATTGCCATGCCCCTGCTTTTCTGAGCCGCATGATGCTAAAGACCAAAAGAATTTATCCTGGTGAGAAAAATGTGCCAGTGTTTCAAAACAATCAGTTTTCTCATAAGTCTGTTGCATCCAAGATCATCCTGCTCTGTGTAGAGGGAGCCAAACCCGCTCCAGAGAGCCAGTGGTGGCCTTCCTGGTCCATAGCACAGCTGCTGCTACTGGGCGCCGTGGGTGTCCGGTGATCACAATGCTTCCTGCTTTTTTGCTTTACCAATCATCAGATTGTCCATTAAATTATCCCTCTCCTCTCGCCATAGGTGTTATGTCATGCTCTCCTTCATGGTTTTTGAAGTTGAGAGCCAGGTGCCCAGTTCAAGTCAGCAGGCTCATTGCACAGGAACTGATGAAACTGACCAGCCACCTGCAGGAGCTTCCCTGAAAAACTGGCTTCCTGTGGAAGGAAGGACACAAGATGATAACTTTTCCATCTGTAGTTTAGTCAAGGAAGTCAGTAGCCTGCATTGGTATGTGCCCTGTGGAGGAGAACTGAGAGTTCCTTAAAATCACCGGAGCAGATTGTCAGCCGGAGCTGCTGGCCATGACCTCTGCCTCTTTCCAGTGGCCACAGGTGGATAGGGTTGTGGTGGAGGTTTGGTGTCTGCTCCCCCATGAGGAGGAGGGGCTGGTGTTTGCTTCTCCATGCAGAGGAGGGCTTCCCCCACACACACACCAGCCCTGGGCCTGGCCATGAACATCACTGCCGTCTTTGTGACCGTCGCCCATTCCCGAGGTGCCTCTGGGGCAGGCTGCCCCTCTAGCTCCAGAGCCATTTCCAGGGAGGCTGGCCTTGCCCTCCTGCAGCTCTTCCATTGCTGGCTCACTCCGTTTTTGTCCCACTTGACTATATTGACTTTCTGGGCACAGAACTTTACTCTCATTTGGAAAATGCTTCTCTTCTCTTCTCTTCTCTTCTCTTCTCTTCTCTTCTCTTCTCTTCTCTTCTCTTCTCTTCTCTTCTCCTCTCCTCTCCTCTCCTCTCCTCTCCTCTCCTCTCCTCTCCTCTCCTCTCCTCTCCTCTTCTCTTCTCTTCTCTTCTCTTCTCTTCTCTTCTCTTCTCTTCTCTCTCTCTTCTCTCTCTCTCTCTCTCTCTCACACACACACACACATTTGCTCACCTCTGGGACTTTGGTTCCCATCTGCTGTTGTACCCGCAGCTGCTGAATTTCATTCTCTGCTGGGTTTCTCCCTAACCGGCACTAGAACTTTGACTCTTCCAGTCTGCCCTTTACTGTGTGTGTGTCTGAAACGTGAAACATAAAGACAGAATCAGAAGGAAAGCAACTGGACTGTGTAATACAGATGTTTGCTGGAGTCACCCTGGCTTCTGAAGGGCAACTGGAACTCACTTGAACCTTTATTCCTGCAGCAATGGCATGCTTCCAGTCTCTTGGGGGGCACTGGGATGGATGCTGTGAAGTGGGCTATTTTCTTCCATTAGCTCTGCTTATCTGTTCCTTCCAATCATCCAGTTTCCTGGGGTTGTCTCGGCCTTGGTACCCTATGTGTGCTCTCTCTCCTGATAGTATTCCATGTGGGATACCTCCCTGCAGCTCTCAAGAATGCTATCCACAAGGGCTTGCAACAGAGCCTGACTTTAATGGAAGCTTCAGAGTTATTGAGGGAATTTATATTACAACACTGCAAAGCACTGAAATCAAGGGAGCATATTCTGCTGGATTTTAAAAGTCTGTAGGGGAAATGGTTCCTTGGCGGTTCATTCTCATTGGCTCTCCTCCCCAGACTCCTCTACTTAACAGTGTTAGTTGCTTGAGCCAGCCGCTAGCTCCAGTGAACAGAGAGCTGATTCAGTTGGTATTTGTTTTTCTGCCTTTGGGGGCTTGCCTTTCCTATTTAGAGAATCCAATCAGAGTCTTCTGTTTGCTGGAGCCTGCCAGGGCTGGCTAGAAAGAGCTGTTCGTGAAATGTTCAGGGCTTTGGGGCCTATCGGCCACAGTAGGAATGTTTACATCACAGAAATTGGCAAATGTCATGAATCAGGTCCTGATGTTGTCTGGTTTGTTTTTGTGTTTTTCCAGAGAGCTATTTTAGTGGCAGACGACCACTTCAGAAAGCTTATCTCATGGAGAAACTTCCTTTCATTCTCTTCCCACACGGAAATGGCCATTGTAAGTTGTCGTATCTTTCTCTTCATCACACAGGCTGGAGTAAAACATGTTTGTGTTTGAATTTGCTGCCAGGCTTAGCTAGGATCTGCAGAGAATGTGCTGGGAGTTTAGATCTGGATGTGTCTGGGCTGTTGTTGCTGTGAGGAGAGACCAGGTCTGCTTTCCCCAGTTAGGTGTAGGTGTCCTGTGAGGAGGTAATGGAGTGTGTAGTGCTAGCAGGGACAGGCTCTGTAAGAAGACATTTGTGAAGCACACAGATATAGCCACATCCTGTTTCTGTGGGAGAATAAAGGTAAAGACCAGAAAGGAAGGGACCAGTAGAATGAGCGTTGGATGCCAGGCTGAGGAACTTTATCCTCGTTACCTGAGTCAGTGAAAAACAGGGATGAGATTGGCCAAAATGGAATTTACCAAGATTTTTCTTGTGAATTGGTCCAGGATAAATTGGGGTGGGAGGTCTGCTGGAATGAAGGAGGTTATGTGGACAGCTGCAACTCTCTACCATGCCCCCCACTACCTACCATCTTAGACTGTTCTCTCTAGATGTTCTTCTACCACAGATGAGACTAACAGAGCTCATGTTTTATTTTTGCTGGACCCATACTAAATAATTCATTAGTGTTTCCAAATGAGATTTATTTGTTTCATTTCTTTATGATAAATCGTTGAGGAGAAAATTGCTTTAATAGAAAACCCAGTTAAAACCCACTGCCAGTAGCTGCAGGGTCCCTTCAATGGAATATTAGCATTGTTGGCCTTTGACTCTCACCTAATGGATATTAACCACTGGCCCATGGACTCCAGCATTTGTGAAAAGTTAGTCTGGGACTGGAATGAGGTTCTGTGACAGGATGTTGCATCATGGGAAACGACACTGACCTGGGATGTTGAGACTAGTCTTCTGGTCCCTGGACTGGAGCATCCTCCTCTGAATAGTGAAAGGGTTAGCCTAGTGTAAATTGGTGCAGCATCCTTGGGGGAGGGGGCAGTTTGATCAAATCAGTTGAAGTTGAATCTGTGTATACATTATGATGCAAAAATTCAAATTCCTGATATCTATCCTAGAGAAAGACTTATACACATATGTATGGCAAGGAGACATCCTATTTCTTTATTTTTTTTTTAAGATTTATTTTATTATTTATTTTGAGAGAGACAGAAACAAAGAGAATGTGAGTAGAGGAAGAGCCCAGGGAGAGAATCTTCAAATAGACTTCCCACTGAATACAGGGCTCAGTCCCAGGACCCTGAGATCATGACCTGAGCTGAAACCAAGAGTTGGACACTTAACTGACTGAGCCATCAGGTGCCCCAAGACATACCATTTCCAAGCACCCTTCACACTCATGCTAAGAGAAGACAGCAAACTGTAGATAGTGCGCCAGGCAGACCCATGACTTACTATCTCTTGAACTCAAGCTTTTTCATCTGTAAAATGGAAATAATAATACATGGAGGGTTGTTTTGAGCTTCAGATGAAATAATGCCCATAAAGCACTTTGCACAGTGTCTGACCCCATACATTTTCAATGAACACTGTTTTTTGAAAACGTAGTTTTCATTTTAAATTAAATTTTAATTACATAAAAATATATTATCCCTGCAAAAATATTGTAATATTACAGAGAGGTCAAGGTGCCCTTGAAGCTATTCATCCTGCTTAATTTCATTCTTAGTCCCTTATTTCTCTATTGGGAGGTGATTACTCCTGCTGCTTGCGTCTGTGCGTGTGCATGTGTTTGTGTCTTTCCTGGTGTTTTGCTAGGCATTGATACATATACATATGCTTTTTCTTTCTCTAGAAAACATACAGTATTATTCTGCATCTCTCCCCCCCACTCAATATGTTTTCAAGATTTATCCAAATCAATAATAGGTTTGAATAACCTCATTAGTTTTAACTGGCAGAGTCCCATATTATGTGTGTCTCGTATTATTCAAAACCATTTCCCTATTGATGGATATTTGGGTTATTTCTGGATTTTTACTAGCACAAGCAGTGTTGTAACAAACACCTTTCTAGCTCACTTGTGCAAGTATTACAGAAGGGAAGCTATCAGGAATGAGATGTGTAGGATCGTGAAATACATAGACTTTTAGCTTCAGCTGGTTCTGTGCAATGATCAGCAAAGTGGCTGTGCTGGTTTAAATAATAACCACAGCACACAAGACGGATCTTTTCCTTAGTTTCTTGTTAAACTTGTCATCACTTTAAAAATTTTTGATAATCTTGTGTGTGAAAAAGAAAAGGTATATCATTTACAGGTTTAATGCACTAATTACCAGCAGGTTTGAGTATCTTTTCATATGTTTATTGACCATTAATATTTCCTTTTTTGTTAGTTGCCTGGTATTATATGTTGTCCATTTTTCTACTGGCTTGTTTGACTTTTTCTTATTGGTAGGGAAAACTAATCCATTGTTCTGAGTGTTGCAAATATTTTATCCCAATTTCTGCTTATGTTTTGATTTGTTTATGGTGTCTTTTGATAAAGATAAGTGTTAAATTTTGATGTAGCTAAATGTGTCGTTGTTTTCATCATTTTTGCTTTTTTAAGCATCTTTTTTAAGTAGAACTTTCACTGCCATCAAAGTCACAGAGATATTCTCTACTATTTTTTTAGTACTTTTATAGATACATATTTTATATTTCTGTCTTTAATCCATGTGGAATCTCCATATGAATAAATTTTATTTTGTTTCAAAAGGAAGTCTGTTATTCTCAGTATCACTTGTTCACTAATCTACTCTTTCTTCATAGACTTAAAGTGTTACTTTTGTGAAATATTAAATTCCTACCTATACACAAATGTTTTAATTTTTGACTTTTTTCAAATAATCTATTCACTTTTACACTGCTACCATGTAATTACTATAATTTTTAAGTTTACTTATTTATTTATTCATGAGAGACACAGAGAGAGGGGGAGCAAGAGCGAGACCGAGAGTGAGAGCAAGAGAGAGAGAGGCAGAGGTAGAAGCAGGCTCCATGCAGGGAGCCTGACGTGGGACTCAATCCCAGGTCTCCAGGATCAGGCCCTGGGCTGAAGGTGGTGCTAAACCACTGAGCCACCCGGGCTGCCCTATAATTTTTAATATGTCCTGACACTGCAAGCCTGGACCCAATTCTGCTCTTTTATAAAATTATCTTGGCCATTCTGGCCCATTTTTTCTTCCAAATGAATTCTAGAATCAAGTTGAATGTTATGTGAAGACACTCAACTGGACTTTTATTGAAACCATATTGAATCCATGGATTTTATTTGGGAGAAGTGATAACAAGTATGCCATCAATGAAGAAGACAAGGATTACTCTCTGATTTCTGGGGGAGCATCTTCTGGAGTTCCAAACGGGATGATCTGGGACAAAGATCATAGTGAGAGCAATGAGTCATCTTCTCTGTTTCTTCTTTCTCTCCTTAGTTGAGATCTTTTCCCTGAATAAAGTCTCCTTAGAATACAGTGCAGATGAGATCCAAGGAGACCATTGGTTAAGGAGATCACATGACACTCAGAAGTAGCTTTAATGTGCTATAGGTGATCCTTACACTCTGATGCAACACCTGCTCACACATTTCTTGAAGATCATTTGGGGCTTGGGAACCCAGGGTCCATTCCAAGATCTGACCTTATGAGTGAGATCAGCTGCCACATGAGGGCCCCTTTTAAAAGTCATAGGTCTCACATGAAAGTAGTGGCTGATCTAGTTACTATTGTTCGATAATACATACAATGAAAAAAATGCTACTGTGAGTGGAATAATTTTTTAAAGGTTTTATTTATTTATTTATTTATTAATGATAGGCACACAGAGAGAGAGAGAGAGAGAGAGGCAGAGACATAGGCAGAGGGAGAAGCAGGCTCCATGCAGGGAGCCCAATGCAGCACTCGATCCCAGGACTCGATCCCAGGACTCCAGGATCACGACCTGAGCTGAAGTCAGTCAGACACTTAACCGCTGAGCTACCCAGGCATCCCAGAGTAATTCTTTTTTTGTTTTTTTTTTTTAATATTATTTATTTATTTACTCATTCATGAGAGACACACAGAGAGAGAGGCAGAGACACAGGCAGACAGAGAAACAGGCTCCAGCAGGGAGCCTGACGTGGGACTCGATCCTGGGTCTCCAGGATCACACTCCGGGCTGCAGGTGGCATTAAACCGCTGTACCACCAGGACTTCCCTGGAGTAATTCTTTTTAAAAAGGATTTATTGACTTATTTGAGAGAGAGAGAGAATCTGTTTTTTTTTTTTTTAATTTTTATTTATTTATGATAGTCACACAGAGAGAGAGAGAGAGAGGCAGAGATATAGGCAGAGGGAGAAGCAGGCTCCATGCACCGGGAGTCTGATGTGGGATTCGATCCCGGGTCTCCAGGATCGCGCCCTGGGCCAAAGGCAGGCGCCAAACCGCTGTGCCACCCAGGGATCCCGAGAGAGAGAATCTGTACACGCATGAGTGGGGGGAGGGGCAGAGGGAGAGGGAGAGAGAGAGAGAGAATCTCAAGCAGACTCCCTGTTGAGTGTGGAGCCTGACAGTGGGGCTTAATCCCGTGACCCTGAGATCATGACCTGAGCCAAAATCAAGAGTTGGACGCCTGACTTAGCCACCCACGCGCCCTTGGTTGAAGTAATTCTCAAATGTGATTTGGTCATCTACAAAATAGGTGTGTATGGGTGAGACATGTTACTTTAGCTATAGATGGCGCTTGATGACCACAACAATTGGAGAACCCCTATTCTGGTATATAGCGAACTCCCCTTCTAGGGCATTCTGCAACCTTCTTAACTGGATTAACTCAAAGACCAAGGGCTATTGCATGTAATCTCATTTCTTGTCAGATCCTTCTGTGCTCCTGGAAGATTTCTAAACTAAAACCTATTCAAAATTCAAAATTCTTCAAGCCTGTAACTTGTAATATAGTCTTACAAGTTCACAAAGTGGTGCACTTTTTCCTCTCCTGTATCTAGGTGATAGGTACCCAGTATAATAAGAAAAACATATTAGCCTTCTAACAAAATAGACTAATCATCCACAGGTAAAGCAGCATTCATGTGTACAATGAACATTGCATGAAACAAGGATAATAACAGTCCCCATTTCTCAAGGTTATGGTGAAGAACAAGGGATCTGATGCATAAGAAGCCATTTGTAAATCTTGAAGCTTTATATAAATGCTGTTTTGCTCTTCAGCCCTTTAGAAAGTTACAAAAGAAACAACCATCTTGGTTCCTGCCTTTGAGGCATTTAAAAGCAGATCTAGGTGAGCAATTAAGGAGAAATTGCAAGGTAACTTGGAAGCAAGCTCCTGCCAATAACAGAGCTGCTGTACCAAGAGCCAGCTCTGCCACACAAAGGTGGAGCAACCCACTGTCCTGTCCCAGGAAAGGTAGGCTGCTTCTCATGGCAGCAGGGGCCTGCGGCTCCACCCTCCTTTCTCCCTCCTCTCCCTTTGAAAAGCCGTCCTTCCCCTGCAGATTTCCAGGCTGAGCTTCTCGGCTACTCAGGGCCTGTCTCTTTCTAATAGTTCCTTTGCCCCTGTGACTTCTCCTTCCTCCCACACGGCAATATTCAATCCATTCTGCTAGCAGTCCTGGGATTTGTGCTCTGTGGTACGCGTTGCTGATGAAAACAATGTCAAAAAGAACCCACAGCAGGCTTTCTGTCCTTGGCTCCAGGTAAGAGCCTTGTGTTTTCATCACTTCATTTATTATGCTCCCATTTTGAAATGCTGAGCACATGTACCCACTGTTCTTTCATCTGAAAAGGTCCGGGGCTGCTGGGAGGTATTCACAGGTAATTAATTTGTCAGGGTAGGAGAGGCAGGCTTGCCAAATACAGGCAAAAACCTCCAAATTCACACCTCATCTAGCAGTTGATTAGTTCTTCAAATGACCATGAATAATATAAAAATGGTGGGGGTGGGGAGTGGTAGGGAAGATAGACCTACAAATGGATGAGGCTTTAATGCAAAGCTTGATGCATTCATACTTTTTGCTTCTTTACAGGCAATAGTTCCCCCTTGTAAATGAATTCCTGTGGCTACCACGTCAATCTCCTAGGTAAAGAAGTGTGCTGATTGCCTCATGTGGTTCCTGTGTAGGCAAAAGGAAAGGTTTGCTTTCTACTTTTTTTCCTTTCCTTTTCCTTTTCCTTTCCTTTTCTTTTAATCTTTTTTCTTTCCATGCTTTTCTGTGCCTTCTTCCTTCTTTCAAAGAAATCCATGCGTTAAACTGGCTCTAAATTAAAGATACCATGAACAAATGTTCCAAACTTAATATTGGGAGACATGGTCTGATGACAAGAGAGAATATTTGCTATCAGCTGAAAAACCAGTCTATGTTATGGCCACTGTACTTACAGATTAGAGAAGTCTCTGCAGGTAGATTGATTGTCCCTTTAGGAGTTTGGACGATTGACAGTCTGGAAGTAACAAGAGTGTAATGTTTGTGAACCTTGTGAGTAAAGCTGCCTGAGAAACTCGACACATGATAGCCATCTAATATCTTCTAGTTTCCTTCATCCTTTGTAAGTCACCAGTGATTTGAACAATAAGTAACAGAGTGATTAAATTTTATAAAGTTTCTAATGACTTGTTCTGTAAGCAGTTTTTAATATCTGGAAATGCAAAGGGAATATAGTGTCTCAGTGACTATATTTCCAGTATACCTTGTTTCACGAACTAAATGTGCCTGGAAAGTTGTATAGTTAATGTTTGGAAATCACATTGTATTCATATGCATTAGGAATATTCTTCTGTTAACAATATCCTAGAGGGATCTTTTCTTTGGGGATGGAAAGGAAAACATGAGTTTGGTAAATTTTGATTTTTTTATCTTACTTATGGTTTTCTTGGTTATTCAGTTCAACTAGCTTTAAATGAGAATCTGTTATGTTCTAGGTATTGCTTTGGCACACTCACAGAATATAATCTTACAGAATTCTTTCAAGAACCACCTTAGTTGTGTACATAAGGGCCAAGTGTCTAATAACTTGCTCAGGACCCATGGAGTTAGCAAGTGACATAATCAAGATTTGAATCCAGGACTCCTGCACTGTTATCTTGCCCAGCCACTATTTATAAGGTCTGATATTACTACCTTTTCTCTTACTCTGAACAACCTGGGACTTTGAAGACAATGTCATTTTAGGAAAGTTTCTAAAAAAAAAAAAAAAGGAAAGTTTCTAAACTTCTCAGAGTTTTGGTCAACTCACCTGTAAAATGAGGATAGTATCTGCCTCAAGCATAAGGATTGGAGAAAATAAAGTACCAGCCACATCAAAGGTCCTTAAGTGTTAGCTACTATTACTGTCCTGAGTGGTAGTGGTAGCACTTACACAGATGTTTGCCTGTCAGCCTTGACTATGGAACCCAAGGGAATGGGGACACATCTTGTTCACCCAGGGGACATTTCTGTGGGGCAAGTAGAATATGCTACCAGGGGTTTATTATGTTGTGTCATAGAATCATAGGAAATGTAATAGGTTTTCAAATTCATTAAAAACCCCTTAGATTTCCTAGTCACTTTCCATCCATCCACAGAACCAAGAAGATGCCTTTCATCATGTTTACCAGGCTCTAAGGAAAAGGTTTATTGACCTTTGGTCTGTACCCTGGGTTCACGTTCTGACTCTGCTTCCCTGCAGGTGTTATGAGCTCACCTGCTGTTTCCACCTTGGAGTTTCTCATTGCAGGTCCTCTCCATGGAAATGTCACACTCACTCTCAATTCATCTTTGGATCACATTTCTCACTTATAGTTAGATTAAACTAGATTCTTGATTATTTTTCCAATTTGTTATTTAGGGCACTTATAAATGTTTGCCTCTTCTGAAAACAGAAGCACTTTTTGTAACCTGTATTCTGGTATTCCAGATAGTAATAAGTCTAATCAGAAACACCATACAGCTGCTTTCCACACCAGGGCAGTAGGAGAATTACATGCAAATCTTGAACACTGAAGAAGAGGGCCGAAGGTGGAGCTAACCTGGTGAGTGCCTTACTTACAGATCCCTGAGGGTGGGGTGTGTTTTGGAATCTTCTTTTCCAGGACAATGGCTAATATGGTGCCTAATGGGATGCCTGTTACAGAGGAGTTGCTCAATAAATACTCCCTGAGGGGAGCAGATCAGCTATCCCAAACCAGGAAAGACGAGTTATTGGATTTAAGTAGCTCTCAGATGCCGCTGGACCCCATCACCCAAACCCTGATATAGGGGATTGCTCCTTAAACTGCAATGCCCTCGACTTCCCTGCCTTCTCTTCTTTTTGAATTCCATTTGGTCAAGTGTCACCTGCTCTCTGAAGCTTTCACTGGTTTCCCCAGATAGAATTAATTCCATCTTGCTCTTTTGTTTTCTTTTAAAAACCATTTGACCCCAGGACTCTTCTATAGCGATAACCATGCACCAGGCACTCTGAACTGCAGCTCTGATTTGGCTTTGGGCAGACCTGGTCTCAAGTCCTAACATCAAGAATTACCAGCTATAGATTCACAAGCCACTTCTCCAAATCTTGACTTCTTGAGTATAGTGAGGATAATAACACTAACTCATAAGGTTAACAGAAGGATTTGAACATCATCCCTGTAGACATGTATTTCCATCACACCCAAACCATCAAAATCAGAAATTTGGTTTCTGTTTACTTCTGTAGCACCTACTTCAGTACTAGGCATTTAAGAGAGTCTCAATAATTTTTGTATTTGTGTGTGTGAAAAATATAAATGGATGGATGTGGTGGTAATAATTGTTATATAATAATTAAATAGTACCCATCATATGTCTGGCATAGTTCTAAATGCTTTGCAAATATTAACGCATTAACCACATAACAATAGCAATAATGGGTGTCATGAACTAGACTATTATCTCTTCCCTGAATGCAGAGCTAAAATGGTAGGAATGGGGTGTGTGTGTGTGTGTGTGTGTGTGTGTGTAAGAGAGAATGAATGGGAGAGAGGGAAGGAGGATGAAGATTTATTATTTCAGAGATTAAGTCTCAACCCACATTGCTAAGGAAAGTTTCTGTGGACCCCTTTTAATACTTTTTTTCTTTTGCCTTTAGTGTTTTCTGATCCTGCTCCCTGAGGGTGCTTAGCACAGTTTATCCCTCCTATGTCCTTCCATTGATGCCCTGACTGATGACTGGTGATAAACAGCTTGATAAACAAATTAAAGTCACAGTAGTCATAGCTGATTGTGGCACAATTCACCAATGTCTTTTATAGATTGCATGCACGTTAGAATGAGTTGCCAGTGATTAAGTCTAAAACAAGGAATAATATGGGAGTGTTTTCCAGAAAGATTCTCAACATTTCTAATAGTGAAGGGAATTGAAGAACTTAAAGCAGGAATAGAAGCAGGAAAGTATGTGTTCAGTGGGTATTGATCGTGAAGCTTAATGAAGGAAGTTCAAGAAAGAAGAACAGAAACAAGAGTGGAAGACAGCGTTGTGCCTCAGGTGTGAGGCCCTGAAGTAGACGATAGAGTTCTATTTCTGTGGCTGAGCCCTGGATTACTGTTAGCCATGGTAATTACAGAGGAGCTTCTTAATGCTTCAGAAGAGTGGTTGAAGATCTGTGAATATTGCTACTTGTACAGTAATATCTGAAAACGTTCTATTTAATTCTTTTTTGAGCTTATTCTGTATTGAACAGTCATGGCATGCAATGCTTCTGAGGTGAGGGTTCTGATAATCAGCATTTTTTTTTGAAATGACAATGCACTATATATTGTATGAGCTAAGAATCAATTAGACCATAAGCCTGGATTTGATTTGAAGGGTTCAGTGTAACTTTTAGGCATTATCAAATGAAACAGCCACAGCCCTTGAAAGATTAAAGACAGTGTGGCAAACTTTTGGCATAGGTAGTAAATTTGCATTGGTCTTTCCAAAGGATTCACTAAAATCTCCGAACAGGCAGCATGGCATGAGAGGAAAAGCTACGTACCATCTAGAATACCAAGCTCTGAATGCACCTGAAATGCAGCCTTGCACACATCACCTAATTTGTATTTCAATTTTACATGTCTGAAAAATCAAGAATATAACACTAAAGACTCCTTTTTTACCCTCCAATTTAATATTCCTATTCATTTCTTCGAATTCTGCGAAACTGTAAAATCCGCCCCCCCTCAAAGTTCTTATTTCAAAAGAAAAAGATCTTGCTATGGTTGACAATGGAATGCATTTTCTAGGGTATAAAAGATAGTTTCTACATTGAGCAGGGTGACAAGAGCATAGCTGACTATCCCCCAAACCCCAGGGGACTCTACAGTGTGAAAGAGTAATTCATCTTCTACAAAAGTACTTGTCTAATGCCTATGGAACTGCCCCAAAGTGTCTCCTTCTTGCTTATTACTCACATTTCATCAATTCCAGTGTGCTTTAATGCTGTTGGTTTTTTAAAAAAATCTTTTCCAAAAGTTGTCAAAGGAAGATTTTTACAAAACTATGCCATAACATTTACCTCACGATCATAAAACCTTACCAATTGTGTGATGCATCGTGATTTCAGAGCATAGTTTGTGAAAGAATGTATGTCTTAGGAATGATGAAATAGGGTGTTTCTTTATTCTGTTCTTTTTCTTTTTCTTTGTATCTTCTCATACACTACACCTATTTCTTCTCTCTCTTCAGGGACCCTAATATGAACTGAACATTTTTATAATGTGGAGTTAAATTCTCTACCCTTATTTTTTTTAAGATTATTTATTTGACAGAGAAAGAGAAAGTGTACATATGTGCACCCATAAGTAGGAGGAGGGGCAGAGGGAGTGAGGAGGGGGAGGGGTAGTGGGGAGGTGGAGGGGTAGAGGGAGATGGTAAAACACGCTCCCTGCTGAGCAGGGAGCCTGATGCAGGACTCTAGTCCAGGACCCTGAGATCAGGACCTGAGCTACCCAGTGCCCTCCTTGCCCTTGTTTTAAAAGCACTGGAGTTGAATGCCTCCCCCCTTTTTCCCCTAAAACACTTACAAATTCAAAAAACTTTTAAGTGTGTGTGTGTGTGTGTGTGTGTGTGTGTGATACTGTCTATGAGCTCTTCAAGTTTTCTGAAGGTTAGTATAATTCAGTAGCAGAAATATTCAACTCATCTTTACAGGATAAAAATATGTGTGTTTTTTGGAGAATGCATATGCAGTATTTGGTCACAGGTTGCTGGAATGTTTTGGAAAATTTACAGCAGTTAGCTGGTCGGGTATATTGTATGGACTTTGAGGTCTGGTTTGGCAGTTCCTGCACAGGATCCCAGGTACACCAATACTCTGACCAGGGAATTGTCACTGAAAGCAGTGTCAGTTTCCCAGTGCTGTCGTAACAAACTGGGTGGCTTCAAATAATTTCTCACAGTTCTGGAGACCTGAAATCAAGTTATAAGCAGCATAGGTGCGTCTGGAAGCTCAGGGTGAGAAACTATCCCATGGCTCTGTCCTAGCTTCTGGTGGTTTGCAAGCAGTCCCTCGTGCTTCTTGGTTTTTAGATGTGTCACCAAAATTTCTGTCCCCATTTTCATATTCTTCTTTTCTGCTGTGTGTCCTGGATTTCCTCCTTTCTCTTATGAAGACACCAGTTGTTGGATTTAGGAGCCATTCTAATCTAGGATGACCTCATACAACTAACTGTCTGCAGAGGTCCTATTTCCTTTTTTTTTTTTTTTTTTAAAGATTTTATTTATTTATTTGGGAGAAAGAAAACGTGAGCACAAGCAGAAGGGAAAGGGCAGAGGGAGAAGCAGGCTTCCTGCTGAGCAGGGAGCCCACTGCACTCAATCCCAGGACCTTGAGATCATGGCCTGAGCCGAAGGCAGATGCTTAACTGAGCCACCCAGGCGCCCCTGCAAAGGTCCTATTTCCAAATAAAATTACATGCTGAGGTTCTGGGTGGACATGAAATTTGGGGAGATGCTCTTCAACCCTGTACAATGCAAAAGTGTAAGAAGTATACCAGGAAGAAGGGATGGCCACCCACAGCTAGACCAGCTCTCTTGAACCTGGAGAATAAGACCTGCTTTAACATGGGTTGATCTGGGCACACATAACAATGAATATTTTTATAGTCCTTTGGATGCTACAGATGTTATTCGCATACCTTTAATTACTCAATGATTGAATATCAAAAGGAGTAACAATGAGGGGTGAATGAGAGGCAAGGAAGCCTGCTGTCCATGTGGCATCTTAGGAGGATGCTTGGAGGTTCAAACAACCAGCTGCCTGTGGCAGCGGCTGACATATCTCTGTGTTGACTTGCCTTCTTCCCTGACTTACCTTCCTGCTCCTGGAATCCCACTTGATAAATTTCTTAGACACATGTCTCTCAGGGTGGCTCTGCTTTCTGCGGGAACTGAGGCTAAGATAGAGCTATTGGAAGCAGTTGCTTTCTGGCTTTCCTTGACAAAAGTGTGCCCCTAGTAAATGTGTCTCGTTTGAAAATTTTTGGCTTGAGGCTGGATGACTGAGGTGGTTCAAGTGAGGCCCCATTAGTGAACTACAGATCCAAAGTGACCCGTTAAGCTTCATTTTATTTCATGACTAGACTCCATTTTGTTCTATGACTTCCATGCAGTCATCCTGAGAATATGTACCTACTTCATAAAGGAGATGAATAACTTTCATTCACTCTAGGCTGCATGAATGGGCCTCGCTTTCCATCCCTCCATGCTCCACAGTATGGCTTTCACCCCACTGCTCACTGTGAATATATTCTTTCTTTCTTTCTTCCTTTCTTTCTTTTTTCTTTCCTTCCTTTCTTTTTTTTAAGATTTTATTTATTTATTCATGAGGGATGCAGAGAGAGAAAGGAGCAGAGACACAGGCAGAGGGAGAAGCAGGCTCCACATATGGAGCCTGATGTGGGACTCGATCCCGGGTCTCTAGGATCATGCCCTGAGCCAAAGGCAGGCGCCAAACCACTGAGCTACCCAGGTATCCCACATTCTTTCTTTTTTGAGAGAGAGCAAGCATGAGTGGAGGACGGAGGGAGATGGAAAAGCAGGCTCTCCCCTGAGCAGGCAGCCTGATGCAGGACTTGATCCCAATATCCTGGGATCATGACCTGAGCCAAAGGCATATGCTTAATCCACTGAGCAGTGACCCAGGCACCTTGTGAATATATTCTTACTCCCTTCTTCATCCCAGACATCCAATATCATAGTTTCTTAGGGTTGCATGTCATAAATGTTTTTTAAAATTGTCCTATCTTCCCTCTCCACAGCCCACAGCCCAGCCATTTCTCCCTGAACCATCACAACCACATCCTACTTGGTTTTATCATTTACATTCCCTTCCTTTCTACTACATTCTCTGTACCCACTACCTGCTGTAATGTTTCAAAATGGACTGCTTTGTGTCTCCTCCTTATCTTAAAAACAAACACGAAAACAAAAAACAAAATTGAAAAACAAAGAACTCACTATTGGTTCCCATTACTTACAGGATTAAATCCAAATGCCTAGGTTTCTTTGATCATACTCCTCATGTCATGTTTCCCTCAACATCCTCTGCCCATCTCTTCAACGTCATGACCCCAACTCTTGTCATACACTACAAATTTCCCACTTGGCTCATAAATGCCAAGTCTTATTCTATTCGCCTTTCTTTCTGCCCATAATGTCTATCTTTTTCTTTCTCCTATGTATTCTTGAGATGTGACGTAAACAACATTGCAGATTTAATTGCTCTGCTTTGTGTGTTCCCACACCTTTTTTTTTTGGTGGTTGTTATTATATTGAAAATCTTCACCTTCTTCCCTACTCTTCCATATTAGAATTTCATATTAGAGATTCTTGTGAGTAGGACCTGGGTTTTGTCATCATTATATCCCCATCAACAGTTGTCTTGTTTAGATACTGAGAAAAAAAATTTTTTTTCCCCAGAAGACTGGAAGGATGAGGAAATTTATCATCCCACCCAGAAAAACAATGTTGGTGAAGCACCAGCATGGCTTTGCACCCCATGTGAAGGAAAATCTAGGGTTAGCATGTCAGATTGTATTTTCTGCCATGCTCATAACTACTGGTATATAAGACAGTTTAGAAGGAAATCTTGGAATAAATCATCCAAATTGGGGTGCACGGGTGGCTCAGTTGGTTAAGTGTCTGCCTTCATCCCACGTCATGTCCAGGGTCCTGGGATCAAACCCCATGTCGGGCTCCCTGCTCAGTGGGGAGTTGGCTTCTTTGTTGGCCCCTACACCCTCTCATGCTCTCTCTTTCTCTGTCTCTCTCTCTCTCAAATAAATAAGTAAAATCTTTTAAAAATCATCCACATCTTATTTGGTAAGAATCTGCTGAATTGCAGGCTAGATCCCAAGGAGAGATGATGCTTTCCTGGTTAAGCAGAGTAATAATATTCTACATCTCTTGTTTCTTGCTCCTGGATAGCCAGTGCCTGCTAAATGATTGAATCTGCAGCTTAGAAGCATCAAACATTTTCTGTGTAGCTTGGAGGTTGCAGTTCACAATTATCTAGTCTGGACGCCACTGAGAAGTGATAATTAGGTGCTAAATGTTAACTGGATTACAGCTGGGATCGCTCCCACCGGCCATTTAACACCTCATCAGGGGTCGAGCCTTAAATATTGTTTTCTACTTAATCTTCCTGTGCAGCTGCCTCTTTCTGACCTTTCTGCAACAGTCTATATTTTATCTTTCTGTCCAATTTTGGGACAGCCACATCTGTTCACCTATTTTATATCAGTATCCTTAGCACATAAGTAGAAATCTGTGATTCTTCAAAGAGGGTAGGAGGAGCCAAGAGCCTTGGAGTGTCTCTGAATTTTTCCCAGAAAGAGAATTTACTGGAATCACAATGGCAACCATATATTGCTGACTTCCTATGCACAAGATAGCCCATAAAGTCTGTACAAGGATTATTTGGTTTATGAATTGTTATGTATTCTTACCATCCCCATGCCACAAATGTGGAAACTAGAGTGATAGGAAGTTTGCTTGGATGGACTCTGAGCCCTTGTTCTTAAGCATTGTGCTGTGTAGGGGCTCCAAATTATTTTATCCCGGGCACGTCCATTTCCTCATTTGGCACCAAGCATGCATAGAGACACTGTTCCTCTTTAGTGCTTCAGGTGTGAGGGGTGTATGTACTCAACCCCCATGAGCATATATCAGAGTGTCTGAAGTGTTAAAACAAAAAAAGTGTCTAATGAGTCTGAGAAGGACTGTTTATGTGAAGCCAATGAGGGAAATTTCCCAGGCAAAAATATAGGTTGTAACAAAGACTTACAGACCAATGGGATTAAGTTCCATGTGAGCTGATTTAGAGAAGATGGGAAAGCCACAGATAGAGAGGTTTGAGAGTATTTTTACTCTCAAAAATATTTATTTATTCATCAGTGTCTCAGATCGCTTTAAATGTCACTAAAAGCAAAAGGATATGTGATTTTATTTCTATGTTCATTATATAAAAAATTTCAAGACATTACTCATACAGTGGCTGTAGATTTTTTTCTCATGGTGTTTTCTTTTTTATTCTATTACATTGGTATTTTGTAAATAATTTGCATTCACTTTGGCTTTTGATTGTGGATTTTCTGTTAGAGAAACTCTACATGACTCAAAGCATTCTTATTTTGTAGTAGCAAATCTAGCAGTTCTAATAGTAATTTTGAGTTTCCAACTTATATTTTGTTCTGAAACTTATTTACCAATATTTATTGTGTCAACAAAATAGATTTTTATTATTGTACCCTTTTTTTAAACTGTAGGGAAGGAAAAATATTTCCTCAGCTCTTCCAAGATCTTATAGCTGGTGTGATCATTAAATTGACATCCAAGACAGATCAACAGGAGAAAAAAAATTAATTTCTTACATATGGGCACCCCAAAGAAATGAGACTCAAGGGCTAGTCAGTTTATAAGGGGTCTGGGGCTTCACAGAAAAGATGGGAAGATGAGAAGAGCAAATGTTCGATAAACAAATGTTTGCCATTCCAATGGGAGACAGCAGGACACAGAGAAGACTTTAAACATATAGGCCCTGCCGAGCTCCTCCCAGCTGATGGCAACTGTCCCAAACTCTCTGTAGTTGTCTCTAGTGATAGCTCTCTTCCTGGGCCAGGTCCTCTGTCTAAATTCTTAGAGGTAGTTGAGAGCAAAGTTAAAATCTCTTCCTGAGTTTATGGGCCTTGATTGTCTTCAGCTCACAATAATCCACATGCCAAAGTGGCGCATTCCCCTCAGAACCAAATCCACTAAAAAAAAAAAAAAAAAAGAACCAAATCCACTGAGAATATGCATATTGGGTAAGTTGTTTGGTTGGCTGTATATTTTTTCTAAATATTCCTGTGAAATTGTACTTTCAAAAAGGTAATTTCAGCCCTCACTGGCTTAGTTGCCATTCAAGATACTTTCTCTGGTACAATTTGTTATTCTGAGGTTTTCTCTAGGTGGTTGTTTTTACACTTCTTCTTCAGCATGTATTTTCTTAGTGTTAACCATATATCTGGCTTGATCTTGGGACAAACTCACTTAGCATTTTAATCTGGATCTTGCTTAATCCTTGTCACTCAGCTGATATAGACTGCACATTTACAATGCTAGTTTAATCATTCTGGAAACATTTGGTCATGAATAAAAGAACTCAGCAGCTGTTCCAGCTTGCAGACAGGATGAGACCCTTCTTTATAGAGCTGTTCTGGGGGCTACTGTACATTCAAGTGACCTTGATTCCTTGCTTAAGAGAGAGACAAATATAAAATCAGACATTTTATTAAAATACTGTGTATATGCTGAGCCTCACTAATCAGCCCCAGGAAACTTTTGGGGTCTTGTAGGGTCATTTTATCTTTCTGTCTTTTCCTCATCCCTCAAAAAGAAGCAATTTGTACTTGCTAAGTGTTTGACAAACAAAATGGCAGGGATGGAAGAACATAAAAATTGTATCACATTTTTTTTTCTGTGATGCAGACTTATTTGTTCATTACAAATGAACCCTGTTAATGCTGTATTTTCTGTGGTTCAGCGGTAAATAGTTGGACTAAATAAATTAAACAACCTGTGGACTCCTGCCAGTCCCTTCTTTGTGTAGGAATCTTCTTCATTATCAGAGATATTGTTGCCTTGCACCCTGGTCCTTCTCCCCAGCTCAGTCTCTAAGTATTGCAAAGATGCTTTGAGAATCTGTTTATTATTCTCTGTGTCTATCAGGATAGGCTAAATTGTGGGGAAAAATAACCCCACAATCTCAGTGGCTTCAAACCTCAGTTTATCTTGCTCCTAAAACATGTTTATTGCAGGTTGTCTGGGGGCTTTGTCTCTCTCAGGGACTCACTGAGGGAAGCTCCATCTCAACTATCAAGGCAGGAGAAAGGGGATGTGGCAAATGGAGGTCTGGACTATAGACCTTTTGCCCAGATGTGACATCATCACTGCCCACTCACGTTTTATCAACAGCAAGTTTCATTCCATTTCTACCTATGTCTACAAGAAGAAGCCAAATTTCTTGATCAGCAGTGCTAATGACTACCACATCCCTGGGCTACACAATCCTGTGGAGTTCCAGGCTATAGTTGGCTTGCTGTGATCCTTCCTTACATTCTTCCGAGGTTCAGCTGAAGACATACACCCAGAGATGGCTATAAGATTTGTGGGGTTCAGTGTGAAATGAAAATATGTGGCCACTTATTCAAAAATTATTAAGAGTTCCAAGAGAGTAGCACCTGAAGTCCTAAGTGTGGAGCTCTGTGCAAAAATGCAGTTCACAGGTCCATAAAGCTGGACCTGAGTACAACCCAGGAAGAGATGTGGGAAGACAGTCCTCTAGGAGAAGCCATTGGAGGATGCTAAATTAAATGTGTGTGCTTGCCCAGGAAGGCCACATACAGTACAGCAGATTGTCTGCCTGTCTCACAGGAGGTGCTGTCAGAATAAGTAAGACAATGTAAGGGAAGGATTTTTCCTTTGTGAATCCCTACAGGGTGGTGACCTCTAAATTCAAGGCATAATCATTTTCCAACAGTGGTTTAATAACATCAGTTACACTCCTGTGACTGAACTGTCTCACTCTTGTAATTTCCTTAGAGGAGGAAGGTTGGGAACATCCTTCCCCACCCTGACTTTCTCTGGGGGAGGAAATATGGTAGCCTGCCAATAAGCATTAGAAATTATTTCCTTGGGCAGCCCGGGTGGCTCAGTGGCTTAGCGACATCTTCAGTCCTGGGTGTGGTCCTGGAGACCCGGGATCGAGTCCCACATCAGGCTCCCTGCATGGAATGAAGCCTGCTTCTCCCTCTGCCTGTGTCTGTGCCTCTCTCTCTCTGTGTGTGTCTCTCATGAATAAATAAATGTAATTAAAAATTATTTCCTTTTGCCTGTGTCCATTTCAGCAAAGCTAAGCCAGAAGAACAGGTTTATTTAGGAGATGGACAAGAGGACTATTAACTGGAACTTCTCATTGAGATGAGCTCCAGTCTATCATGTCCCCCCTAAAACAACCCTAGGGAGTCTGCCTGGCTTGGGTTGATCTTTGAGATTTGGAGATTTTATTTTGATTGTTTTAAAATATAAGAAGGCAAATTGGCTATTTAATCTTTTGGATTAAACTCTTTATGGAGTCATCTACTTGTGTAAAAGGTGTGAGGGGCAATTTGTATAGCTCTATGCCTGATAGGAATGCTATGGGTGCTATTGATGCCCTGCCCTGTCTAAACCATGCGCCTGCCATGGGGAGTGGCTGCCCAGGGCTTGCCACCTGTCTCCTCTGCCTCTCCTGTGGAATTGCTCATGGCTAATGAATGACTCACTGATAGGTGGGTACAAAAGACCAGCCCCTTGCTTCAAGGTGAGGACGACTTTGTGGTGTGATTTATGTTGTAGAATCCTCTGTGGACCAGGTTGAGGCTGCCATTGATCTGAGACCATATCCCTGCTCAATCTATTCCTTTCGGTAGCCTGGTATTCTCTCTCTCTCTCTCTCTCTCTCTCTCTCTCTCTCCCCTTTTCAGGATTTTCTTGAGGAGCACCTCTCAATAAACCCTGGTCTCAGGATCTGCTTCTAGGGAATCCCACATAAGAAACTATATCTGTCCTATTGAGAGATTGATCTTGAATAGTTGTCACTGAGTCAGAATTTAAATGCAAGGACAGAGACTATGGGTGCATTCTTTTCCTAGTGACAAGGGCCTGGTGTTGGCAATATTAGAGAAATTGCCTCTCTTTTTCTTTTCCTGGTCTGTAGATGGCTAAACAAGCAGCAGATGAAAGACGAAGATCTGTGTTAATGTCACTGTTAATGTCACTGATGAGGGCTGCTCCTATATGGCAGCCATCCTACTAGCAGTGCTTCTTCTGACCTGGGTCTCAGGGGAGCTGTTGTACCACATCCTACTTCTCTTGTCCCTACTCTGCAGCTCCTAGTTAACCACTTACTGATGGTATGACAGTAGTCATAGCTAGCAGGCACACTGACTGAGTGCTTTCTACAGGTCAGCACCTTAAATCACGAAAATCACTCCATGGGGTAGGTCCAAGGTGGTAGAGCTGATAGGGGACAGAGCCTATTACCAGCTTGGCTCTAGGTTCCATCTCCTTACTCCTTTGTTCTACTGCCTCACAGGTAGGAATAGAGAATTATTCTCACCTACTTTATAGGGTTGCAAGATAAAATGAGATATTGTGAATTAAACCCGAAGTATAGGGGAACCCTGGGTGGCTCAGCAGTTTAGCGCCACCTTCAGCCCAGGGCCTGATCCTGGGGACCCAGGATCGAGTCCCATGTTGGGACTCCCTGCATGGAGCCTGCTTCTCCCTCTGCCTGTGTCTCTGCCTCTGTGTGTGTGTGTGTGTGTCTGTCATGAATAAATAAATAAAATCTTAAAAAAAAACCCCAAGTATAATAATAGTTACTATTATATAATAAATATTATTTTGTGGAACAGTTTGCAGAGATACCAATATTTGAGAGCTGGAATAAGAATAATCTTAGTGAATTCCTTTTGAAATACAAACATTCTTTGGAGTCCAATTCCTTGCCTCACTGACCTCTGCTCCTTCCTATCCCAAGGGACAGACCCTAGAGACAGTTGCAGTTTCTTTTAGCATCTCATCCCAGCAAGTTGATGGTAACAAGTACAGAGTTGTCACCATGCTCCAGGTGGTTCTGGCACCACTTTGTAGTATTTATTGCCATTTATGGTCTTGGAGTAACATAAGGAAAGATGCAGGCTACTCTGTTTAGAATTGACTTGGATATTATTATTTTCAGGCAGAAGAAAGAGGCACACAGGAAATAGACAATGCAATCACTAATCTTAAAACTGAGTTGGCAGATTGAGAAAACATTACAAGACAGGGTTATTCACCTGGGTGGTATCTTTGGCTTTCATAGTGAGTCATCCTCATCCATCGCAGGTGAGTCACCTGTGCCCAGACTTGCACTGAGCATCTATAATTTGGTTGAGCGTGGAGATTTTTTGACACTTGTCATAGTAGATAATAGACTTGCCATTTATACCACACACAGTGACAGTTCATTGAATTTCAGATGAATGGATTAGCAGCTAGATAGGGCTCTATTAATTGGCCCTGAAAGTCATGGAAAGGTGGGAGAAATTTACTTTCTGGGACCTGGGTAACAATGACGTCATATCAACAAATGATAGCCAAGGCATGCATGAGGACATGGGAGTATACCTTCTTGGCTTAATTATTAATGGATACAAATTAACTCAAGTGAGAAATAGCTGGGCAGTGGACTAATTTTAAAGTATCATGCTGTCTGAAGTTTACATTCTCTTCTGGAATATATACATTGTATAGCAGGCTGGGAGTGAGGAAGGGTTGTTAAGGTAGTAGGGTGGTGGTAGTGCCAGAAGGGTGAAATTGTGTGTAGTACTTTCTGGGATTTGGCTCTTCACTGTGAATTAGTTAAAACACAGGTTAATAAAAGCTTAAAGCGTTCAAAACCCACAGATACCAGTTTAACGTCTTCCTGTTCTGTTGTCATAATCAGAAGACCTGGTTTTTGATCACATGACAAGGAAGAGCGTGTGGCTAGAGCAGTTGAAAATGATCACTGGAGTTAGGGAAAAAATCAAATCAGGTGTTTCTTATAGTTTGCTGGTGGGACTCTGTTCATCGCTCACTCTTGGAGAGGAGACTGTTAGGTAAAAGGATTAAAAAGGCATCACTTAGGGATTGGGCCAGTGACTTGTTGAAAATTTTGTTAGATCCTTAGATTTTGTTTTTATTTGCTTGTTGGCTTTGTTTCACTGCATATGCCTGAGCAAGTCATGGCTAATTTGCTTTGACTATCTGGAAATACTCTTTTGTTGGTAGTTTGAAAGAATTAGTTAATCTGTTAAGGTACCCAGTACAAAGGATAAGTAATAGAACAGATATGATTTCTCTCAGTGCAAGTTGGAATGCTAGTGGGGAGGCATTATGAGTAGGAGTTAAAAGCATAGACTTTGTAATAAAGTGGTTAAGATGTATTGGAATTCATCCTCTACTCTGTGGCCTTGGAAATATTATTCTCTATCTTCTATTTTCAGTTTCTTAATCTGTAAAATGGGGATTATCTTCAGGGTTTTGTTAAAGGATTAATTTTGACAACATATACAGTGCCATCTGGTGTATGTTTACAATGTAGGTATTCACTGAACAGTAGGCATTAGGGTATATGATGACTGCTGTGGTGTTAGCAAGAACTCTCATGTCTGTTAATCACTGGGTCCATATAAGGCATGTTTCCATCTCATCCCTATCTTTGAGCTGAAAATTCCAGTAAAGATAGGTGTTAGGGTCCATCACGCTCTTTACAACTTCCCTACAGTCTCAAGATCCCCTTTACTGTGATGGTGAGCCCTCCCTGGCCTGAGAGGGAGGCTTCTGTAATGAATGATGATCTGGCTCGTTATCCTGGGCTCTTTCCTTTCTAAAATGGCATGATTATTTAGAATGTTTTTCAAATTTCTAGTAATCATAGCTAATATGTATTTATCTCTTACTGTGTACCAGGCATGATGGTAAGCCGTGAACAGTCCTTTTCTCAGCTGAAATCTTCCTCATAGCTTCACCGTATAAAACAGGTAGACACAGAGCCATGTGATTGAAACCAGTAGGTATGCCTTGGGGACCGGTTTGCCGGAGAACTGTTGTTACCTACCCTCTCTGTTCTCCCTCATGACATCTCCCTCATGACCTCCCCCTCTTGACAACCTCTCCTTGGAACTCTTGCACCTGATGGTATGGTAGTCAATTAGAAAACAAGTCCAGTGAAAAGTAATAATATAGCCTTTGTTCACTTACTGTGATAGTGAAAGCAAGAGGCCAAAAGAGACAGTGCTGGTTCCTCCACTGTCCCATTTTTTCCCCATGGAATGACACTGGGCATGGGTAAGATGGTTCAGCACAGATGAGGGCAGGGGAGCCCCCAAGTGAAAGGCCCCTGCCATCTGATGGACCTGGGGTCTAGGGGAATGGAGAGCAGCCCTCCTTGCCCCAACACACACTACAAGGCTTCTAAATGGACATGCTTAGGCTGGGCATGCAAATATGTATATGAGCAGGGCTGGTGGGTGAGAGGGCACAGTCCTTGACAGCCACTCCCCCTGGGGACTGTGGCGGACTAGCCTTGCACCAAGTCTCATGTTGGGAGGGCAGCTTTCTCAAGCCAGGCAGAGCCTGTGTTTGCATCAGGAAGATCACATGTAGGACTCTGACATAGAGCAGTGCTCCTCAGGACCCGTAGAACACAGTTTGAAAACTACTATAATACTTGATAGAATATAGGACTGCTTTGTGAAGGAAAGATGTAGTCATTTGGGTTTTAGGGGGAATGGAGTTTAATATATTCTGTGTTAACATATAGTTTATATTTATGCCTGATTGGCTCAGTGAACTCACTTTAACAGACCAGTTGATCATGCTTTTGGAGGCATGCTCTTTATCTTGCTAATGGAAACCAAGTTGGTTTTCTACTTCCTAGAAAATATTTTTGCCTTTCACTGTTTCAACTTTTGTGACTCTTCTATGAGGAGGACTAAATGAGAACTCTCAATTCTAGCATAAAATGTTAGAGCTTAAAAATATGAAAGCCTTTGTACATAAGATGCCAGTCATTGTTTAGAGTTAATTTCAAGGTTGCTCAGTAATTAGGAGCAGAGGACAAGTCTTGCCAAATAGTGATGCTTTGCCTCTCAAATCAGATTTGAAATAATTACATAATTATTCAGCATTTACATGGTATTTTTTTGAATAAAATGCATCCCAATCATTTTTATTAGTGATGAGCATGTACCTTGTGGGATTTCAGTGCATTTGTGTTGGTTGATGAGTGAATTGCTCTATGTAAAAGAAAACAAAACAACCTTAGGATATAACATTCCATTTCCAATTTTGAGATGCAACTTAGATTTAAGTTGAATATCTTGACTTTATAATTCATTTGCATAAAACAGTCAATGGATTCAAACGAGCCTTTGCTGATTTGTTTGCATGTTTCAGAAATAAATTTGGTGTATTGTTTAAAGCAGGTTGTCAATTTTTTCCAGGACAATTGAAGTCAAAATTTTACATGCATAAATGCCTAAATAGGGTTTTTTAATTTAGTGGAAGCATGTCTAAGAAGCTGTCAGTCTAATTTTTTTTGATAGTGTGCCCTTGGGTCCCCACTTTTCTGTGTTTTTGATGGGTATCCAACTTGTAGTTTTCTTTCCTTCCACACCAAACGATTCTCCAGTGCCAGCTGGGTATCCTACAATTCAACTCAATTCTGACCCTGTCTACTGGAGATAGCTTCAGGACCCACAGGTTAAGGGCTCAGTCTTACCAGACTCCCTTCCCCCACTGCAAGCACTAATCATAAATCTAGGTTAGTACCTATTCTTTTGACCCACTACTTATAGATTGGATGTTCCAACAACCTTCTCCTTGGGTTCCATTAATTTGCTAGAGTGGCTCATAGAACTTGGAGAAACATTTCACTTATAGGATTACTAGTTTATTGGGGCCCCTGGGTGGCTCAGTCAGTTAAGCACCTGCCTTCATCTCAGGTATGATCTCGCAGTCCTGAGATTGAGCCCTGCATTGGGCTCCCTGCTCCGTGGAAAGTATACTTCTTCATCTCCCTCTGTCACTCCCCCTGCTTGTGCGCTCTCTGTCAGGTAAATAAATAAAATCTTAAAAAAAAAAAAAAAGATTACTAGTTTATTATAAAAGGAAGTGACCCAGGAACAGCCAGATAGAAGATATGCATAGGGCAAGATGTGGGGAAAGGACATAGAGCTTCCATGACCTCTCTGAGTGCACCACTCTTCCCCAAACCTCTATGTGTTCACCGGCCTGGAAATGCTCCAAACCCTGTCCTTTTGGATTTTTGTGGAAGCTTCCTTATATTGTCATGATTGATTAAATCATTGGTCATTGGTGGGCACCTGAGTGGCTCAGTTGGTTAAGCATCTGCCTTCTCAGGCCATGATCCTAGTGTCCTGGGTTTGAGCCCCACATCAGGCTTCCTGCTCAGCTGGGAGTCTGCTTTTCTTTCTCCCTCTGCTCCTCCCTGCCCTGCTTGGACTTTCTCTTTCAAATAAATACAATCTTAAAAAAAAAACTTTGGCCATTGGTGATTGACTTAACCTGCAGCTCCTCTCCCCTCCTTGGAGGTTGAGGTACAAAGTTGAGACTGAAATTTCCATCCTTTAATCACATGGTTAGGCCCCCTGGCAACCAGCCCTCATCCTTAGGCCACCTAAGGGCTTTCCAGCTGTCATATCATCAGAATAACAAAAAACACCTTAATGTTCTCTTCACTTAGCAAATAACAAGAGTTTTAAGAGCTGTGTGCCTGGAATGTGGATGAAGACCAAATATATATTTCTTACTGTAAATCACAACATCACAGTGGGGATACTGTAAATGATAGTACATAATAATTGTACCTCTCAAGAATTTCTTTCTAAAAAGAGGAACCAATATTAGAATTGTAGGCTCCTGTAGAATACTTGGAAACCACTGGCAAAGATTTGATTTCTCTTACGTAATTATATCACAGGCTGGAGCCATGGACGTAATTGGTCATGCCCTCAAAATGGCCATTCATTAAGCACTTTCAGCTTGGAAGGAGATAACAACTACTCTGCTGGTCCAGAAGCAGTTAAAATATTAGACAAGCCAGTAGTTTGATGTTCTCTTTCTCAAATAACTGGTTCTTTGATTTCCAGATTGCTTTTCTCTTTTATAGGCACAGCCAAAGAGGAAGGTTCTGAGTTTTCTCTTGGGTTCTGTCTTGTTTATCTAGTTGGTTGGGGGATCCCTGGGTGGTGCAGCGGTTTGGCACCTGCCTTTGGCCCAGGGCGCGATCCTGGAGACCCAGGATCGAATCCCACGTCGGGCTCCCGGTGCATGGAGCCTGCTTCTCCCTCTGCCTATGTCTCTGCCTCTCTCTCTCTCTCTCTGTGTAACTATCATAAATAAATAAAAATTGAAAAAAAAAATTATCTAGTTGGTTGGAGAACATGAGAAAAGGAAGAGAAAGTACAGTGGCAGTTGGCTTAGGACACCTGCCCTCTGGAGGATAGGATTAGCATTTAATTAGAGGTTAGAAACAAATAGAACTAAGTTCAATTCCTGCCAAGTGTACTTATTCATATGGAAAGGATCAGGAAGCTCTACAAAATGAAGTTCAGAAATAGAAAAGATGCAAAGGTTGACCATTTCACCATTTTGGAAAAGCAAAAGTGAGTTTGTGTTAGTAAGTACTTTAACAGGGAAAACAGAATATAAACTGCTACCATCTGGTTCTGCTTCTAATTGATAACACCCAGGTTCAGGGCTGGTTTTTGCACTAGATTCTGCACCTGGAGAAGTCAAGAAGAATTTGAAGTGTTCAGAGAAGATCAAGAGTGCTTTCATGTTGGATGGTAATATTATCAGTAAGGGTAAAAGAAACCACCATTTATTGGTCTGGAAAACAGGAGGCTAAGCACTAAATGAATACATCTTCAGATGTTGCAGGAGAGGAATTTGACTTAATTCACGTTCCTAATGGCAGTAGAATTACACAGAATCATATTTGAATGGATCCTTGGGGCTTCTCATCTAATATGTTACTTTATGCAGGAATCCCCTAGATAACACTCCCCAGTAGGTAGCCATTCATTCACCTTCAGGTGGCAGACAGTCTAGCACCACTCGGGCAGTTCCATAAAAATTTGAGGCTTTTAATTTATGGAGTCTGCATTCACATAGCATCTCCTTTGTTCCAGGTCCTGATCTTTAGAGCCAAAGAGAATATCATCTCTTCTCTCTCCTGCAAGTAGGCAGACTTCTGTGTAGTTTGAGGCCAGTTGCCATATTCCTTGCAAGGTTTTTTCAAGGTAAGCACTAACACTACTTATTTTTTTTTCAACTTTGTCATATGCTTGATTTATCTCTCCTCTTGATCTTTCTTCTTTAAACAAATTTCAATATGTCAATGTGTTTTTAAAATTGTAGCACAGATGGGGCGCCCGGCTGGCTTAGTCAGTGGAACATGCAACTCTTGATCTCAGGGTTATGAGTTCAAGTCCCATATTGGATGTAGAGATTACTTATAAATAAAAAATCTTTAAAAGAATTGTATCACAGAGAACTGGCATACTATAGGGGGAAACAGGGCCTCAGCTTCTTTATACTGTATCTGCTGTTAAGGAAGTGTAAGGCGACATTGCATTTATGACAGGCACATACCTCTGAGTGCACAAACACATGAAAATCTTGGTTATTTAAGTTACAAAATTATTTACTCTCATGACATTGCAGCTCCCCATTTTATTTTAAGAAGTGTAGAATATTGGGGCTCCTGAATGGCTCAGTTGGTTGAGGGGCAACTCTTGATTTTGGCTCAGGTCATGATCTCAGGGTCCTGGGATCAGCAGGGAGTCAGATTGTCCCTTCTCTCTCCCTCTTCTCCCCCTCCCTCTCTCTCAAATAAATAAATAAAATCTTAAAAAAAAAATAATTTTAGAATATCATGTTAATTTCCCAAAGTTGTTGTAATAAATTAACACAGATTTGGTAGCTTCAAAGAAGAGAAATCTATTCTCTCACAGCCTTGGAGACCAGAAGTCTAAGGGCTGCATTCCCTCAAGAAACAGTCTCTTCCTGGCCATTTGCACTTTCTGGTGCCATCAGCATTCCTTGGCTTGTGTCTGCATCTCTTTCTTTCTTTCTTTCTTTCTTTCTTTCTTTCTTTCTTTCTTTCTTTCTTTCTTTCTTTAGATTTTATTTTATTCATGAGAGACACAGAGAGAGAGGCAGAGACACAGGCAGAGGGAGAAGCAGGCTCCATGCAGGAAGCCTGATGTGGGACTCAATCCTGGATCCCGGGATCGTGACCTGAGCTGAAGGCAGATGATCAACTGCTGAGCCATCCAGGCATCCCTGGAGGCCATAAGTTTGAAATTAGTAACCCTGGACCAAAATCAAGGCCTTGGCATGATTGTGCTCCTTCAAGAAGCTCTAGGAGAAAACCCATTCCTTGCTTCTTCTGGCCTCTAGTAGCTGCCGGCAGTCCCTGGATTCTGACAGCATCTTTTTGATCTCTCCCTCCATTGGCACAGTGCCTCCTTCTATTCTATGATATTATTCTCCTCTGCCTCTGTCTTACTAAAATCCTTGTGATGGCACTTAGGATAAGTGGGTAATCTCACATAATCCACACCACTATCCTCAATATAATCACATTTGCAAAGAGCCATTTATCTAAATATGGTTCCAGGTCTTCAAATGTGGATGTCTTTGGGGCTATTTTCCAGCCTATAATAAAACCATCATGTTCAGCCCCCCTTTTTTTAACTCCATCCCCCCACCCACTCACCCTTGTACAACCCTTTGTTTGTTTCCCAGAGTTAGGAGTCTCTCATGATTTTTCTTTCTCTCTAATTTTTGCTACTCAGTTTCCACACTTCCCTTATGGTCCCTTTCACTATTTCTTGTATTCCACATATGAGTGAAACCATATCATAATTGTCTTTTTCTGATTGACTTATTTGATTCAGCATAATACCCTTCAGTTCTATCCATGTCAGTGTAAATGGTAGGTATTCATCCTTTCTGATGGCTGAGTAATATTCCACACGCACACATCTTTATCCATTCATCTGTCAAAAGACATCGTGGCTCCTTCCACAGTTTGGCTATTGTGGACATTGCTGCAAGTGTCCTGTTGTTTCACTACATCTGTAATCTTTGGGGTAAAACCTAGTAGCGCTATTTCTGGGTCACAGGGAAGCCTCCTTTTTATACAAAGAAAGAAACAGAAACTCTGAGAGATAAGTCAGTCTGTGGGAATGGGTTTATATCCTTAAGACAAATAGCTGGAGCAAGAAGACTCCGTCCAGACTGCTGTAGTGGAAGAAAATGATGCTTAATTCCTTGCGCATGATTTACACAGTTGATACTGGGAGGAAGTAAATATATAATGCTAAAATGATTGTTATTAAATTTTGCTATATTTTGACTCCTTGTTCTAATCTGTTCACTTATATCAGGTTTTCTCAGCAGTGGCACTAGTGACATTTGGATTGGAAAATTCTTCCTTGGTTGATGGAAGCAAGGATGGGGCTGTCCTTTGTATTGTAGGATGTTTATCAGCATCTCTGGCCCTACCTACTGGATATTGGTAGCACCACTTTCCCTGTTCCCTGATCCCTGAGTTATGGAAACCAAAAAAAAAATATCTTTCAGACATTACCAAAATGTCTTTCAGAGGAGGTACAAAATCCCCACCAGTTGAGAAGATATGGACTTGTATGGAAATGCTAGGATTCAAGGTATTCTTTTTTTGTTTTAACCTTATTATCTGCCAATTTGACCAATAATCATTTTCTGTAGCCAAGTATTAAAATTTAAATGTAATAATATTAGAAAAAGGACAGGACTATCATTAAAGCACTGCAGATCACCATTACCTTCTTCTTGATGGACCATAAGTCTACTTTTTGAAACCAGCTGTCAATCCCTCTAATATTATCACCATCTAGTTTTACCTTATTCTAAGGGTATTCTGAGAATGTTTGTAAAGTGACTTGCTGAAATCCAGGTCCTAGTTATAACACATTTTAATTCAAATTATTTAGGCTAAGGGGATAGAATGAATTCAACTAATCTTTGGTCTGTTCTGATACTTAGTAATTATGGTGAAGTTTTTTATTTTTGGTTTTGAAGAGCACACAAATCATACTATTCCTCATCTGTTCTAGAGTCCTTTGGTGCTTAAATTTGAACTTACCAGTTTATGTTTGTGGAATCAGCCTTTCTCCCTTCCAAATATTTGTCCATTCCCATTCAAAATATTTGTCTATTCCCATTCTTTTGGTACTTAAATTTTAATCCTTTAGTGCATGATTCCTAAAAGATTAGGAACCATAGATCCAAGATCCTGTCTACAGTTTTTCTTAACACCTGAACATACACTATGTATCTTTAATTCTACCTCTGTATTTTTTTTAAGATTTTATTTATTCATGAGAGGCACAGAGAGAGAGAGAGAGAGAGAGAGAGAGAGATAGGCAGAGACACAGAGACACAGGCAGAGGGAGAAGCAGTCTCCATGCAGGCAGCCTGACGTGGGACTCCATCCCTGGTCTCCAGGATCACACCCTGGGCTGAAGGCGGCGCTAAACTGCTGAGCCACATAGGCTGCCCTCTACCTCTGTATCGATCTCTATCTGTATGTAGGAGACTTTAACATCTTGGAATCAGTAAAAGGCTTTTGTAGAATCTCCTCCATGATTAAAACCTTGCTTCTCGGTGCCAGAATTGCATATCCAACTGTCAATTTAACATTTTCACTTGGATATCTCAAACATTATTCAAATTATCTTGAACTCCTGATATCCAACTGTGGTCTTCTTTGCTGGATCTTAGCAGCAATCTTTTTTTTTTTTTTTTAATATTTTATTTATTTACCTGACACAGAGAGCACAAGCTGGGGGAGTGGCAGAGGGAGAAAGAGAAGCAGACTCCCCACTGAGGAGGGAACCCAACGTGGGTCTTGACCCAAGGACCCTGAGATCATGACCGGAGCTGAAGGCAGATGCTTCACTGACTGAGCCACCCAGGTGCCCCTTTCCATATCAATTTTAGAATAAACTTGTTTATGTCTATGAAATACCTTGGTGAGATTTAGATGGAAATTGCATTACATCAATAGATCAATTTAGGGAGAAGACTTATTACTATGTTGAGTCTACCAATCCATGAACAGTATTTCTCTCCAGGTGGGCTTGCTTTGATTTCTTTCATCAGCATTTTGTAATTTCTTTTCCAGATGGATCTTGTACTTATTTTGCTAGGCTTATACTTAAGCATTTCATCTTCTTTGAAGGGATTTTTAAATAATACTGTGTTATAAAATTTCACTTTCTTCATGGTCATTGTATGGTATAAAAATGTGATTGATTTTTGAGTGTTGCTCTTGTATGTAGACAATTGTGACAATGCCTTTTCCTGAATTTATGTTTTTTCACCAACTGGATTATGAAGGCCTTTAGACACTATATGTTTCTATGCTATACAAACAGTAGGGGCTTAATACATATTTATGTGTGAGAGGTCCAGCACCATTAGTCCTGTGATCTGTGACTCAGTCATGTTTAATAAGACCTCACTTTTATTCTTCTACCTTTTCCTTTTTCCTGAAAGAGCTAATTGGCAATGCATTTGTCTACATGCCCAAACTCCTGTTTTCCCTTGGTGTGCAGTGCACTGAATCTATTTGGAATAGTTCTCATTTATTTACAGCTTCAAGAGAGCAGTGTCTTAGCACAGATTGAAATTGGGATTTAATTAATGTCTTTACACAGTACTTGGATACAAACCTCTTTAACTACCAGAGAAATACCTATATATCTGATTCCATTTAGACTCTTTAGCAGGTACACAAAGTGCTAGAAATAGTTTTTTTTTTCTTCTGTGTGACACAGGCAATAATTAAAGTTTAAAAGCTGTGTATTGGCTCTTTTTCATAGTTCACTTGGCATTAATTGTGTTTCTATGCTTTTGCTTTGGTTGAGGACTTTCATTTAGTACTTTCTATTACTTGTGCCATGTGTTTGTACATATATCATATTTTTCAAGCATTTTTCAAACACCATCTTTCCGCAGTCTCTACAAAAGATAATTAATACCTGGCAGGATACAAATGAAAAAGAGAACAGATGTGGGTGAACAAACTCAACGGTTTAAAGTTAATAAGCAGAAGAAGAAGTGGTAACAATCTTTTCAGGATACTCAGGACAGCAGTTTGGAAATGATTAATAAAATCTAATGATATTATCTCCAACTTTACTAAAGCTGCATATTCTGCAAATACATGTAATCAAAAGTTAATATCGAATTTTGTCAAAATAGAGACTAATATTGCTGGGTGATAAAATCCAAAATGTTATTGTGGTTTGCTGAGACTGCATTAATAATACATGTGAAGAAATACAGTAGATAAATCAGGAAGTTATAATCCAGAGACTAAGAGATAGTAGAATATACTACCCCAAAATATGCTACTTTGGCATGTGGGTTATTTTGGTTTGAAGGCAATCAAGGCCCAGCAGACTTAGAAGGAATTTCTTACCTCCACCTTACCTGCCCAGAAGATTTTAGATACAGGCCTGTATAAGGAAGAGAGCTATTACCAGAGATCATTTTTATATCAGAAAGACTAATTTGCATGGTTTGGCAGGCATTTGTTTACCACACATTTACTTTTCCTGTGATTTATTTTTCTTCTGTTGAACTCGAGGTCACTACTCTCTTCTTAACTCGGGATGGCACACACACCTCAATTGCCAAACTGCCTTTGAGTCTCATGTCCTTGTGAGAATCTCGTATATATGTAATTAAATTTGTTTTTCTTCTGTTAATCTGTTTTGTGTCAATTTAATTATTATATCAGCCAAAGAACCTAAAAGGCAAGAAGGGAACATTTTTTCGTCTCCACAAGACCGTGTTTCCTAAAATAAGAGCCTCTTCCTCCTGATAAATCAGAAAGAAAGAGGGACAATTATTTAAATATCAAACATTCAAGATAAAGCGTAGGTCAATTCAATATGACAACTGTGTATTGAATCTTTGGCATATCCCAGGACCCATAGTATAGACTGGGGAAGGAAAGAGGCATAAGGCACAGCTCTTCCTCTAGGTGTGTTGAAACCATGACTTTCCCTATAGATTGCCTAGGGATATATCTTGAAGGCAGGGCACTCAAGTTCCAAGCATTTAGAATCTGCAATATCAAGAATAATCAGACTGAAAACAACTATGCTAAACAAAATCAGATATTCCTGAGATGCCTCACATTAATAATAAATGAAGGGAAGTTAAAAAAACAATAGTCATTGTGAACCTTAAATTCTGAATATCAATCAGATTCATGTACTTTCAAAACCCTTGTCATAAGCACCAGAATCAGCACAACATGAACTTGATAGTACAAGTAGCAGTTCTGTGTTAATTTCTGGACCTACTAAACCAGAGAATTATTTTTTTGATGGTGGCCAAAGGTAATATAATTGTGTTTTGGGGACAGATTTGAATTAGGTGGATCTTGGTATGACATTGTTAAAGTGTATTAAATTTGTACCTTTTAAGATTTAACAGATAAGACAAGCAGAGCAAGAGTATTCTATTCCAGTGGTTTTCTGATTGGATCCAAATGGAAATGCTCAGGTGAAACAGTCACTCAATGGACAGGATCTTTCAGGTTGCTGAGCATCTACTTTGTGTGGAGAAACAAAGGTAAGTCATGACTGATGCCTTCAAGAACTTAAAATTCAGTAGCGTAGACAGATTGATGTGTGAGGAGTCCAGCTCCAGATTAAAAGCATAGATGTGATTCTTTAGGCCTGGCTAAAGTCAATTACAGAGGCCTTCTATGGCTGGCCTCAGGGAGAAGTTGTCCTCACCATGCCCGGCTTGGGGCACAGCCAGGGCACAGAAGTCTGCAGGGAGTTGCAGTCATGATCTTTCACATCTTTATATTCCAACCTGCAGTACCTTCATTCTTGGTCTCTTCACTGGGCCCTTCACAGAGTCCTGTAGCCTGCCCCCCACCCCACCCCCAGCTGCTCTTACAGGAAATGAGGGGGAGAACCTTGAAGACACTTCCCTCCCATCATTAGGCTCAGCTCATTTCTAGCCCACCTTGCTTGCCCCCTGCATCCCATGTCAGAGTCCATAAAACAAAACTCACGTGACAGAAGGACCCTCTGGTCTGCACTGGATAACTCATGTACCATTCTGTGGGACCAAATGGAAAAGGAGTTGATGACTTATACTATTGCAGTAAGTGATTAAGGGCTTGATGCCTTCATTTTTGTCTTGTTTTATAGGCTGCTTCTACACCTGACAGCTCAGCTGGGTTTCTCCCAGCTCAGCTGAGCTCCCCAAAATGTGGATACAAGTACAACAGAGTGAGAGACATATAAGGGCATGGCAAAGAGCTCTGAGAGTCCAACAAGTGGAGAAAAGGGACAGCCAAGGAGGTTATAGTTCAGTGTGGGCTTATAGGTGTGTGCTGGAAACAAAGATACTCCTGGCCTTGGGGCTTAAACTCCACAGCCCATCAGGAACCTGCAAAGAGACCGTGTGGAAGACATCAGCAAGTGGTGGCAGCAGTGAGGCTGGTTGCCTAGGCAGGGGCCACCTGCAGGAACCTGGACTTCATTCCCCCATGGAGTTCCTGAAAATAGAAGAAAAACAGATTCATCTATTCCCATTTGAAATGATAAGATTTACAAAAATAGTACCTCTAGAGGCCACGTTATCATTACCTAAAATACCTTCACCTTCCTGTCATCTCTGAGTAGGACTGCTGCTGCTTGGCTTTAGGAGACGTTAGAGAATAAAGTCCTTGCTCATTCACTAGCTGCTTTGTCGATTTAGTTTTCAGCTTGTCATGTTTGGATCATTTGGCTGACAAATTTATTTATTAAAAATAAAGTGAAATTTGTCGTGATTTTATTGACCATGCTGACAATCAGACTGTCCCATTAACAGCAGAAAGGTCCTTCTTCTGGGCAAACAGGACACTGTGACAGAACCTCCAAGTCCCAAACATATTTATCTACTATGGCATTGTACACTGTGGACACAGGCGGGTGGAACTGAAGGAGCCCTGTGCTAGACTCCAATAAGAGACAATTGACATGGTGGTTAAGGTCATGGGCCAATGCAGGCTTCCTAGGCTTCCAGCCCCACCAGTTACTAGCTGTATGAGCATGTAACAATGTTACATGCTCAGTGTTCCTCAGCCTCAATTTCCCCCTTCCGTAAATGGAGATAATACTAGTACTTACCTCATAGGATTGTGGAGATGATTATGTGAGTTGATCAATGTAATCCGGTCTTTAGAATGGGCTAGAAGAAAAGAGACAGGTGGTTGCAGAAAGAGTTTGGAGAGACAGACCTCTGTGTGTTGGGTAGTGGCTCAGCACCTAGATTTTTAGAGCTAGAAAAGTTAGCAGTGACAATAGTCAGATTGCTGGAGGCGAGAGGAGCTGGGAGGGAGGGATAAGGAGTGAATATCATTTGGGTGATCTGGACTCTTTTCTTAAAATGTCAGGGTTTCAGGAGAGATGGGAAAATAATTACAGCTTCCGGAAACAGTGCTATTCAGAAAAGATTAGGACAGAAGAGGCTTGTTTTGAAGACAAGAGAGTAATGATCAAATGGAGGTAGATTTACTATGTTAGGGAACAAGAATAATTTTAAATAACAATTTTTAAAAGATTTTCAGTTTTTTTATTATTTTCAAAATTTTTAGCGTGTATGTTTTCAAACATACACAAGAGTACAGACAATCTATAATTACCCATCACCCAGCTTTGGATAGTTACTAGTATTTTCCAAAATTTGTTTCATCCGTTCCCCACACAGGGAAGAAAAAGTTGCCAAAACATTCTGAAACACGTTCCAGATATCATGCATCATGTCACTCATAATAATGTAGTATGCACCTCTACACTGATAAGGACCTTTGTTTTCATAACCATAGTGCTATTATCAGACTAAAAAAAATAACATCAACTTCTCACTGTCATCTAATAGCCTATATTTGAAATTGTCCCCAGTTGTCTCCAAATGTCTTTCCATATAGAGCGTGCTCTAATTGGCATCAACATGAGTCTGTATGCTGCATTTGGTTATGATTTCTTTTACATCTCTTTCAATCTGCAACAGCCCTTCCCGGACAATCCTTTTCTCCCATGCCATTTATTAGTTGAAAAAACTCAGCCATTTATATTGTAGAATGCCTCCCATTCTGGATTTGACTGATTATTTCCTTTTTGTGTCATTTAATTTGTTGAAAGGCAGGACGCCTGGGTGGCTCAGTGGTTGAACATCTGCCTTCAGCTGGGGTCATGATCCCACAGTCCAGGGATTGAGTCCCACATCGGGCTCCCTGCATGGAGTCTGCTTCTCCCTCTGCCTCTGTCTCTGCTTCTTTCTCTCTCTGTGTCTCTCATGAATAAATAAATAAGATCTTTAAAAAAAAACTTGTTGAAAGGCAATGCATGATGGTATAGATTCTGAGATGAAATATTTTTCTCCCTCTGAGATGGAAGCAAGAGAAACAAATGATTGATATGAAGAGGGGAGCATTGTGCATGTCACGTCAAAGGGCTTACATCACTTTGGCGAAATGGAATGTGAGCTTCTTGTTGAACAAAGAATAAGAGGGGCTGTGACCAGGAGTTGAGGGCAGAACCTTTGAAATACAGTGTGGGGAATGTGACTGGGAGTCAAGTTGGGGTGTATTAACTGTTTACCCAGGAATAATGAGAACGAAACTGAGGTTGATTAACATTGCTCTGTGTACAAACAGTCCACCTGTTTTCTTGGCTTGCTTCATCACTAGTTGGTGGACTCCAGGATTAGGGTGTACCAAGGGTCGATGAGTGCCAAGATGGGACAGTTGAAGAATTGGACAGATTTGTAGGAATCAAGGGGGCAGCTGAGCAAAAGGCTGAAGTGGACCAGCTAGGAAGGATTTTGTGCTAACAGTGCTGGTGGGGTATGCAAAAAGAGGAAATGAGAAATATGGTAGCTGGAAGGTCTCACAGTTTGTGGAATGTCTTCAGATGCATATGCAGCTGATGGTGGGTGACTGAAGCTATGGGTAAATGATACAAGGATGAAAGGAAAAAGTGTGGGCAGCACAGACCTAGGCCCCACTCTCACTTTGCTACTACCTTGTTGCATGACCTCAGGAACATTGTTTAATCACTCTAAGCTTCCATTTTCTCTCTCATAAAATGCATTCATCAGTATAAGCCCTGACAATTTTGTTTTCTAACAAAAGTGTTGTAGTGTTAAAAACAAAAAAAAAAGATTTTATTTATTTATTTCAGAGAGAGCGAGAGAGAGAGCAATCATGAGCCAGGTGGAGAGTGGGGAGGGGCAGAGGGAGAAGCAGACTCCCCACTGAGCAGGAAGTCTACCAAGGGGCTCTCTCCAAGAACCCTGAGATCGTGACCTGAGCTGCAAACAGATGCTTAACTGAGCACCCAGGTGCCCCCTGATTGAAACTTTGATAGCTGAGGCATCCATTTAAAAGGGGCATCCAGGGGATCCCTGGGTGGCACAGTGGTTTGGCGCCTGCCTTTGGCCCAGGCGCGATCCTGGAGACCCGGGATCGAATCCCACGTCGGGCTCCCGGTGCATGGAGCCTGCTTCTCCCTCCGCCTGTGTCTCTGCCTCTCTCTCTGTGACTATCATAAATAAATAAAATAAAAATTAAAAATTAAAAATAAAAATAAAAAAATAAAAAAAGGGGCATCCAGTTCAAAGATGGCTGTGTATAAACACATTGCCAGCCACACAACTAGTAAAGAGCCACGTCATCTCCCCCAGCAAAGCTCCTTTGTTTAAGTTTGTTAATTTTGATAACAGACCATTTGGGCCACTTTTTTTTTTTTTCCTCCCTCTCTTTAAATTCCTGGTCTTATATTTTAAATACACCAGGAAACAGTGAGCCCACCACCCATGAGCCCCCACTGTGGACCCCAAACCCCAATAAAAGCAGAATCTCAGAGCACGTGCACTTTCTCTACCTGTGACCTCCATGGGTGGCTCTAGGTGTGCTGTGTAATTTCTAGGTTTTATAAGAAATAAACCTTACTTTTTCAAAGTGTCCTAATGGTCATTGCTGAAGGGCATCTTACAATCATAAGAAGAAGTGATGTGGGAAAAAAAAGACAAAAGAAAAAAAATAAATTTCCTTACAGCCCACTGACATGTCCTTGAAACAGGCAGATTGACCTTCCTTTATGAATTCAACTGCCTTGATGTTGACACTTTGCTAAGGGCAAAAGGCAAGCTTAGCCCAATCCCCTAGGACCCTATAAGTCTACTTTAACATATAAGAATTCCTTTAGAAATTTCCCTTATCTCTACCCCCTCCCCAAGATGTATGTTGGCATTTGTCCCCCAAGCATATGGCCCACTGATATACATCTGAAGCGTCTCATGACTGGGGTTTTACTAGACAGTAATAAATGACCTTTTCCTAGCAACAGCACCTTCAAGGTTCTGAAAACCTTGACTAGAGACTTACACTCTCTCTGACCCTCTCCCAACTTGAAAGTATGTAATGGGCCACTCCTCACAACCCCAGTGCAGCTCTTCCTGCCCTTAGGTCCTGTCCCTGTGCTTTAATAAAACCACCTTTTGGCACCAAAGATGTCTCAAGAATTCTTTTTTGGCCATCAGCTCCAGACTCCAACATTTTCTGCATCAGAAGCATCAATAGCTCTGACCTAATAAGCACTCACAAACAGCTATTTCTAGAATTGAGGAGGTCAGGGAATCATGAGGTCAGTGTGTCTTGCATCCTAAAGATGTAGGCTGTGGGGCAGCCCGGGTGGCTCAGCAGTTTAGTACTGCCTTTAGCCCAGGGTGTGATCCTGGAGACCCGGGATCGAGTCCCACATCAGGCTCCCTGCATGGAGCCTGCTTCTCCCTCTGCCTGTGTCTCTGCCTCTGTGTGTGTGTGTCTCATGAATAAATAAATAAAATCTTAAAAAAAAAAAAAAAAGATGTAGGCTGTGTGTTTAAGGATTATTGTCCACTAGAAAGTCCATTAGTACTTTTGGAGAGAAATCCAGTAGATTAAAAAAAATTAATAACTCTAAATAACAATTATCCGTGCCAAATTAGGCAATTAGAAATATAATAAAGCTAAAAAAAGACCGTTGTTTTCACACCTATCCTCAAACATACATACAATGCACCCATCCACATGGTATTCATGCCTACAAGCCCTTCATGTTTTAATGTGTTCCAGACAGATGATCATTGTTTTATAATCTCCTCTGATTTATAACCATGCAGTCAATAATTAGGTATTCTGGCTGGGTGAACCAGATATTCATGAATCTAATCAAGGCTGTTTTTAAGTAAAACACATTGAACCAAGCCTGCTTTCAGATTCCATTCTCCTATCTTTCAGTATTCACAGTCTAACTGAGAAATTCAGAAGAGCCTGTTTGTGGTGAAATTTCGCTGAATATCAGCATATATGGGAAGCTACCTCTGATTAAGATAAACAATGAGCAGAATGCCTTGTTCTTTGGAAAGAGTTAATGGGGAGTAGTGAGATGAACTCACCAGTTTCCAGCTCAAGCATTTTTTTGAAATATTGAAAGACTGATCTGCAAGTTTATGAATACAAATGTACCCGTCAGTCATCTCATAAGATTCACAAATGGCCTTGGCTGCCACTAAGTGGGTGGGAGGAAGAGAGTGCTGCTGTGTTTATGTGGTACTCGGCATTATACTGATGAAAAATGCTGGCAAGGAGCCATGTTTTCACATACTTGCGAGAATCTCCTGCCTGTGTTTTATCTTTGGATGTTACCATGGCTACTGATGGAAAGAAATGAAAACCAAAAGGTGGAGGGAGGTAGACCGATTAGGGGGTGGAAGGAGTACAGAAAACAATCTCAACAGCCAAGCATCTGGGAAGATTTATTGTTGAAGGTCTTGATTGCCTGTCCTGCTGCATATACTGTATATTCAAATATCCACTCAGAAGCCAGTTACCTTTTTGAATAAAGCTCCACAAAGGACACACTGGAGATCACTTGACCTGCTTCTTGTGCAACTGTCCTTATATTTCTTACAGAGTGAGTTAAGAAAGTAAGGAATCTTACCTTCAAATCTCAGCTCTGCACTTCCCAGCTACATGGCTTTGGCTGAGTTATTTCCCTTCTTGTAGTGAGCCTCATCAGGTTCTTAGGGGATCACAGGTGTTAAAGTACTTAGCACAATAGCCTGTATACTAAAGAGCACTTTGGGTCAGTTTTTATTCTACTGCGTATAAAGTTGTATATGGGTTCGTTATGACAGGTCAATGCAATCCACTTGTCTGTTTCTCAGTCTTCAGGGAATTTCATGGGTGGAATCTATTTCATTAAAGTGATGTATTATGGCTAATAATAGCTGGTGAGCAAACTGTACTTCCAAATTATTTATGGGCAATTCTTGCCCCTCTGGTCAAGCCTAGGTGAGGAACAAGGCATGCTCTATCACTGCTGGCTGCAGTAGCCCTACCTTGTCCTGATACTTTTTTCAAGTTGAGTATAAATAACAGTTTTATAAATGGAGACATCTTTTCTTGGAACATCTTTCCTGTTACAATGTTCTGTCTCCTCTCTGATGGAGAAGAAATTAACAATATATATATTTTTAATTCATTTACTTATTTGGGAGAGAGAGATTGAGAGACCACAGAAGAAAGGACAGAGGGAGAGGGAGACAGAATCTCAAGCAGACTCCTGCTGAGTGCAGAGCCTGAAGCGGGGATTATCTCATGACCCTGAGATCACAATCTGAGTCAAAATCAAGAGTCGAATGCTTAACCTACTGAGCCACCCAGGTGCCCTGACAATGCTATTTAAACCTAGTTTCCCTTTCAGTGGTTCTGTCAAGTGGTTAGTTAATTTTGTTATGGACTTAAATCCATTAGGAGGATTGTTTCTATTTAAAATTAGTGAAAAGATCCTTTCATAAAGTAAAGCTTGCTTTGGAGATGTGAATGCTTAACTTCCTTCATCTCAGTTTACTAGGTTATAAATGTGGGTCTTCATTGACAGTACTAAGTTTTCAGTACTAAGTGCACGAATGAACTCTGTCCAATGTCTTGATCATCTTGTTAAAATAGGCACAGAATGTATTCTCCTTCCCTTTACTGGAGGAGTTATCCAATGTTGTTTGATATTTATAGGTGTCTTACATTTTTGGAGAAGTAATCTAAAACATTTTGGAAAGTAAGAATTCATTGCTTCTATATATGTTTCCCCCTTACATGTGATAAAGGTTATTCTTCATCTTTCTATACTGTCTACATAATTGCTGAATTTTCCAGCTTAGGACAGTGTTTTCCTGACTGTGGGAAACCCACAACCCATTTGTGAACCAGGAAATAAATTTGGTGGTGGCTATGAATATATTTAAAAAGTGAAATGGAACAGAATAGAAAATACAGAGTACATTATACATGGGAAGGTTAAGTATTGCTTCTCAACATTTTACTTCAGTTATATATTTATTTATACTCTCATATGCAGATTGAGGTAGAAAAAAAATTGATAGCCACTGACTTCAGAGTTGTAGTCTAAGGCTAGTGGGGATGGAGAATGGAATGAGGCAAGTTTAGGCTTTTATAATGAAATTTTCACCTATCTTATGGAGTGAGAATGTATGATATCTGTAGTTCAGCAATTCTTTTTGTATTAGAATATTTTTTTAAACATTTTATTTATTCATGAGAGACACACAGAGAGAGGCAGAGACACAGGCAGAGGGAGAAGCAGGCTCCATGCAGGGAGCCTGATGTGGAGCTTGATCCCAGGACTCTAGGATCAGGACCTGAGCTGAAGGCAGATGCTTAACCACTGACCACCCAGGTGCCCCTGTATTTGAATATTTTTTAGACTTCCACGTTCCTATCAGAAATGCTGCCATCTAGCTAGTTACTGAGGCTTAAAATATCAGGGTCCTTTTTGTCTTCCTTTCTTTCTCTCTTATTTTTTTCTCTTTCTCTCTTTCTCTTATTCTTGACTTCACATCTGTTGCTGGGTAACTGCTCTGTCCCCTCCCTTCATTTCTGAGCCCTGGGGAAGTCCTGGCTACTATAACAGAATTCTCACACCTCCACATTTGCTGCCCAGTGGAATTCCAGATCATCACTGTTATGCTTAAAAAGTTTAAGAGCTCCCCTGATACTTAGTCACTTTCAAATGTGTTTCCTGATATTTAAGGGCTTCATGATAATAATACTCTCTTACTTTTCCCATCTTCCTTGTCCCTTCCTCCTGGGACCTACACTTCAGCCAACTGGAACTTCTTGTTGCTTTCTACTCTCACCTGTGTAACTTTTCTCCACGTTGTTCTCTCTTCCTGGACATATATTTTCCATCTGTCATTTCCCTCTTTTGCTCCCAATTAACTAAATTCATAGCTTTATCTCTTATTCATATTCATGCCCTAGTGCTTGACTTGTTTCTCCAGGTGGAAACATCCTTCCCACATTTAAACTCATTGCATTTTACCTGATTCACCTCAAGGATGTGGCTTTAGTTGCTCATGTACAGGCCTGCTCTGGCTTTAGATGAAATAATCTCCCCTCTCCCCATTTCCTATTTATTACAGTGTCTTGAAACTAGTAAGTGTTAATACATGTTTGCTAGTAAGTTATAAACTGACACCCTTAAGGTAGTGTGTTTTGGGTCTGAAAGGGTTAAATCAGCTTCCAAAATTACCTCAGATAGTTCTAGAAATTGTTCTTTGTATGGGAAGAAAGAGAACCATAAAAATCTGGGAGGAACTGTTCTTTCACCTGCTTTCAGACACCTAAAAACACTGACAAGGCTGCTGCCTGACATATTGATTCCTTCTCAACCCCTTGACATGAATACATAGTGACCAGTCAGTGACATATCCTTAAACATCGTGATAAGGAGCAACCTGCCAGAGCCAACAGCAGTGCCTGCTGCAAATTTCAATGTTCTGTCTGCCTTGAACCTTTTGTGTTTTGGTTAGAGGTTTTCAAAGTATTGTCCCTGGATTAGTAGGACCAAGATTACCTGGGAACTAGTTAGAAATGCAGATTCTCTACTTCACCCCACAGCTATTGATCAGAAGTTGTGGCATGAAGCTCAGAAATCTGTGTTTCAATAAATCCTCTGAGGAATTCTGGTATGTGCTGAACTCTGAAAACTTCTGATTCACACCTCTCTCTCTTCTCTTACCCTCACTCTTTTTATAACTTGCATGAACCCTTAACACCATCACAAACTTGGGAAAAGCATTGAGTCACCCATCTCTAATCATGAATGGTTATGCATTAGAAAAAAAAAATCCAAACCAGAAAAGAAAACAGTATTGCAACTATACGAAGAATAAGGAAAGCCAAAGTTCATGGAGCAAAATTAGACACATGTAAGCAACCTATCTCATCATCCACCAGATTTTTAAGTTACTAGAAAGTCTCTTCAAAATCTTCCTTCTTCATTTTCCTTGATCCTGGCTTTCTTTATGTAGTGCCACTCAAGATAAACTACTTCTCACTCAGCACTTTTCCTGCATATTCCCTAGCTATGAAGCTGAATTCTGTTCTCCATTGCTAATTTGTAGACTATCAGCAGCATTTTAACTTGGGCGGGCTTCTGTTGACTTCCTTAGGGGTCTACTTTGCAATTAATATCATTGTTGCTACAAGGAAATGTAGTCTCTTTCAGAAGTCCAAATCACAAAGCACTGAAATGTGGCAAATTGGTGCATTGGGAACTTCCTGTGCTGGGTTGGGGGGTGGGATGGGAGTGGGGGGGGGTGGGAGCTATTGTGCCTATCAAGTTCTCAGTTCCTGCATCAGATGTGAAAAATTGGCATCAAAGTATATCTTTCACTGAGAATCTTGACTAGACACAGGTAGAGCTGAGTGGGCAATAATCCATGTCAGCATTTTTAATTTTTATTTTATTTTTGTAGGTGCAGAGAGATGTTAACTGCCTCTTGAGTGGAGTTAACTCAAGAAATTTCACTTTTGAAGTTTTTCCCTTTAAATTTAATCTTTGTATCTTAGTAAATCATAAGGGCCTCTGAAAGGGGCAACATTTTCAGGTCTTTTTTTTAAAGTAGGGTCCATGCCCAGCATGGATCCCAATTCAGGTGTTGAACTCACAACCCTGAGATAGATACCTGAGCCAAAATCAGGAGTCAGACCCTCAACTGACTGAGCCACCATTTTTAGTTACTTTTAAGCCTGAGTTTTTTAAAAGACGGAGAAAATGTGAAGAAAGTGGACATCTGAGGTAGGGGATACATTGTCTCAGGGCCTTTGCTCCTACCTGTTGTTCTCTTTACCAGAAATACCCTTTCCTTAAATCTTGGCTTTCCTTATTCTTCATATAGTTGCAATGCTGTTTTGTTTTCTGGTTTGGATTTTGTTTTTCTAATTCATAACTACCTCTTTACCAGGAATATTCTTTCCTTAAATCTTAGTTGGGTCCTATTTAATCATTTTAGATCCCGCTTAAAAGTTGCCACTTTAGAAAGTTCTTGCCTAAGTCCTTTCTCTCAGCTCTCACATCTTGTTTCATCTTCTTCAAAACATTTATCTGGGGGCACCTGGGTGGCTCAGTGGTTGAGCGTCTGCCTTCAGCTCAGGTTGTGATCCCAGGGTCCCAGCTCAGGTTGTGATCCCAGGGTCGAGGGATCAAGTCCCACATGGGGCTCCCCTCAGGGAACCTGCTTCTCCTACTGCCTGTGTCTTTGCCTCTCTCTGTGTCTCTCATGAATAAATAAAATCTTAAAAAAAAATGTCTCTACAAAGAATATTACAGTTGCCCATGGGTTAAGAGGTGAATTCAGTCAAACACTAACAGAAAATCTTCCAGGAAAAAAAGAGAATTTTCAACTCATTTAATGAAACTAACAAAAATTTAATACTAAAACCTTATGGGGACATTATAAGAAAGGAAAATCACTGGCAAATCTTGACAGGTATTGGGGAAGTATCCTGAAAAACAGAGAGAACAACAATTTGATATAAAATATAAAAATGATAATATACAAAGTAATATAAAAATTGAAAAAAAATTGATATTATATTAGGCTAAACTTGTTTAATTCCAGGAGTGTGAGATTCATTTAATATTATTAACTCAATCAGTCAATCAGTGTAACTCACCACATTAATATAGAAAAACATGAAGTCAATTAAACAGTTGCAGAAAAGTATATGATAAAATCCAGTACCTATTCATAATAAATCTCTTAGCAATATATGAATAAAGGGAAATCTCTTAATCTAATGTATGCCTAAAAAAGCTGACAGCAAAAACATAATACAATTTTTTTGGATATTAAGCATAAGAAAGATACCAGCTATCACCACCTCTATTCAATATTTTACTGGAGAGCATAGCCGGGTTTATGGGGGTAGGGGGGTGGAATAAATCAAGAAAAAGAAACAAAAGGTGTAAGGATTAGAAAGTAAGAAATAAATGATCATTAATCATGAATGATGTGATTGTGAGTAGAAAATACTAAGCACTGTACAATAAATAACTTGAATTAATTAATTTGGCAAGTTTTTTGATAGAACAGTAAAAATCAATTATATTCCTATATTGTACTATTGTATAGGAAAGTTTTTAAAAATTGCATAGCCCAATGTGGATCGGCAATGACAGGGTTTCGGGACTTCTCCACAAATTACTCTGGACTACAAGTGTCTTCCATTATATCGTTTTACCTACCTTATAGGGACTGTCTTTTTCTGCATGTAGCTGACATGTGGGGAGAGAGCATGAGGTCATGGCTGGGAGGTCTTTATGGGCCAGGCTTGGAATTGACAATATTCCATTGACTACAACACAGTGATTGGCTGTTTGGCTAAGAGGGAAAAAAAATGAATTTTGATCTACATGTAGCAGTTTTTACTATAACTTATGCTTATAATTTCTTTATTAGATAGATTATCTGTGGGTATCAGGGAGAAAAAAACATATTGATCCTGAATGCTTTGAAGAAAGAGAAACTTTTTCCTGGCTCCCTGCCTCTACATCACTTCTCCCATAAGACTCTAATTCCAGTTCTAACAATAACCAAGTTTTTGGGAGGAGGTGAATGAATTTGTGGGCTACATTCTTTATTTCAGAAAGAAAGGAAAGCTACTTCTATGTGATAGTTACTATGTATAGATTTGGTTCATTGGATAGTAATTCCACAGTGGCAGAAACATGGATGAATGTGTTGCTTTGTTTTTTTTTTTAATGTCTTGAGACTGCATTTGCAGAGTGAAACCATATGTTACCTATTCCTGCCTCTAATACTGAATGAATTAGCTTGTGATAGCGTTTCCTGAGCTAATGAGGCAAACATTTTCTTGGATTCAGCTGGAGAAGAAATCTTTATTACTGTTGCTTCAAGCATAAGGAGAGCAGTGAGAATAACATTATCAACATTTGGTGACGTAGCCATCATACTTAGGGAGATAAGTTTTTCAGGAATAACCGTATTGAACAGTAAGAATGGAGAATTGTCATTTTGTGGTAGTCACTACAAAAATTATTGAGCAATTTAAACAGTCTTAGAATGGGAGAGAGAGAAGAAAATGGTAAGATGGAGCTCAATAAAAGAGAATCTATATAAAGCTTTGGAAATAGATTGTTTAATAAGCTATTAGATTTCAGTCTTATTTTTTAATCTCTGGGTGTAGCTTATTTTTCTCATTTTTGAAATAAAGGTGTTGGAATGAAAAAAATCTATGTGATCTTTCCTAGTTTTAGAACTACATGATTCTTGGTCAGTGTTCCAGTTAATAAATGATGGGAAAAACAAAAATGATATGGATTGTTAATGTTACTTATGAATAAGCTGGTTCATTAAAGCTGGTAGACTGGGGGATGGCCATTTATTACATCTACAAACCCTCTATTTGAAAATGAATCAGAATGTGGCAGTTTTACACTGCTGGCACACAGCTTGGAGGTCAGGGCCACAAAGCAGCTGGACGATATATCCTAGAGAAGGGAAATACCCAGTGAGGAGGGAACTACAGATAAGGAGCCCTAAAATATGTGTATAATTTCCCCTAAGTATTCAGCCAGCTTCTCAGCTGCACTTGTATGGGGTGAATCTCAAAGAAAAAACAGAGAAATAACAGCTGGGAGTCGAAAGAGCTGAGTAGAGATTTCAGCAACAATTAGGTACTGGGAAAAAAAGAGATTCAAGTTTGTGTCCCCCAAGATAAACATCTTGGTAAACCTTCTGACCTTAATATTGGGACCCTGGAGGCTCTAGAAGTAATGACCACATTTCAAAAGTCAAGCATGTTTTAGGAGTTTTGTACCAATAAGAAGCGAAGCTAAAGTAACTGCGCTCTCATACAACCTAAAACAAAGGCTTGGCAGGATCAGGGGATATGCTGGTATGCTACCTGCCTGTACAACAAAATGAGACAGCAGCAACCAGAACGGAACAACAACAGAATGAATAAACAAAAATCGCAACACACAAACTCAAAATCTTAACCTTTTTTGGAGAAATATATAATCCAGGTCCTGAACAGGATTTTATCCACAATATCAAGGAGGTGATACACATTTATGAGGCATACTAAAGGGAAAAGCAAGAGTTAAAACACAGATAGCAAAAAAAGGTACATGGGTGATAAAGTTATTCGAGGTATCAGATATAGTTAAAATAGCTGAGTAATATGTTTAAGAATATGAAGAAAAAGATGGACAAAATAGTAAAAAATATAGAGATTTTAGTTTTTTTTTTTAAAAAGATTCATTTAGAGAGAGAGCATGTGCACATGAGCAGGGGGAGGGGCAGAGGGAGGAGAGAGAGAATCCCATGCAGACTCCTCGCTGAGTGCAGAGCTTGATGTGGGACTCAGTCTCAGGATCCTGAGATCATGATTTGAGCTTAAACCAAGAATCAGATGATTAACTGACTGAGCCATTCATGTACTCCCAAAATATGGAGATTTTCAACAGAGAATTGGAACCCATAAAAAGAAATAAATGAATATTCTAGAACTGGAAGATAAAAATACAGTGTTTGTTTAAGAATTTCTCTGATGGGTATAACAATAGACTGGAAACAGCAGAAGATAAGATATAGTGAACTGGAGGATATGTTTGGTCTAAATCCTATTAGATGTTTCTTTGTGGAAATTCATGAGCTAGTTATAAAATATCTATGTAGCTAAGACAATTTTGGAGGATACCTCTATCAGATAGCAGAACTTCTTACAAGGCTACAGTAGTTATTATTTGATATTGGTACAAAGAAAGATCTGCATGCAGTAGACACTTGACTTATTATAAAAGTGGCACTTCAGAGAATGGTTTCTCCATTGGATAGTGCTGGGCCAATTTGAAATTCACATGGAAAAAAATGAAACTTGATCCTCACTGATATAATAGAAAAATTTAATACCATGTGGAAGGCATATCTTAATATGAGATATAAAAAATAAGAAAGTACTTAGAAAAAATAAGAGATTATTTTTGTCACTTCGATATGCAAAGATTCCTTAAATAGGACACAAAATCACTGAAGAGAAAGATATATTAAAATTAAGAACTTCTGTTCACCAAATGACATCATTAAGGGAGTGAAAAGGCAAGTCACAGACTGGGAGAAGATAGTTATAATACAAAAAAATGCAAAGGGCTTATATTGGAATACATAAAGAACTCCTACAAATTTATAAGAAAAGGTAATTCAAGGGAAAAAATATTTGGAGACTTGAACTGACACTTTACTGAAAGGATATCCACAGGGTGAGCAAACATTTGTTCTCAACCACATTTTTTCATCAGGCAAATGTGAATTAAAACCATAGTGCAATACCATTATGTGTCTACCAGAATGGTTGAAATGAAAAACTATCACTTCTAAATATTAACAAGAACATGAGTAACTGGAAGGCTCATCACTGCAAGTGGGAAAATAAATAGATAAAATCACCTTGGGTGAGTCTTTGGTATTGTACATGTTGAATAAAATATGCCCTATGATCCATAAATTTCACTCCTGGGCTTGCTTAGGATAATGGCAATCTAGTAACATAGAAGTACTAAGATACATGATAGGAACGAAGGCTACAAGAATGTGGATAATTCCAGTCATCATAAGCAACATTAGAAATCCATTCTACTTTCAGATCTTGAGTTGATGTGTACCTAACCTTGAGAATAAGTCTCATCGTTCAATTTGGTCAACCAAAGAAGCTGCCCAATTAGGTATGAGTTATTTTCTGAACTCCCATTTTGCTTGATGACTACATAGCTGAAGGCAATTTTATTGTCTAAGAATATTCTAGATCATAAATTTATGTTATTTTTTTGCCTTTAAAATTTGAAATATTTTATTTGTTGTTTGGAGCAAAGTCAGAGATTAATTACAGATTATGTATTTTAGTGTAGGGTAGAAATCCTTATGGGAACTGATGAAATTGGGTGTCTTAGATCCATCATGGTAAATAAATTTTTTTTTATTTTTATATTTTTTAAAGATTTTATTTATTTGAGAGAGAATGAGACAAAAAAAATCATGAGGTGGGGGGCAGGTTGCAGAAGGAGAAGAAGCATTTATGGGGCTCCATCCCAAACACAACAGGACTATCACAACCTGAGCCAAAGGCAGATGCTCAACTGACTGAACCACCCAGGCACCCCTATATCAGACTTTTAACAATTCATTATGAATACTTGGGAAGGTCAGACAACCGTGGTAAAGTCTGAGACACATTCTGATATGGGTTAGCTTGGGAAGGCCCTGTGATCATACAAGAATAATCGTAATGGTGCACATTTAACAGACACAGAGGTTGTTAGGAATTGCTATTAAAATTTAATTGGCTTCACTCTGGGTGTAATTAAACAAATAATGTAATGGTTTCTGTATATATAGATTTATGAGAAAATAATTGGATGATAGTTTATATTATTAGTCCTATGTTCCTTTATATCCCTGACAGGCTATGAATTTCTTTGAGGCTCTGTGACAAAAAAACAAGCAGCTAACTGTTGAGAGGTAGACCCAATTAAGGCATGTTGATGTATTGAAGTTCATTCTAATAGTGGGATCTAAGGCCAAATGGCAAACTCAACAGTTGGAAAGATTGTCAGCCATTACAATTGTCTGATAATAGCAAATAAAGTAATTTAAAAGTTTGCAAAAAGGAAGTATATATAGAGAAGGACAAAAAAGGATTTAGCCATTTTAATAGTTTAGTATTAAAATTAAACCCATGCACATTACACAGGAAAACATGATTTCATGGGTATATACCCTGGAATTCAAGAGCAGTATTTGCGTTTACAGAAACTCAATATGGTTTTCTCCTAAGTAATGCTAAGTTTGTTTTTTATTGATGTCTTTTCTAGTACATTCAGTCTCCTGGATATATATTATGTAGATGCATGTCTACTGGTGTCTTTTTTGGAAATGTAACTTGTTCTTGCCAAGCATATATCACTGTATGTGACATTTATTTTAACAATATGTGATATAATCATAATGTGACAATGTAGAGTGTCAGTTCAGAAGTATAGTATAATATAAGACTCATAAGTTTTCTTGCAACAAATTTATGAGAACTCAGAAGAGTTTATAGGAGTTTGTTTTATGTAGATTGTGGATCATTAGGACTATGGGTAAAATTTAGGCCAAGTAGATTAAACTTTTCTGAAGAATTGGATTGTGTTGATTTAGAATATTGTAAGTCTGTTCTTTGAGAGTTTTGAAAACTTTATTCTATTTTAGGATTCTGTTCATAACTGCTTAAGTATTTCACTTTATAAGGTGTATTTCTCTTTTACTAGTGATGAGGGAACGGAAAGTTAGCTGAGAACAAAGCAGAAGCTGAACACCCCCCACCACCACCACCACCACCAGGAGATAGATGTGTGTGACATTCCTCAGGCACTTCTGGCTGCCCTAAAGCTAAGGAAAGGAAAAACAAATAGTGAACTTATAGAGATCACAATCCTGCAAGACAAAAGTCTCCCTCAGTTTACAAATGTCTTAGCAATTTACAAGAACAAAGCATTTTTATCAATAAACTAGCTTCCACAAGGAAATGTATATACAATTAAATGTCCTTATTACCTGCAGCCCATGACAGATACTTGAAGTGGGCAGACTGTCACATTCCTCCAGGAAGCTCCCAACTGTTTTCACTTGAATGCTGGACAATGGCAAGACCTCCAGTATCTTGCAGGTCCTCTTTAGTATATGAAAGTTGTCTTGAAAACCTTTTCCTCCCTTCCTCCCCCAGCTCCCAAGTATATAATCAAGCCCAGGGCAGGAGCTCTTCCTGCCCAAGGTCCTGTCCCCATGCTTTAATAAAACTACCATTTTGCACCAAAGTTGTCTCAAGAATTCTTTCTTGGTCATTGGTTCTGGACCTCACCTCACCAAACCTCACCTATATTCCAAAACACTAGTGAGTGTTGAAGATTTTCCCAGATGACAAAAACATAATTCATAATCATTTGGTAACAGAATGTTAGCCAATCTCACCAGACTATTTTCAGCATTATTAAGACATATTGTAAAGGCTTGTGATTTGGGCCAGTGAATGAAATCCATTTGTAAATGGTCAGATAATTCTAAAGATAGGGGTTCTGATCCTTTTCATATCTCTATAGTTTTTCTTGGGTTATGATACTAATGGACAAGGGAAGATTTGGTCACCAGTTCAGACAGTGGAGGCTGAGAAAATTAAGGCCATTCCACCTTAAGTTCAGGGTTAGCACAAGTACAGCCATCCCAGGCCCCTGTGAATAAGAGCTGAAATTTACATTACTTTAGTTACAGGAAAAAACAGCTTATAGCTTAACACCCTAGAAAGCCCCATATCAGAATGAGAACAGAGCTCAAGCCAGTGGCAGGAAGCCCCATATCAGAATGAGAACAGAGCTTAATGCCCTTGAAAGCCCCATATCAGAATGTAAATAGAACTTGGGAAATTCCTCCACCCCTTCTGGAGGTTCCCTAGACCAGCCCATAAAACTAAGCTGGAACCCACCTCGGGGTCCAAGTCCCTGCTCCGCTGTGTCGGGTATACTTGGACCCAAGCTCGAGCTTGTAAATAAACCCTCGTGTGTTTGCATCGGTGTCGGCTCCTTGGTGGTTTCTCGGATACATAATCTTGGGCACAACAAGACTTTGTTAAAATTTTGCTACCACTATTTTTGGTTGGCAAAATAGGAAGTATCTGAACTCCTTTCTTCCCATGGACATACTGAATGTACAACTAACAACTAACATGAAGCAGCACCCTCTGAAAGAAATCTAGAAATTAGCAGAGAAACTCTTACACATCAGGTTGATGTGGTTTGGAGTGTTGGAGTTCAGAGCCAATGGCCAAGAAAGAATTCTTGAGATGTCTTTGGTGCAAAAAGGTAGTTTTATTAAAGCAGGGCAGAAAGAGCTGCACTGGAGTCGTGAGGAGTGACTGTTTATATAATATTTTCTATCCTATGGAAGGGAGGGTGATGTGAGGGCTCTAGGAAATTGAGTCTATAGGTTTTTGGAGATTGCTTTTTATTTGCAAATCAAGACAATTGCAAGCTGATGGAGATTCATATCTTGCATGACTGTGATTTATCTCAGTAAACCATTTGTTTTTCCCTTTCCTTTGTTCTAGGGCAGCCAGGAATGCTTAAGGAATATTTCACACATCCTATATGGTGAGGTGGGGGGTTGCAGGGTGTTAGCTTGTGCTTTGCCCTCAGCTAGTCTTCTCCCTCATCAAGGGGAATGAGGAAAATACATTGAAAGGGTAGAAAAAGGCTGCAGCACATGCTTGCCATAAACCTCATTCCTGGTATAGAGCCTTATAAATGGAAGGATAACTCTCAACTCCCAGCTTTTCCCTGAAAGGTGAAGAGTTTGGACCCAATATTTAGTGCTCTAACTTTTAAAATTTCCACCTGAGGGATGTATCCCCCAAACACTTAGTTCTCAATCCCAACAGGGCTTCTGTCCACATGACTGACAAAGCTTAGCAAACAAAGAAACAGATCTTAGTGGGCACTAGGAGGTTCACCAGGGCTATTCCCTCAGGGCTTAGTGGGAGCAGACAAAAAATACCTACTAGTCTTTTGCTGAAAGGGATCTATTTGTACATATTAAAAGTTGCTGCTTAAGGATATACTTGAAATTTAGTGTGCATCCAGGAAAAAACAAATATCATCCTCCTGGGGACCTGGGAAGCCATTAGATGCATCCTCTGACTGTTCTCTCTAGCCTGCTTTAAATTACCAGTATCTTGTACATAGGTCTAGCATCTCAGCCTTTGAGGCTGCCACCCAGGGGCTGGGCCGCTACATCTCTTGGCTCTGATAAACAGTGAAGCTCGCATTCACAAGTCCCATAGGACTGTAGCAAACCAAGGAGCAATTCTTTTTTTTTTTTTTTTAAGCATAGAAACCACTTTTATTAGTTTCTGGTGGCTGCTGTAACAAATTGCTACAATCCTCGTGGCTTAGAACAAAAGAAATTCATTCTTTCACTGTTCTGAAGGCCAACAGTGTGAAATCAAGGTGGCTCCAGGGCCACTTTCCCTCAGAAGCTTTAGGGATGGATCTGCCCCTGCTTCTTGCAGACCTTATGGCTCCAGGATCTTCCCTGTATGTTCACACTGCCTCCTCTGTGTGGCTTCTTTTAAAAAATTATTTGTTTTTATTGAAGTTCGATTTGTCAACATACAGTATAACACCCAGAGCTCATCCCATCAAGTGCCCAACTCAGTGTCCATCACCCAGTTACTTCAACCCCCTGTCCACATCCCCTTCTTCAACCTTTTGTTCATTTCCCAGAGTTAGGAATCTCTCACAGTTTGTCTCCCTCTCTAATTTACCCACTCAGTTCCCCTCCTTTCCCTTATAATCCCTTTCACTATTTCTTATATTCCCCATATAATGAAACCATATGATGACTGTCCTTCTCCAATTGACTAACTTCACTCAACATAATACCCTCCAGTTCCATCCATGTTGAAGCAAATGGTGGGTATTCATCCTTTCTGATGGCAGAGTAATATTCCATTCTATATATAGACCACATCTTCTTTATCCATTCATCTGTCGATGGACACCGAGGCTCCTTCCACAGTTTGGCTATTGTGGACATTGCTGCTAGAAACATTGAGGTGCAAGTGTCCCAGTGTTTCACTACATCTGTATCTTTTGGGTAAATCCCAGTAGTGCAATTGCTGGGTCATAAGGTAGCTCTATTTTTAACTCTATGAGGAACCTCCACACAGTTTTCCAGAGTGGCTGCACCAGTTCACATTCCCACCAACAGTGCAAGAGGGTTCCCCTTTCTCCACATCCTCTCCAACACTTGTGGTTTCCTGTCTTGTTAATTTTCTCCATTCTCATGGTGTGAGGTGGGATCTCATTGTGGTTTTGATTTGTATTTCCCTGATGGCAAGTGATGTGGAGCATTTTCTCATGTGCTTGTTGGCCATGTCTATGTCTTCCTCTGTGAGATTTCTGTTCATGTATTGCCCATTTCATGATTGGATTGTTTGTTTCTTTGCTGTTGAGTTTAATAAGTTCTTTGTAGATCTTGGATACTAGCCCTTTATCGAATATGTCATTTGCAAATATCTTCTCCCATTCTGTAGGTTGTCTTTAGTTTTGTTGACTGTTTCTTTTGCTGTGCAAAGCTTTTTATCCTGATTAAGTCCCAATAGTTCATTTTGCTTTTGTTTCCTTTGCCTTCATAGATGTATCTTGGAAGAAGTTACTGTGGCCAAGTTCAAAAAGCTTGCTGCCTCTGTTCTCCTCTAGGATTTTGATGGATTCTTGTCTCATATTTAGATCTTTCAACCACTAAGTTTATCTTTGTGTATGGTGTAAGAGAATGGTCTAGTTTCATTCTTCTGCACGTGGCTATCCAATTTTCCTATCACCATTTATTGAAGAGACTGTCCTTTTCCAGTGGATATTCCTTCCTGCTATGTCGAATATTAGTTGACCATAGAGTTGAGGGCCCATTTCTGGGTTCTCTATTCTGTCCCATTGATCTATGTGTCTGTTTCTGCGCCAGTACCACACTGTCTTAATGATCACAGCTTTGTAGTACAGCTTGAAATCTGGCACTGTGATGCCTCTGGCTCTGGTTTTCTTTTTCAGTGTTCCCCTGGCTATTCCGGGTCTTTTCTGATTCCACACAAATCTTAAGATTATTTGTTCCGACTCTCTGAAGAAAGTCCATAGTATTTTGATAGGGACTGCACTGAATGTGTAAATTGCCCTGGGTAGCATAGACGTTTTCACAATATTTATTCTTCTAATCCATCAGCATGGAATGTTTTTCCATCTCTTTGTGTCTTCCTCAATTATTTTCAGAAGTTTTCTGTAGTTTTTAGCCTATAGATCCTTTACCTCTTTGGTTAGGTTTATTCCTAGGTACCTTATGGTTTTGGGTGCAATTGTAAATGGGATTGATTCCTTAATTTCTCTTTCTTCAGTCTCTTTGTTAGTGTATAGAAATGCCACTGATTTCTGGGCATTGATTTTATATCCTGCCACATTGCCAAATTGCTGTATGAGTTCCAGCAATCTTGGGTGGAATCTTTTGGGTTTTCTATATACAATATCATGTCATCTGTAAAGAGGGAAAGTTTGGCTTTTTTTTTTTTTTTTTTTTGCCAATTTGGATGCCTTTTATTTCTTTTTGTTGTCTGATTGCTGAGGCTAGGACTTCTAGTACTATGTTGAATACAGTGGTGAGAGTGGACATCCCTTTCGTGTTCCTTATCTTTGGGGAAAGGCTCCCAGTTTTTCCCCATTGAGAATGATATTTCGCTGTGGGCTTTTCATAAATGGCTTTTAAGATGCTGAGGAATGTTCCCTCTACACTCTGAAGAGTTTTGATCAGGAATGGATGCTATATTTTGTCAAATGCTTTCTCTACATCTATTGAGAATATCATATCGTTCTTTTTTTCTCTCTTGTTGATGTGATCTATCACGTTGATTATTTTATAAGTGTTGAACCACCCTTGCATCCTGGGGATAAATTCCACTTGGTCATGGGGAATAATCCTCTAAATGTACTGTTGGATCCTATTGGCTAGGTCTTGTTGAGAATTTTTGCATCTGTGTTCATCAGGGATATTGATCTATAATTCTCCTTTTTGGTGGGGTCTTTGTCTGGTTTTGGAATCAAGGTAATGCTGGCCTCATAAAACAAGTTTGGAGATATTCCCTTCCTTTCTATGTTTTGGAACAGGTTTAGTAGAATAGGTATTATTTCTTTAAACGTTTGATGGAACTCCCCTGGGAAGCCATCTGGCCCTGGACTTTTGTGTCTTAGGAGGTTTTTGATGACGGCTTCAATTTCCTTGCTGGTTATTGGCCTGTTCAGGTTTTCTGCCTCTTCCTGTTCCAGTTTTGGTAGTTTGTGGTTTTCCAGAAATATGTTCATTTCTTCTAGATTGCCTAATTTGTTGGCTTATAGCTGCTCATAATAAGTTTTTAAAATAATTTGTATTTCCTTGGTATTGGTTGTGATCTCTCCTCTTTCATTTGTGATTGTATTAATTTGAGTCTTTTTTCTTTTTAATAAGGCTGGCTAGGGGTTTATCTTATTAATTCTTTCAAAAAACCAACTCCTGGTTTTGTTGATCTGTTCTACAGTTCTTTGAGTCTCTATTTCATTGAGTTCTTCTTGAATCTTTATCATCTCTCTTCTTTTGCTTGTTTTAGGTTTAACTTGCTGTTCTTTCTCCAGTTCCTTTAGTTGCAAGTTTATCTTGTGTATTTGAGTTTTTTCCAATTTTTTGAGGGAGGCTTGTTTTGTGATGTAGTTCCCTCTTAGGACAGCTTTTGCTGTATCCCAAAGATTTTGAATGGTTGTATCTTCATTTTCATTAGTTTCCATGGATGTTTTTAATTCTTCTGTAATTTCCTGGTTGACCCTTTCATCTTTTAATAGGATGCTCTTTAACCTCCATGTGTTTGAGGTTCTTCCAAATTTCTTCTTGTGATTGAGTTCTAGTTTCAAAGCATCATGTTCTGAAAATATGCACGGGACAATCCCAGTGTTTTGGTATCAGTTGAGACCTGACTTGTGCCCCAGGATGTGGTCTATTCTGGAGATAGTTCCATGTGCACTTGAGAAGAATGTGTATTCAGTTGCATTCAGATGGAAAGTTCTGTATATGTCTGTGAAATCTACTTGGTCTGGTGTATCATGTAAGGCCCTTGTTTCTTTGGTGATGTTTATCTTAGAAGATCTGTCATTTGCTGAAAGTGCTGGGTTGATGTCTCCTACTCTTAGTGTACTATTATCTAAGTATCTCTTTACTTTGGTTATTAATTGATTGATACACTTGGCAGCTCCCACATTAGGAGCATAAATATTCTTGATTCTTAGGTCTTGTTGGCAAGACCCTTTAAGTATGATATAGTATCCCTCTTCATCTTTTACTAGAGTTTTTGGTATGAACTTTAATTAATCTGAAATGAGGATTGCTACCCCAGCTTTCTTTTGAGGACCCTTGAATGGTAAATGGTTCTCCACTCTTTTATTTTTAGGCTGGAGGTGTCCTTAGTTCTAAAATGAGTCTTTTGTAAACAGCAAATAGATAGGTCTTGCTTTTTTATCCAGTCTGAAACCCTTTGTCTTTTGATGGGATCATTTAGCCCATTCACCTTCAGAGTAACTATTGAAAGATATGAATTTAGTGTCATCGTAATACCTATTCAGTCCTGTCCCTGTTTTTGTAGATTGTTTCTTTGGGCTTCCTCTTTCTTTTACAGGGTCCCCCTTAATATTTCTTGCAGAGCCAGTTTGGTGGTCTCATATTCTTTCAGTTTCTGCCTATTCTGGAAGCTCTTTATCTCTTCTTTTATTCTGAACAACAGCCTTGCTGGATAAAGTATTCTTGGCTGCATATTCTTCTCATTTACTACCCTGTATATATCATGTCAGCCCTCTCTGGCCTGCCAGGTCTCTGTGGAGAGGTTTGCTGTTAATCTGATATTTCTCCCCATATAAGTTAAAAATCTCTTGTCTCGAACTGCTTTAAGAATTTTCTCTTAAAAAAAAAAAAAAAAGAATTTTCTCTTTATCTTTGAAACATGCAAATTTCACTATTAAATGTCGAGGTGTTGAACAGTTTATATTGATTTTTGGGGGGTCCTCTCTATCTCTTGGATCTGAATTCCTGTTTCCTTCCCCAGATTTGGGAAGTTCTCAGCTATGATTTGTTCAAATATACTTTGTGCTCCCCCCACCGCCCCTGCCTCTTCTGGAATCCCAATTAAATGTATATTCTTTCTTCTCAATCCATCATTTATTTCCCTATGCCTTTCCTCATGGACTCTTAATCATTTTTCTCTTTTCTCCTCAGCTCCTTTTTTCCATCAACTTGTCTTCTATGTTAGTCATGCTCTCTCCTCCACCTCATTAACTCTAGCAGTTAGGACATCCAGTTTGGATTGCATCTCATTTAATCTATTTTTAATTTTGGCCTGATTAGATCTCAATTTTGCAATAATGAAGTCTCTAGAGTCCTGTATGCTTTTTTCCAGAGCCACCAGAAGCTTTAGAATTGTACTTCTGAATTGAATTTCTGACATGTATTGAAATCCAAATTCTGTAACTCTGTGACAGAGTATTGTTTCCAGTTTTTTCTTTTGTGGTGAATTCTTTCTAGTCATTTTGTCTAGTACAGAGTGGCTGTATGAGTGGGCTGAGTAAAAAATACCAACCACTACTCAAGTAAATACAGCCTACATGATTCCAAAGAGGTCACAGACCAGGAAAAAACAAAAAACCAAACCAAAACAAAACAAAACAAAACCAAAAAACAGAATAAAATAAAATAAAATAAAATAAAATGACCACTAAAGTGAAAAACAAATTTCAAAACAAAGCAGTTTAAATTAAAAGCCAAAAAATGAAAACAAGAAGAAAAAAGTAAAAGAACAAAAAAGTAAAGAAAAGAGGAGGAATGCCTGGGTGGCTCAAGCTCATCTACCTTTGGTTCAGGGTGTGATCCTGGGGTTCCAGGATCGAGTCCCACAGTGGACCCCGAGCATGGTGTTTACATCTTCCTCTGCCTGTGCTCTTCCTCTCTCTCTTTGTCTGTTATGAATAAATAAATAAAATCTTAAAAAAAAAAATAGAGAGAAAGAGAGAAAAGGCTAAGGGATGTTGGTGGTGTAGAAGTGGTAGTGGAGAGAGCATGTAGTCTGCCTGAGGGATTCTACAGGGTGATTCTCTTGATTTGGAGTGTATTTTGTTCTGTATGTTAGAAGATGCTCAGTCCCAAATTTATATAAACCAGAAATACATATAGAAGCCCTAACTTTGACCACCAAATATAAACAAGATAAAGGAGGGTGGCAGGATGGGAAGGAAGAGAGAATATAATCTCACAAAATGAACCAACACAGTGTTCCACTTGGTTCTGAGTGTATGTTGGTTGTGTTCTAGAAGGTACTAACTTCCACCATTGTAAAACAAAATGAGGCAGAAAAAATAAAAAATAAAAACCCATATCTTATATATTTACCAGAGTTAAATTGATTATGTTGAAGTGATCCAGAAGTGGAAAATATATCTAAGACATGTAATTGTAGAAATATGCAAGTAAAAAAGGAAAAAAACTTAAAAATGAAGAGCTGGTAAAATATTATAGTTAAGGTGGGAAAAGGGAAAAAATATTGGAAGTTTTTAGTCTTATATAAAAATGATTTGTAATGGAAAAACAACCAGGGACCCTCTAGTTCTATATACTATTTTCCCTCAGTCCTGGAGCTTTCCAGTGCTGCTTGGTCAATAAACTTGCTCTTCCAGCAGTTCTTTTGGAGGAGGGGTCTGCTATGCTGATTTTCAGGTATCTTTGCCTGGGCAGAGATGCCCTGTCCCCTGCCAGGTGCTGGGCTCAGTGTGAGTTTTTTTATCCTGTGAGGCCTTTGTTCCCTGTGGCCCCACCTCTCCTAGGTACAAGGTGAAATCAAGAGGAAAAACATAATGATGGTGGCCAGATTTCCAGGTCTGGAGTCGAGCTCCACCTAACCTGCAGCTCCCAGTCTGCACTGGACTAGATGGTCCTGGTCCAGCACGGGTGCACTGATCTGTGCAGCTTGGGGGCGCCCTGTGGCAGGAGAGTTCTAGCTGTTCTGTGCCCTCCCTGCTTCTGCCTGGCCCGGGGGAATGCAGGATCATGGGCTTTGTCTGCTTGGGCGCCCTAGGATCCTGGGCCCTGTGTTACTGGATCCACAATCCTGGGGACTGCCTCTTCCAAAGGGAATGGGACACAGCCACTTCCTTCCATTGCCAGCCTCTAGGGTGAAGACAGCTCCGGCCCACCTAACCCAGTGGCTTCTCCCAAATGCCCCGAGGGCTGCAGCGCTCAAACCCTTTCCTGAGATTGGCCCACGATTTGCAGTGAGCTTTCCCTGGGTACCCTTTCTCTTACAGTGATTCCAGGAATCTTGAGGCTTCACTGCCCCTCCCGTCATTTTGTCTGATTTCCCTACTTAGCACTTTTTTTGTCAGGGAATACTCTGGCGGGGATTTTTTAAGTTCCTGCCTCTCCAGGGCTGGGCTTTCTTGCCTCAGAAGCTTTGTTGCTCTGCTGCTATATTCCTGCTAGTCGTGGTTCCTTTCCCTTCCTTCCTTATTTATTTATTTCACCTTCCTACTTCGCTAGAATCGAAAATTTTTCTCTCTGTTGCATTCCAGGTGTTCTGTCTTTAAATCTCAGGTTGGATTCATAGGTGTTCAGGATGTTTTGGAAGTTATCTAGGTAAGTTTGTGGGGCCAGGTGAGTCGAGGACCTCTACTCTTCCGCCATATTTCCCCTCCCTCTGTCAGAAGTTTTTAAAGGGTGCAGGGGCACCACTCCATAGCTGCTAACCCAGCCCAACTGTAGAGGGAGCAGGCAAAACCACCTATCTTTCAGTTTCTCCCTGGAAGGGACCCAACTGCATACTTTCCCAGCTGTTGTCTGAGGGACTGGTTTGCAATAAGGTGGTGACTGTAGTCCTCTCCTTTGGGAAACTGCCTGGTCTTGGCACACTCCTAACTACTAGGAAGCACCAAGAACAAAGAGGGTAGTTTGAAAATCACAGAGGCTTAAGAAAACCATGAGCTCAGGCCAAGCTGATTGACAGGGTTCATCTACACAAGATCACTCTGTCAAGATGGGGATAGGTGGTTATTATTTTTAATGTGCAGAAACCAACACAGAGTGTTGAGGAAAATAAGAAACAGAAATAAGTTCCAAACAAGAACAAGATAAAGCTCCAGAAACTCACCTAAATGAAATGGAGCTAAATGGTTTACCTGATAGAGACTTCAAAATACTGATCATAAAGGTGCTCACCAAATGAGCATTTCAACAAAGACATGAAAAATTGCAAAAAGTTCCAAATAGAAAGCACAGAGCTGAAAATACAATAACTGAACTGAAAAATTCAGTAGAGGGGCTCTACTACAGATAGATCAATGAAGAAAGGATCAGCAAACTCAAGAACAGGGTAGTGAAATGCATCCAATCAGATGAACAAAAAGAAAAAGAATAAAGAAGAGTGAAGATTGCCTAGGGCCTTATAGGACATCAAGTGGACCAGTATTTACATTATAAGGCTCTCAGAAGGAGGAGAGAGAAAGGGGTTGAAAATGTATTTGAAGAATAAATGGCTGAATACTTTTTAATTTGAGGAAAGAAATAGCTATCCAGATCTAGGAAGTTTACAGAGTTCCAAAAAAGTTGAATCCAAAGACACCCACACCACAATACATCTTAATTACATCATAAAAGTTACAAACAAGAAGAAAATCTTAAAAGCAGGAAGAGAAAAGTAACTTATTACATACAAGGAATCCTCTCTGAGACTATCAGCAGATTATTTCAGTGGAACTGATATAGTTTTGGAATGTAGATGAGGTTTGTTCAGGTGAGGTCTGGAACCAATGACCAAGAAAGAATTCTTGAGACAACTTTGGTGCAAAATGGTAGTTTTATTAGAGCAGGAGGACAGGACCTGTGGGCAGAAGGAGCTGCTGCCCCAGGCTTGTGAGGGGTGGCTGTTTATATACCTGGGAGTTGGAGGAGCTAAGGAAAAGGGAAGTTTCAAAAGAACTTTCATATGCTAAAGCGGATTTACAGATATTGGAGGTCTTGCCATTGTCAAATTAAGGTTTGTTTTCCCTCTAGCCAGGCATTCACATGAAGACAGTTGGAGGCTTCCTGGAGGAATGAGACAGTCTGCCCACTTCAAGTATCTGTCATGGGCTACAGGTAATAAGGACATTTAATTGTATATACATTTCCTTGTGGAATCTAGTTTATTGATAAAAATGCTTTGTTCTTGTAAATTACTAAGAAATTTGTAAACTGAGGGAGACTTTTGTCTTGCAGGAATGTGATCTCTATAAGTTCATTATTTGTTTTTCCTTTCCTTAGCTTTAGGGCAGCCAGGAGTGCCTGAGGAATGTCACACATATCTCACCTGGTGGGGGGGGGGAGGAGTTTGCAGGGTATTAGGTCATGCTTTGTCCTCAGCTAGCCTTTTACTCCCTCATCAAGAGGAAAACCAGAAAATTCACAAGGATGTAGACATTAAACAATATGCTCCAATCAATGGGTCAAAGAAGAAATAAAATGAGAAAACAAAGTATCTTGAGATAATAAAAGTAGAAGCATGATATACCAAAACTTATGAGATATAGCAAAGACTTTGTAAGACAAAATCCAGATTTCAAATAAACAAACTAAATTTGCACCTAAAGGAATTTAGAGAAGAAGAACAGACCACGGCCAAAATTAATTGAAGGAAAAAATCATGAAGATCAGAGTAGAAATAAGTGAAATAGAAACTAAAAAGACAGTAAATAATTAAAAATTTTGTTTTAAAAAATATAAACAAATAGACAAGTCCTTGGCTAGACTAAGAAAAAAACAGTAGACAAAGTTATAAAAGAAAGAAGAGACATTGTAACTGATATTGTAGAAGTACAAAGGATCATTAGAGACTGCTGTGGACAATTATACACCAACAAATTGAACAATGTAGAAGAAATAGATAAATTCTTAGGAACATATAATATACCAAGCCTGAATTATAAAGAAGGAGAAAATCTGTAAGGAGATTGAGTACGTAATCAAAAACCTCCCAATAGTAGAAGAACCAGATGCATTTACTGGTGAATTCTACCAGTAACTTAAAGAAAAGTTAAAAACAATTCTCAAACTCTTTCAAAAAATAGAGGAGGAGGGAATACTTTAAAATATATTAAATGAGGCCAGGATTAATCTGATACCCCAAATCAGACAAAGAAACTGCAGAAAAAGAAAATAGTAGGCCAATATTCATGATGAACATAAATACAAAATGCTCAACAAAAAATTAGCAAAATATTCAACAATATATTGTATTCAACAATACATTAGTGATAGTATTCAAGAATACATTAAAATAATCGTACACCATAAAGAAATGGGATTAATTCCAGGATGTAAGGATGGTTCAACATATGCAAATCAATAAATGTGAAGCACCACATTAACAAAATTAGATATAAATTCATATGATAATCTCAACAAATGCAGAGAAAGCATTTGAAAAAATTCAACATCCATTTATGATAAAACTTCTCAAAGTAAGTATAGCAGGAATTTACCTCAACATGATACCTTATATGCCATGATAACAACATGGCATATAAGAGAAGCGCAGAGCTAACATCATACCCAATGGTGAAATGCTGAAAGTTTTTTTTCTAGTATCAGGAGTAAGACAAGGATGCCTGCTTTTGCCACTTTTATTCCACATAGTTGCACATGAAGTCCTATCCAGGACAATTAGATGAGTAAAAGAAATGAATCGCATCCAAATCAAAGTAAAACTGTGCCTATTTGCCAATGACATGATATTATATTTGGAAACCTTAAATGCTCCACCAGAAATGTTAGAACTAATAAACAAATCGAGTGAATTTACAGGCTACAAAATCAACATACAAATTTGGTTGCATTTTTGTATATTAATAATGAACTAGCAGAAAGAGAAATCATAACTGTGTGGTATTGGCATAAAAACAACATATAGATTAATAGAATAGGAGTCCAGAAATAAATCCATGCATGTACGATCAATTCATTTATAACAAAGGAGCCAAGCATATACAAAAAGAAAGGATAGTCTTTTCAATAAATGGTGTTAGGAAAACTGGACAGCCACATGCGGAAGAATGAAACTGGAACACTTTCTTACATCATACACAAAAAACAACTCAAAATGGATTAAAAGTTTGAACATACCATTAATCATGTAAGTCCTAGAAGAAATCATAGGGATAAACTTCTTGACATGAATCTTGGCAATGAGTTTTTGGATTCAACAACAAAAGCAAAGGCAAGAAAGCAAGAATTAGTAAGTGGAGTACACCAAGTGAAAAAGCTGCACAGTGAAGGAAACCATCAACAAAATGAAAAAAGCAAGCTATAGAATGGAAGAAAATATTTGCAAATCTGGTAAGTGGTTAATATCCAAAATATACAAGGAACTTACATAGCTAAATTGCAAAAAACAATATAATTAAAAAATGGGCAGAAGAACTGACTACATAGTTTTCCAGATAAGACCTACAATTGGCCAATAGGTACATGAAAAGGTGCTTAACATCACTGATCTTCAGGGAAATGCAATGAGCTCATACCTGCTAGAATGGCTACCTTCAAAAAGATGAAATAGCCAGGATGACTGGGTGAGTCAGTTGGTTAAGCATCTGCTGTCAGCTCAGGTCCTGATCTTAGGGTCCTGGGATTGAGCCCTATGTCAGGCTTCCCACACAGTGGGTAGTCTGCCTCTCTCTGCCCCTGCCGCCCACCCCTCTTCTCTCTCTCTCAAATAAAACCTTAAAAAAAGAAGATGAAATAACAAGTTTGGCAAAGCTGTGGAGAAAGGGAATCCTTCTGCCCCACTGATGAAAACGTAAATTGATGCAGTCATTGTGGAAAAAAGAGTGGAGGTTCCTCGAAAAATTAAAAATAGAGCTACCTCATGGTCCAGCGATCCCACTTCTGGGTATATTTCCATGAAGAGAATGAAAACAACATCTTAAAGAGATATATGCACTCCCATGATCATTGCAGCATTATTCACAATAACCAAAATATTGGAACAACTAAGTATCCATCAACAGATGATGAATAGTTAGAGAAATTGTACCCCCCCTCCGCACCCACCTCACAGAATAATATTTTTCAGCCATAAGTTCATCCTGCTGTTTGCAATAACATGGATGGAAATTGAGGACATTATGCTAGGTGAAGTAAGTCTGATGCTATATCACTAATATGTGGAATCTTAAAAAGTCAAATTCATAGAAAATGACTAGACTGGTAGTTACCAGGGGCTGAGGGATAGAGGGAAGGAAGAGATGTTTGTCAAAATTGTAAACTTTTCTAGTTACAAGGTAAATAAGTTCTGAGGATCAAAGTAGAGCATAGTGATTATAATTAATAATATTGTAATAAGCACTTCAAAGTTGCTGGGAGAAGGAATCTTAGATTTTCTCAACAGAAGAAAGAAATAGTAATTAGGTGACATAATGCAGGTATTGCTAAATCAACACTTGTACATCTTAAACTTACATAATATTGTAAGTCAGTTATATCTCAATAAACATAGGAAGAAGGTGGGACAGGTTTCTGTTTGCTAATATTTTATTTTGGGTATTTCACCAGTATTCATATGTGATGTTTGTAATTTCTCTTTTGTTCCATCTTTTTTAGGTTCAGATATCAGTATTGTAATTGTTTTGTAAGTAGAATTTAGAAGCTTCTTTATAGTTTGTATTCCATGAAAAAAATATGTAGCATTGGGTCTTAGAAAATTCGACAGAGTTCCCTACGAAGCAGTCTATATTTGATGCTTTGTTGTGGGATATTTTCTTGATTTTCTCTGCTTCTACTCCCTGAATTGGAATTAAGTATAAATCATTCCAATTTGGAGAGTAGAAACAGAGAAAATGATCAATTAATGAGGTCTATTTTGGTAGACTGTATTTTCCTGTAATATCTTCTTCACTGAGCTCTGTGAATTTATTTGCATAGAAATCTACAGAAGAGCACTTTATGATTTTTAAAGATGTTCATTGTTTCAATGCTTGCTTTCTTTTCTTTCTTTCTTTCTTTCTTTCTTTCTTTCTTTCTTTCTTTCTTCTTTCTTCTTTCTTTCATATTTTATTTATTTATTTGAGAGAGAGAGAATGTCAGAGCAGGGAGAGGGGTAGAGGGAGAAGCAGACTCCCTGCTGAGCAGGGAGTCAGACTCGGGGCTGGATCATAAGCCCCTGGGATCATGACCTTAGCAGAAGGCAGACACTTAACTGATTGAACCATCAGGGCCCACAATATTTTACTACATTAAGAAAGTAATAGGAGTGCCTGGGTGACAGTTCATTAAGCATCTAACTCTTGGAGTCAGGCTCCACGCTCAACAGGGAGTCTCTCCCCCTCTGCCTCTCCCACTCATGCTGTTTCTCTCTATCTCTCTCTAAAATAAATAAATAAAATCTAAAAACCAAGAAAATAATGTATATAGTATGATATTCTTTTGCTATTTAATTTCTGCTCTGATGTTTATTATTTACTTTAATTTTATTAGTTTTGGTTTACTTTTCCCTTTTAGGTTTTTGAGTTGGGCATTTAATTCATTTGTTTTCATTCTTTTGTTTATTATAAAAAGTATTCTTTAGAAATCCTGTCATTTTAGTTTTTGTTTTAGCCAAGTTATTTAATAGAAAACAAATCCAAGTGGTAGATCTTTAAAACATTTTTGTTATTAATATAATTGTAGCTTGACTGCACCCTTTGTATATTATTTACATTTTGTTAATTTATTGGTGCTTTCTTTTTAATATATGACAATTTTTGTGAATGTTCTATGTACTCTTGAGATAAAGTTGTATTTTATGTTGTCAGAGTATTAAATTCAATATATATCCATAAGATTTATGTTATTGGATGAGCACTGGATGTTATGCTATATGTTGGCATATCAGACTCCAATAAAAAGATATATACAAAAAAAATTTATGTTATTGGTTATGTTGTTTAGTTTTTCTATATATGTTTATTTTTGTCATCTTGATTTTTCTGAGAATAATATGATAAAATCTTTATATTATTCATGTTTCTGTACATGTCTACTGACGTCTCTTGTAGCTTCTTTTTTACCAAAGTGGTTACTTTATATTCATAAGTATTTTTCTTCAAAAAGGAGTTGTCTTTTAGTATTAAAGAGTGGCCTTCTTGATCTTGTTAGTGCTTTTTTATCCTTTTAATTTTATTAAGTTTTTAATTTTAATTCTAGTATATTTAACTTACAGTCTTATATTAATTTCAGGTGTACAAGATAGTGATTCAACAATTCTATATGTTACTCAGTGCTCATCGTGATAAATGTACTCTTAATCCCCTTCACCTGTTTCTCCCATCCCCCACGCACCTCCCCTCTGGGAATCATCTGTTTGTTTTCTAGAGTTAAGAGGCCTGTCTTTCTCCTACTCTGTTTTTTCCCTTTGCTTGATATTCTTTGGTTTTGTTTCTTAAATTCCACATACGAGTGAAATCATATAGTATTTGTCTTTCTCTGACTGACTTATTTCACTTAGCATAATACTCTCTAGATCCATCCATACTGTAGCAAATGGCAACAGTTCATTCCTTTTTATGGCTAAGTAATATTCCATTACATATATATATACTACATCTTCTTTATCCATTTTTCAGTTGAAGGACACTTGGACTGCTTGCATAATTTGGCTCTTGTAGATAATGTTGCAGTGAACATTTGGGTGCATATATCCTTTTGAATTAGTGTTTTTGTATTCTTTGGGTAAATACCCGGTAGTGTGATTGATCATGGTGGTGCTTTTTGATGGAATTCTATTTTATCTGATGTTAATATTACAGCCTTTGCCTTCTTACTGTTTCCATTTGCCTTGTATACTTTTGTCCATCCCTGTACATTTAGCTTTATTGAATTTGCTTTGGGTGTGTCTTTTGTAATCAGTGTATATTTGGTGTTTTCTTTGGGAGTCAAGTGGAAAATTCTTTCTTTTTAATAGATGAGTTCAGACCATTCAGTTGCATTGACTATGTCATATGATTTGGTATGTATATTTTTTATTTTGTGTGATTAACCTTTGTTATGTAGTTTGCCAGTTTTTCATGGTACCCAGTGACTCCCACTTATTGATGGGACCAATGACCTAGTTCCACTTTTCTCTATTTCCCTCTAGTTTTACTTTGTAAAAATGGTAATTGCCAAATTCTACTTTGTCAGAACCTTCATCATTTATATACTCTGCCACCTTTGTTCCTATCTTTATTGTTAGATTAAATATTAATTAAATATATATATGGTCTTTTACCAGTATAATTAATTTATATACACTATTTTATTTGTAGAAGTATTTTAGCCTATGGACTTTCTTCTGATTATTGCTTTAAGTATAATTGGAGTATGATATGCACTGTATTCCTTATTCTTACTCTTTAGAAATATGAAGACTTTAGCTAAGTTTCTTTAGTCATTTCTTGGTTGGATGGCACTCATCTGTTGGAAGGACTCATGGATAGAGCATTCACTTAGTCCTTGCAAATTTAAACTCTAATTCTATTGCTCTGATACTTACAAGATAGCAGAGTTGAATATAAAATTACTGGTTCACAGTTTCTTTTCTTAATCATCTTACAAAAGACCACTTCATTCCTGCCTTGTTTTACATATTGGTTATGAGCAATATGATGCCAAATTCTTTTGCCCTTGTAAATTATTCTTCCTGGAAGCCCTGATGATTTTTTTTTTTTTAAATTTCTAAATTTGAATAGTTCTACTAGGAGAAATTTTAGAATTGATCTTTCTAGATCAATTTTCTAAGTACTTAGCTCTTATAATATGTAGATTCAGGTCTTCTTTTATTTTTGGAAAGTGTTCTTGAATTATAGTTTAAAATATTGGTTCTGTTTCACTGCATTGTTTTCCTTCTTTAGAGCCTCCACTTATACCTATGTTGACTTTTCGTTGCCTAATTTCCATTTCAACCAATTTCTCTCTTTTTACTTCTTTATAAAAAAATTATTCTCTTTGTTGCTTTCCTGCTTTTCTTCAATGCTCCGCATTAAACCTTCATTCAACTCTATATTAAAAATTACGTAGGCATCATATAACTGAGCTTTATGTTATGATTTTACCTCCTCTGTTTCTTTCCTGAAACCAATCAAATTTTATTTCATTTCTTCTTATATTATACTTCATTTTGACTCTTCGATTTCGAATTTCGAATTTTACGTGTCTTTTTGTATTTACCATAGCACGTGTGATGATTCAGTTTTGCTTGTGTTAGGTTCCTTTAGATCCAGTATAATATTTGGGAGAATTTTATCAGCTAGAAGTTTTAATGTTGATTATCTGATTTCTTTTTCCTTTCCTTTTTTTTTTTTTTTTTTTTTAACAGTAGCTTTGTATAGGAGAAAACTACATAATCTATAGGTTGCTTTGGTTTGGCAGCATGCTGGTTTTCCAGATTTCTTGTCCAAGGCTGCCACCTTCTGGCATTGTAGAATATTGCACTTTCTTTAATAGGTGGCCTGGGGGCACGGCAAGGAGGGGCAGTAGGGTGCAGGGTGTCCTTCATTTTTTCCCTTTAAAATATCATCTGGATGAATCCTAAAGTGACCTTCATTTTTTTCCTTTTGCCACTCTCCAGTGGGCACATCCTTCCTTCCCTTTTATCCCATCTTCCTCCAGAGTGTTTCTTTTTGAGGCTGTTTCCTTCAGCACAGCATCCAATTTTAAGTCCCTTCCCTGTCCTACCCCATACCCTTTATTGGTATTTTATCATTTAGGGTGATTTTACCTGAATGAACTCCTCCATCTTCTGCACACTTTTCCTGAATACTTTTTCTTCTCTCCGCCTCCTCTCATTTTGAATGGGCTGTGGTGGGAGTTTTAGAGAAAGCTTTGCTGAAAATTGGTATTTATTTTTCTAAATACAGGAACTTTGAAACTGTAGTGATTTTTAAATCCATATATGTTGAAACTATGATACGTGTATAGATTTATTTGTATTTGTCAATCTGTCTAGTGTTTTTGGACCATGCATGGTAAGGTTCCTATTTAGGTAGCTGTGATTATCTTGGCTTCCAGAATCAGCACTTAACCCCTATGTCCCTTAATATTATTGCCTTAGATGTTACTTGCAGCTCCTCTTTTGATAGGCTCTGATATCATTTTCATGAACTCTTCTTATAAAACTAGAGAAGTTACTTAGATGCCAAGTTATATTTGCTTTCCCCATCATATGTCATATGTGTAGATTTGCTTATAAATTATAAGCTTCAGACAAAACACTACATCAAAACATACTAGCAAAACACAGCAAAGCAGACAACAACAATTAAAGAAACCCCTCTGGCTTAAAAATCCATATGCAGATCTCACCCACGGGTTCAGAAATGTGCAGATACCTCTGCATGGCCATTTAGGGTGGTGCCTGTGGATGCTTTATGCCTGTGTGATGGACTCTGCTAGGATGTTGAGGGTATCAGGGAAGATGACATAGGGAAGGTAGCATTTGACTTCAAACATAAAGGATAGGCGAGCTTTTTTCAAAGTAAACAGAAAAGGGACAGGAAGCAGAAGTTTTACTTGCTCAAAATCATGAGTGTATTAAATGTTTGAGTTATTTGCACAGATGATCTTAGGTGACTTTAACACAGATGGTTTTAAATGAGGTGACAAGGTGGAGAAGGGCTGGTGGGAGGAAGTGATGAGACAGGAGGCTGGAATAGTAGCTGGCATCCCATTTGAAAGGCTTTGTTTGCCATGTCACTCACTCACAAAGGATAATACGACCCAGGATTGCCTTTTTATAGTAAGAAAAATGAAGAAAATAAAATACCTGCTGATAAAGCTGATAAATTGTTAGGATCATAAATTTATCACCTTAACACACACTGTTTTTCAGGGGAAAACCAAAAATGTATCAAGTAAGTTTATTTTCAAAACTAAGTAAACATTTTTTTCCCTGCTAAGTGGATGTCAGTTTATGGTTTGCAATAGCTGGTTGATAATGTTTAATAGTTTGTTTTTTAGAGGATATCAGAATGACCAGAAATTTGAGTAGAGGAGCTTTCTTATTTAAGCAAAAATCATCCAGTGGATGGTTCTGCAAGTCTTTGGTATTGACCTTTTCAAATTTGTATCCTCAATGCCCAGCATGGTGTAGACACTAAAAGAATAGTAAGTATACATTGAAAAAAGAAAAAAAGAGACAGAGAAACAGAGAGAAAGGAAGAAAAGAAGAAAGAACTACTTCTCTTGGTAGGCTAGGATAAGTTGACCATTTGACTCATGGCTCTTGCATGGAATATTTTTGCTTAAGAGCTTTTTAGTGTTTATACTTTGGAGCATACTTTAGGTGGTTTATTTGAGTGAGGCAACATTCTTCCAACTCCAACTAAAATATAATCATTTCTGGGAGCTGATAAAGCTCATCAACCAATGAAATTTAGAGGTAACTAATAGATGGAAAATAACAAAATGGGAAGTCCCATTCCCTTCAGTCCCATTCCCTACCTCAAGATGGGGCATTTGATTCCATAAAGACACTGATAAAGGACGGCAAAAGGAGCCAAGAACAGACATCTCCTGTTTTTCTTAGCATGTGTTCATGATGAGCACAATTAAAATAATGCCCTGTTGTTCAAGCTCTGAAATAATCTGAAAAACAAACAAAAAAGATATAAAAGTCACATACTCAATTCTTTCTAGGGAATACTCTGGGAAGAAAGTTATAAATAAATGAAAGTTTGTTAGTTTTTTCAGGAAACCCAGAGTTATGATTAATGATAATCTTATTCAAACAGGATATAAAATAAATTTTAATGCTTAGTAGGTACCCATAACCATAAAACTTGAGGTTTATATTTAAACAGAACAGGTCAGACTCTACCAGTAAAAGGAAATAGTTAACTTTGTGTTTGGGTTATTTTTCCAAATTTAGTCCATATAAATATCTTTTGTTTAAATTTTACTAGAAATATTAGAAAAATATTAGAAATAATTTATTAGACTATATAGGTAAGAATATTCTTGAAAATGCAGAGTTCAGTCTCTCCAAAGTAGGATGATATCTGATTTTTCAATGTGACTGTATGGAATTTTGTCTAATTAACTGTGTGTGTCTGAGACCCTCCAGAGTAGTTCTGCTGTGAAGGGATTTTACCCATAGCCGATAGACCTAGAATTTGGGGCTATGACATGAACCTTAGAACATGAGTAAATTGTGGAGGGAACTGGTAGTCATGATTAGTATGATAGATCCTGGTGACGATGTTTAGTAAAAATTTATTATATTATTTATTACTTTATGGGAAGATAGTACAAACTGTCACTTAGATTCTTAACTAAAGCACATTGATTTAGGGGTTGAGGGAAATCTGGGACACAAAAAAATTGTAGGGCTTGTGCTTTTACCTTCTAAATTGCTTTTTCAATTATTCATAAATAAATGGTACAAACAATATTCCAAATTGATTTTTATGTAATTCTAAACATTGTGGAAAATTGCCAAAATAATAACCAAATTTTCTTGGTTGTTGGAGATACAGTGTTGCACTTGAGTGTGTGTGTGAGAGAGAAAGAGAGAGAGAGAGACAGACAGAGAGAGAGAAAGACACCAAGGTGGGGGAGAGAGAGACACACACATAGAGATCTCACAGAAAGCGCCGCTTAGAAAATGAAGGGTGGTTTTATGTTGTCGGCATTGCAGGATTTGGCACTTAGACTGTTCCGACGCTCTTTGGCTACTTTCAGCTGTGCATCCACTTCAGAGATAAAATCCCATCAGGTTCAATACCTGTTTTCCCCTTTGACCACTCTGAAGGAGCTTTTCAGCTTCTTCATAGGCTGTGTTATTGCTCTGGATAGTCTCTATAATGGGATATAACCCAGTTTTGTGACATTACTTTCATTCAATTTACTCAGAAAATCATGGTGTGGTTTGTGTGCTCTCTTTCCCCTTTTTCCTTTCCTATCTCCCCCAGATGCAGGGGAAAAAAAGAAAAAATATGATGAAATTATAGAATTAACAGGCACTGAAAAGAAAGAGAGGCTGAGATCATGAGTTACTAAACCAATTTTCCTGCCTAGGGGTGTAATTCAGTGATATTTTTATAAATGTGATTCAAGCTGTGGCTTTTGTGAAAGATCAGAAGCCACATTATAAAAAAAAAAAAAAAAAAAAAAGGAGGGGAAGATCATAAGTACTCATCAGCAAGATGACCCTGCTTTCACTGGTGAGATTCATATAACTTCAGTGAGTCGAATTCTTGAGAGATATTTATTTATAAAATACTTAGCTGGAAAATGAAACACAAGGTGAGACCAGGACAATTAAACAAATGAGAGCATGTATATACCTCTGTCTTTGAATGTCGAGAACAATAGGAAATCTCTGTAACACAGGGTGTGCTTTCTGAGCAGGACAGTGGGCTTGAGTCAGAAAAACTGATTTGATTGTGTGACATTTAGGCATTATTTAATCCTCTTGGTTTCAATTTGACCTTATGTTAATTTGGTCATAAATCAGTTAACCATGTCAGAGTAAAAAAAAAAAAACAAAACACACACACACACAAAAAAACCAAAACCCACAACTTTTAAAGCAAGAAATGACAAGTTTATGTTATATTTTTGAAGTAAAGCGAGGTAAGGATTGGCTGCTGTGAATTCTCAAGGCAGTGTATCTCTGGGGAGAGGGCCCTGCTGATATCCCAGTGTATGAATATCTTTCTATCTCTATCTGTATATATACAGAGATAGAGATAGAGAGACATTCAGATATAGATAGATAGATAGATAGATAGATAGATATTTTATAAAACACCTAAGCTTAATTATTGGCTGACTTTGTAATTTTGAATGAATTACCCAATTTCTCTGAATTTCTGTTTTGTTATCTTTAAAAGGAAATACCACCTCATGTAGTGACCATGAGATTAAAATTGTGATGTATGGAAGCAGTCCCTAAAATGATGATCCCCTCAAATAGCTCAGCTGCTTTGGGGAATCAACCCTAAGAAGCCATTAATGTGGCTCCTCCCATTAATGCACTTAGCAGACAGGAATGTTTGGTTGGCCCAACTTCAAAACCAGAGGAGGCAGGCATATTATATATTCTGGTACTTCTTTCTTCCTACTTAACTCTGGGACAAACACATGTCCCTTGACTGATGCTCTGGTGACACTGGAGTGCTGTTACCATCAATGGCAGACCTGCATCATGGTTATGTGCCCAGACTCTGGAATCAGATCCACCTGGATTCCAGTCCTGGCTCTACCACCTGCTGAGCATGAACTTGAAGTCATTTGACTCTCTAGGCTTCTGTATTCTGAACTGTCAGACCTTTAGTGTCACAGTATCTACTTTGTAGAGTTTTTAAGAGGATGCTGTGATAATGCATGTAAACATTTAATGCAAATATTGGAACCGAATAAGCCTTCAACAAGTCATGCTCCCCACTACTATTATTATTACTCTCCCTCCTCTAGGCTGCTTGTCTTGTTTGGCATTACTGGTCCTTTCTCTGTCCATTGCAGAGGCTTCTTCTCTTCTTTTCCCCTTCCAGTTTTATTCAAATATAGTTGATAATTTAAAGTTGTTTATATTTAAGGTTTAAAACTTGATTTGCTATGTGTATACTTTCTGAAATAAACACCAAATCAAGCTAATTAATATATCCATCTCACATGGTTACCTTTTTCCTTTTTTTTTCTTTCTTTTTGTGGTAAGAACACCTAAAATCTATTCTCTTAGCAAAGTTAATTATACAGTACATTGTTGTACATGATATCTCCAGAACTCTTTCCATCTTGCAAAACTGAAACCCTATACTTATTAAACAAAAACCCCTCTTCTTAGCCCTTGGTGACCACCATTTTATTTTCTGCTTCTATGAGTTTGACTGTTTTATTTATTTTATTAAAAAGATATTTTATCAATTCATGAGAGACACAGAGAGAGAAGCAGAGACACAGATGGAGAAGCAGGCTCCTGGCAGGGAGCCTGATGTGGGACTCAATTCCCAGACCTGGGATCACAACCTGAGCCAAAGGCAGATGCTCAACCACTGAGCCACCCAGGCGTCCCTTGACTGTTTTATTTATTTATTTTTTTAGAGAGAGGGACTGAGCATGTGCAAGAAGGGGCAGAAGGAGAAGGAGAGAGAGAGAGAGAGAGAGTTTCTTAGGTAGGCTCCATGCGCAGCATGAGCCTGACATGGGGCTCCATCTCAGGACCCTGAGATCATGACCTGAATCCAGAGTTGGATGCTTGACTGGTTGAACCATCCAGATGCCCCAAGTTTAACTATTTTAGATTCTACAGAGTAGTGAGTTTGTACACTGTTTGCCTTTCTGCATCTTTTTTCTTGAAACATATTCTTGATCTGCTTCTTTGCTGAAGGCTGGGTGCTTTCTCAGTTCCCGGGCTGCACTGCACCGTTCATGTTTTAGGGAAAAATTTCACTGCCTTTATTTGAAAAATGGGAATAACATATATATGTTAATACACACAGAATAAGCACTCAATAACTATTAGCAAAAATGATAAAAATAAGCCAATATACATTTGTGCTCAAATTTCTGATACATATTGCCAAATTCCTCTTCAGAGGTATATCAAATCATACTTGTACCAAATGTAATAAAACATTGCTGACGATAGATGAAAAAGATATGTCATAATTTTAATTTGCACTTCTGTTAATGTAACTGATATTTAGTGTCTTTCCATATAGCCAGAGCATTTAGAATTTATTTCCTTTGTGTACTTCCTTATGGAGTTTTTTTTTTTTTAAGAGATCTTTGCATATTAAGGAAATGGGTCTTCTATGTTGTGTTCTTACTGATTTAGAAACTTTGGTTCCCCTAACCCAATTTTTCATTTGTCTTTTGACTTTAATTATAGTACTTATGTTTTAAGAAAAAAAATGTGTATGTTTATAAAATCAGATGTGTTCTTTCATGGCTCCTGGATTTTGTCCGGGAAAACCTTTGTCAGTCATGCTTGTGTAATCTTACTTCCTTCGAGCCATTGCAAATTTATTTATAATTGTTTGTAGTAAGAGTCCAAATTCTTTGGAAGTATCCCTATATCCCTACAGGGCAGCTTCATATTTGCTTTCCTGTGGGAAGACTCCATGGACTTTCCCGGAATCTGATGAGTTATCCTGTTAAATTCTGAACTTGGAAACAATGTACCATGAAGGTGGTACATATTGAAACTCACACAAATACATGGTAAAGGTAATTGTTGGAGAATTTTCTACAATAAACTCTTGATCTTAGCTCTAAGCTGTTGCAGGTGTCCCTGCCTGATGTGGACTGGGATGGGGGAGGTTTTTCTGGCCCCTGTTTCAGGAGTTCTGGGATTGAGGACGATGTCCCTTCCCTATCAACTCTAAACTCATGTTGACCAAGATTGGATTTGAAAATTGGACAGTTGAACTCAGCATAAAATTTGATTTTGAATATGTCTCTATATTGTTAGGTCTCAGCATCATAAACTACAAAATTAAGTATTAGTGTTTGGTGCTGAATACCAGTTTGGATAACCGTTTGTGGCATAGGACTTCCTGTGTAGGTTTTCATAGCCCTTTTGTCAGTGAGTCCTTTGAGAGGACCTTTCTCTGTGATAAATGCTTCCCATGCCAGTTCATGCGTCTGTAAAAAGAAAGCAGGCCAGGCACTCTGTTATTATTCACACCGCAGGAAACGCTGAGAAGAGCTCAATGAAAGGAATGGCAGCCTAAAATTAAAGATCCATTTGGTTTGCGTGGTGTGTGTTTTTAACATGTGTTTTCTTCCCACTGTTATCAGTAAACTCGATGACTAATATGCCATCAGTGGTACAGATATAGAAAGAAAAGTTGGAATTAGTATAAAAGAAGGTGGTAAAAAAAAACAAACCATTCATAAATCCAGGGATTCAGGAAGTAATGGAGGTGCTACAATGGTTTGTGGAGCAACTCACTCTGATTTTCAGGGAACCATGTTTGACACAGAGATGGGCTCCTTTTGAGACTGTCAGAACCAGGGTCAGAAATAATCCCAAATAGCCATTCAGACTCCGGTTTGCATTTCTCATCTTATTTGGGTAGTCAGGGTTTGGGTTGCGTGAACAAACATTGAGGGAGGATTCTGAACAGTTAAGTCTCTTAATATGAAGACTTTCTCTGGTTTTGGCACTCTATAGTTTACTGACACTTGCATGCCAATCTTTCTGTATAATCCAGTGATAAATCTTTTTTTTTTCTTCTAGTGGACGGCAAAATGAAACATAGGGGAAGTTGGATGACTTAAGATTATATTGCAAAACATAATAAGATGCTCACAGCAACCCAAAAGAGTGCTTCTCAGAACAAACAGTGGGAATTTGGACACTCCTAGCACATTGAGAAGGGTGTTGCAAGAGCTGCTAAAGAAGTGGGCAGCTGCTGGGAATAAGAACAGTGCTCCGAGTAGAGTGTGGAGAGGTGAAGCAGAAGCGGCCTCAGAAGCAGCCTCAGATCACGGAGGACCTCACGTGTGTGCTGAGGACTTTGGATTTTACTTTCTAAAATAGGGGTAGACAAATACTTTCTAAAAAGAGCCAGATAGTAAATATTTTAGGTTTTGGGGCCATATGGTCTTTGTTGTAGCTACTCAGCTGTAGCACAAATGCAAACAGAGACAACACATAAACAAATGGGCATGGCTGTGTTCCAGTAAAACTTTATTTATAAAAACAGGTGGCAGGTGAGCAGAATTTGGCTCACATACTAGTTTTGCTGACCCGCCCCCCCCCCCTAGAAAATGGCGAACCACCAAACTTTAAAGGCAAAGCATGAGGCATGCATTGCTTTTTCAAAAAACGTCTTCCAACCTGATGTCAAATACAACAGTTAAACTGAGGTAAATATATTTTCCCTACTCTGTCAAAGAAGAATAATGTGATGGGAGTAATGGTTAGGGCCCCCTCTCTAGATGGAGGAATCATTGGTTCCTGGTGTGCCTGAGATAGGCTCCTTATATATTTTCCTTAGCACTATACCTAATGGATTCCCTCTCACCCTCAAAATTTTCCTGTTTGGTTAAGTTTTATATGGTCACCTTATTCTAATCCTAAAAGGAGGATCATTTTAGAACTTCCACATAAGGATAGACACTGGGCCTGATCTTTTCTAGATGGTGTGATTGCTGAGAAGACTAATGGGTAAGAACCCCACCAGCTGGAGGGAGTCTTGGCTCTGCTCTTTATTAGCTGTGTGGTCTTGGGCTCCATGCCTAGCATTTCCAAGTCAAGATTTTGTTAATCAAGAATTGGGAGTAATAGGTCCTTCCTATGTTAAAGGGCTATGTAGGTATAGTACAGTGGGTTTTGTAAAAGTTCATAGGGGAAATTATTTGTCATATGTTATCCAGGTGGAGGAGAGGCAGAATTTCAAGATGGGAAGAGCTTTGGACCCTGAGGGAGGGCTAACCCAATCTCCTCTACACCCCATTCATGGGACCTGGGAGAAGCAATTGCCTCTCTCTGAGCCTCAGAGCCTCATCCGGGCTAATGATATCACCTCTTCAAAATTATCGTAATTGTTTAAGGTAACGTGTGTAAATGTTAAGCAGTGTGCTTGGCACATAGTTACTACTCAGTGAAATGTAGTGATTGTTTTTTGAACATCACATGCCACATCGAAGCTATTTGCTTTGGCAAATGCCTCAAATTGTTTACCACCATTCACCTCTCGTAGTGTCGGAATTTTATTTTTTTCTGTTCTTGAAGTCACATCCATGCAGCCAAGTTTCAGAACTGTGATG